>NC_083718.1:56414673-56720337 GCF_028564815.1 Eubalaena glacialis
GTTTGCTCTGGGTTTGTTGTATATGGCCTTTATTATGTTGAGGTAGGTTCCCTCTATGCCCACTTTCAGTTTTTATCATAAATAGGTGTTGAATTTTGTCAAAAGCTTTTTCTGCATCTATTGAGATGATCATATGGATTTATTCTTCAGTTTGTTAATGTGGTGTATCACATTGATTGATTTGTGTATATTGAAGAATCCTTTCATCCTTGGGATGAATCCCACTTATTATGGTGTATGGTCCTTTTAATGTGTTGTTGGATTCTGTTCACTAGTATTCTGTTGAGAATTTTTGCATCTATATTCAGCAGTGATATTGGTCTGTAATTTTCTGTTTTTGTAGTATCTTTGTCTGGTTTTGGTATCAGGGTGATGGTGGCCTCATAGAATGTGTTTGGGAGTGTTCCTTCCTCTGCAATTTTTTGGAAGAGTTTGAGGAGGATGGGTGTTAGCGCTTCTCTAAATGTTTGATAGAATTCACCTGTGAAGCCATCTGGTCTTGGACTTTTATTTGGTGTAAGATATTTAATCACAGTTTCAATTTAATTACTTGTGATTGGTCTGTTCATATTTTCTATTTCTTCCTGGTTCAGTCTTGGAAGGTTATACCTTTCTAAGAATTTGTCCATTTCTTCCAGGTTGTCCATTTTATTGGCAAAGAGTTGTTTGTACTAGGCTCTTGGGATGCTTCGTATTTCTGTGGTGTCTGTTGTAACTTCTTTTTCAGTTCTAATTTTATTGATTTGAGTCCTCCCCTTCTTTTTCTTGATGAGTCTGGCTAAAGGTTTATCAATTTTGTTTATCTTCTCAAAGAACCAGCTTTCAGTTTTATTGATCTTTGCTATTGTTTTCTTTGTTTCCATTTCATTTATTTCTGCTCTGTTCTTTATGATTTCTTTCTTCTGCTAACTTTGGGTTTTGTTTGTTCTTCTTTCTCTAGTTCCTTTAGGTGTAAGGTTAGATTGTTTATTTGAGATTTTTCTTGTGTCTTGATATAGGCTTGTATTGCTATAAACTTCTGTCTTAGAACTGCTTTTGCTGCATCCCATAGGTTTTGGGTCATCGTGTTTTCATTGTCATTTGTCTCTAGGTATTTTTGGATTTCCTCTTTGATTTCTTCAGTGATCTCTTGGTTATTTAGTAACGTATTGTTTAGCTTCCATATGTTTGTGTTTTTTACAGTTTTTCCCCTGTAATTGATTTCTAATGTCATAGCGTGTGGTCAGAAAAGATGCTTGATATGATTTCAATTTTCTTAAATTTACTGAGGCTTGATTTGTGACCCAAGATGTGATCTATCCTGCAGAATGTTCCATGTGCACTTGAGAAAAAAGTGTAATCTGCTGTTTTTGGATGGATTGTCCTATAAATATCAATTAAATCTATCTAGTCTATTGTGTCATTTTAAGCTTGTGTTTCCTTATTAATTTTCTGTTTGGATGATCTGTCCATTGGTATAAGTGAGGTGTTAAATTCCCCCACTATTATTGTGTTACTGTCGATTTCCTCTTTTATAGCTGTTAGCAGTTGCCTTATGTATTGAGGTGCCCCTATGTTGGGTGCATGTATATTTATAATTGTTATATGTTCTTCTTGGATTGATCCCTTGATCATTGTGCAGTGTCCTTCCTTTTCTCTTGTAACATTCTTTATTTTAAAATCTATTTTATCTAATATGAGAATTGCTACTCCAGCTTTCTTTTGATTTCCATTTGCATGGAATATCTTTTTGTATCCCCTCACTTTCAGTCTGTATGTGTCCCTAGGTCTGAAGTGGGTCTCTTGTAGACAGTAGATATATGGGTCTTGTTTTTGTATCCATTCAGTGAGCCTGCATCTTTTGGTTGCAGCATTTAATCTATTCACGTTTAAGGTAATTATCGATATGTATGTTCCTGTTACCATTTTCTTAATTGTTTTGGGTTTGTTTTTGTAGGTCCTTTTCTTCTCTTCTGTTTCCCACTTAGAGTAGTTCCTTTTGCTTTTGTTGTAGAGCTGGTTTGGTGGTGCTGAATTTTCTTGGCTTTTGCTTGTCTGTAAAGCTTTTGATTTCTCCATTGAATCTGAATGAGATCCTTGCTAGGTAGAGTAATCTTGGTTGTAGGTTCTTCCCTTTCATCACTTTAAATATGTCATGCCACTCCCTTCTGGCTTGTAGAGTTTCTGCTGAGAAATCAGCTGTTAATCTTATGGGAGTTCCCTTGTATGTTATTTTTCATTTTTCCCTTGCTGCTTTCAATAATTTTTCTTTGTCTAAATTTTTGCCAATTTGATTACTATGTGTCTTGGCGTGTTTCTCCTTGGGTTTATACTGTATGGGCTCTCTGCGCTTCCTGGACCTGGGTGGCTATTTCCTTTCCCATGTTAGGGAAGTTTTTGACTCTAATCTCTTCAAATATTTTCTCGGGTCCTTTCTCTCTCTCTTCTCCTTCTGGGACCCGTGTAATGCGAATGTTGTTGCGTTTAATGTTGTCCCAGAGGTCTCTTAGGCTGCCTTCATTTCTTTGCATTCTTTTTTCTTTATTCTGTTCCACAGCAGTGAATTCTACCATTCTGTCTTTCTGGTCACTTATCCGTTCTTCTGACTCAGTTATTCTGCTACTGATTCCTTCTAGTGTATTTTTCTTTTCAGTTACTGGTATTGTTCATCTCTGTTTGTTTGTCCTTTAATTCTTCTGTGTCTTTGTTAAACATTTCTTGCATATTCTTGATCTTCGCCTCCATACATTTTCCGAGGTCCTAATCATCTTCACTATCATTATTCTGAATTCTTTTACTGGAAGGTTGCCTATCTCCACTTCATTTAGTTGTTTTTCTGGGATTTTACTTTGTTCCTTCATCTGGTACATAGCCCTCTGCCTTTTCATCTTTTCTATCTTTCTGTGAATGTGGTTTTTGTTCCACAGGTTGCAGGATTGTATTTCTTCTTGCTTTTGCTCTCTGCCCTCTGGTGGATGAGGCTATCTCTTTTCTCCTCTTTTAGATTGGCATTCTGTTTTACCTTGCTGATTCATTGTTGTTGATTCTTTTATATTTTTATTTTTCCAATAAATCTTTTATTTTTCTAATTTTATTTTATTCTTTATACTTTGTTATTGTTCTCTGCTTTGGCTTGTCCCCCACCCACCTTTATTTTTTCTTTATTCTGTTGTGATTTTATTATATTTGGCTGCAGTTTTTTCAATTATAATTTTATTTTTCCTAATATAGTTTTTATCTTTCTAGTTTTATTTTGTTTTTTGTTCTTTGATATTGTACTGCTCTTTTTTTTCTTCCTTTGTTGTTTTTGGTTTTTGTTTTCTTTTTTTTTTATTATTTGTCTTTTACCACGTCACAAAGCTTGCGGGATCTGGGTTCCCAGGCCGGAGGTCGAGCCAGAGATACTATTGTGGGAGCTCCAAGTCCAAACCGCTGGACTAACAGAGAACCTCAGACTCCAGGGAATATCAGTTGGAGTGAGGCCTCCCCGAGGTCCTCACCTCAGCACAAAGACCAGGCTCTGTCCATCTGCCTGAAAACTCCAGTGCTGGATGTCTCAGGCCAAATAACCAGTAGGACAGGAATGCAGAACCATCCATCAAAAAAAAAAAAGAAATGACAAAAAAATATATTACAGATGAAGCAGCAAGGTAAAAACGTAAAAGACCAAATAAATGAAGATGAAATAGACAACCTACCTGAACTAGAATTCAGAGTAATGAGAGTAAAGATGATCTACAATCTTGGAAACAGAATGGAGAAAATACAAGAAACATTTAACAAGGATCTCGAAGAACTAAAGAGGAAACAAACAGTGATGAACAACTCAATTACTGAAACTGAAGATACTCTGGAAGGAATCAATAACAGAACAACAGAGGCAGAAGAATGGATAAGTGACCGAGAAGATAAAATAATGGTAATAACTACCACAGAGCAGAATAAAGAAGAAAGAATGAAAAGAATTGAGGGCAGTCTCAGGGACCGCTGGGACAACATTAAATGCATGAACATTCGAGTTATAGGGGTCCCAGAAGAAGAATAGAAAAAGAAAGGGACTGAGAAAATATTTGAAGAGATTATAGTTGAAAACTTCCCTAATATGGGAAAGGAAATAGTCAGTAAAGTCCAGGAAGTGGAGAGAGTTCCATACAGGATAAATCGAAGGAGGAACACACCAAGACACATATTGATCAAACTACAAAAATTAAATACAAAGAAAAAATATTAAAATCAGCAAGGGAAAAACAACAAATAACTTACAAGGGAATCCCCATAAGAATAACAGCTGATCTTTCAGCAGAAACTCTGCAAGCCAGAAGGGAGTGGCAGGACATATTTAAAGTGATGAAAGGGAAAAACCTACATCCAAAGTTACTCTACCCAGCAAGGATCTCATTTAGATTCGAAGGACAAATTAAAACCTTTACAGATAAGCAAAAGTGAAGAGAATTCAGGAACACCAAGCCAGCTTTAAAACAAATGCTAAAGGAACATCTCTAGGCAGGAAACACAAGAGAAGGAAAAGACCTACAAAAACAAGCCAAAAACAATTAAGAAAATGGTAATAAGAACATACATATCGACAGTTACCTTGAATGTAGATGGATTAAATGCTCCAACGAAAAGACACAGACTGGCTGAATCGATACAAAAATAGACCCCGTATATATGCTGTCTACAAGAGACCCATTTCAGACTCAGGGACACATACAGACTGAAAGTGAAGGGATGGAAAAGATATTCCATGCAAATGGAAATCAAAAGAAAGCTGGAGTAACATTTCTCATATCAGACAAAATAGACTTTGAAATAAAGACTATTACAAGAGACAAAGAAGGACACTACATAATGATCAAGGGATCAATCCAAGTAGAATATATAACAATTGTAAAAATTTATGCACCCACCATAGGAACACCTCAATACATAAGGCAAATGCTATCAGCCCATGAAAGGGGAAATCGACAGTAGCAAAATAATAGTACTGGACTTTAACACCCCACTTTCACCAAAGCACAGGTCATCCAAAATGAAAATATATAAGGAAACACAAGCTTTAACTGACACATTAAACAGTATGGACTTAATTTATATTTATAGGACATTCCACCCAAAAACAACAGAATTCACTTTCTTCTCAAAAGCTCATGGAACATTCTCCAGGATAGATCATATCTTGGGTCACATATCAAGCCTTGGTAAATATAAGAAAATTAAAATCGTATCAAGTATCATTTCCGACCACAGTGCTATGAGACTAGATGTCAGTTACAGGAAAAAAACTGTAAAAAATACAAACACATGGAGGCTAAACAATACACTACTAAATAACCAAGAGATCACTGAAGAAATCAAGAGGAAATCAAAAATTCCTAGAAACAAATGACAATGAAAACACGACGACACAAAACCTATGGGATACAGCAAAAGCGGTTCTAAGAGGGCAGTTTATAGCAATACAATCCTACCTCAAGGAACAAGAAAAATCTCAAACAACCTAACACCTTACACCTAAAGCAATTAGAAAAAGAAGAACAAAAAACCCGCAAAGTTAGCAGAAGGAAAAAAATCATAAAGATCAGGTCAGAAATAAATTTAAAAGAAATGAAGGAAACAATAGCAAAGATCAATAAAACTAAAAGCTGTTTTTTGAGAAGATAAACAAAATTGTTAAACCATTAGCCAGACTCATAAGAAAAAAAGGGAGAAGACTCAAATCAATAGAGTTAGAAATGAAAAAGGAGAAGTAACAACTGACACTGCAGAAATACAAAGGATCATGAGAGATTACTACAAGCAACACTATACCAATAAAATGGACAACCTGGAAGAAATGGACAAATTCTTAGAAAAGCACAACCTTCCAAAACTGAACAAGGCAGAAATAGAAAATATAAACAGACCAATCAGAAGCACTGAAATTGAAACTGTGATGAAAAATCTTCCAAAAAACAAAAGCGTAGGACCAGATGGCTTCACAGGAGATTTCTGTCAAACATTTAGAGAAGAGTTAACACCTATACTTCTCAAAATCTTCCAAAATATAGCAGAGGGAGGAACACTCCCAAACTCATTCTACGAGGCCACCATCACCCTGATACCAAAAACAGACAAAGATGTTACAAAAAAAGAAAACTACAGACCAGTATCACTGATGAACATAGATGCAAAAATCCTCAACAAAATAGTAGCAAACAGAATCCAGCAGCACATTAAAAGGATCATGCACCATGATCAAGTGAGGTTTATCCCAGGAATGCAAGGATTCTTCAATATATGCAAATCAATCAATGTGATAAACCTTATTAACAAATAGAAGGATAAATCCATATGATTATCTCAATAGATGCAGAAAAAGCTTTTGACATAATTCAGCACCAATTTTGAACCTAGGCGCAAGACAGGAATAAAGACACAGACGTAGAGAATGGACTTGAGGATACGGGGAGAGGGAATGGTAAGCTGGGACAATGTGAGAGAGTAGTATTGACATATAGACACTACCAAATGTAAAATAGGTAGCTAGTGGGAAGCAGCTTCATAGCACAGGGAGATTAGCTCCGTGCTTTGCAACGGCCTAGAGGGGTGGGATAAGGAGGGTGGGAGGGAGATGCAAGAGGGAGGTGATATATGTATGCATATAGCTGATTCAGTTTGTTTTACAGCAGAAACTAACACAACACTGTAAAGCAATTATCCTCCAATAAAGATGTTAAAAAATAAAAAAAAGTCCTTCATCAAACGCAAGTCACAAGTGCAAATTTAAGGAATTTGTGGCCAACATTCTTCATGGTATTTCCCGTGGATTGTCTGCAGGCACATAAAACCTAAAATGAGTATACTTGTCTAAGGGACATGGCATGCAATTTAATTGGGGAAAAGAGTGACTCTGAGTTCAAAAAGTTCTGATTTTTTCCATATTCTTCAGGGTCCCCCGTAGACCCATTGAAGAACAAATTCATAGAGAGTATGAATATTTATTTACTCTCAACTTCATGTAAGGAGTTTTTCCAATGTATAGAAGGGAAACAGTGACGATTCTCGGAAATAGAACATAGCAAGAATTCTCAAATTGTTAAAACCCTATCTCCATATACCACAAAGGCAACTTGTAGGCAGTATTTCTGGAGGACTTAACGAATCATACCTTTCTTTTCCTTCTTGTCCTTGTAGGCAGTAAGCACTGTTAATTTGGTGTAATATAATTGAAACAGAGCCAGATATGGAATCAAAAGCCCTGCCTTTCATCCTTCCTTTGTTACTTAAAAGCTGACATTAGAAATATTACTTAACTTCTCCAAAACTCAGCTTCTCGTCTGTGAAATGCACCTCACAGGCTAGCTATGAGAGTTAAATGAAAAGAAAAAATACTTGTTTGGTATTGAATTCTGGTTTAGGGTCTGGTGATCATTAAAACTCATTAAGATATAATGTTTGGGAATCCGCAACATTTTTTTTCTTTTTTTGCCAAATACTGATGTTTGAACCGAAATATGGACTAAAACCTCTGAAATTTCTGCAAAACTGTTAGTTCGTGATAAGCCATTTAAATCGCTATTTTCACACAGGTGAATCAGAGCTCAGAGCAAACAAGCCAAGGAGAGACCTTGTTGCTGTAGCTTCTGTGGCTTCTCAAAACAAACAACAGTAGCACCTAACATGTAATAAGAATGTACTCTGTGCCAGGCACTAGGCTATGTACTTGATAGACATCTCCTCCTCTAATCCTCAGTGTAACCCCAAGAAACGTGAGCTCCTCAGCACAGTACCACAGCCCCCAGTGGAGGCCACACATATGGCCAAGGCAGACCACAGACAGCCTGCTCGAGAAAGGAAGGTTTTTTATTCCAAGTCTGAACCCAGAAGGATGCTAATTAATGAGCAATCTGTGTCCATAGCTGCCTTGCTTCCTTTTTACTTTATTCTCTCGCTTGATCTATTGTAACTTCATAGCTGGTCTCTTGGTCATCTGCCTCTCTCTTATTGCCTCTTCCACAGCTGTCAGGGTGATCTTCTGAACCCAGGACACCCATGGTCCTGGGAAGGTCTCTGGAACCCTGGGCCTTTGGTCTTTCCACCCTCTGAGTGCCCACGGCACTCGGTGAACAGCGCTGTGGTTGCTTTCATGACTTCTCTCTCAGGAGAGTGAGAGATTCTGGAAGATAGGAACTGTCCCTCGTGTATCATTGTATCTGTTGGAAATGGGGGACTGTTGGAAATGGGGGACTCATTTACCCTCAGTTTCTATTAGGTGATGCTCAACCCCTGGCTGCACACTTAGAGTTACGTGGGGAATTTTTAAAAATGTCCATGCCCAATCCATGCCTGCTGGAATCAGAATCTCTAGGTATGGGGACTGAATCTAGATTTTGCTAAAGCTCCCAGTTGACCCTATCCTATAGGCAGGGCAGAGAGTCAGAGTATTTGTGTGTATGTCCTGGTCTTTCCCTGTTACCCCCTCACTCATCTGGCTGAGTAGAGGAGGAAGACTGGACTGTAGCCTGCTCTAGCCCTCCTCTCCCTCTACCAGCCCTGCTGACCTGCAGAGAGCTGCCTGCTCTTCTCCTGGCCAGGCCTCGAGATAAATAGTCAGGGCTCTGCCCTTGTGGGCAAGGCCTGCCATCCTCCAGTGCTGCCTATGTCTGGGCAGGTGGGCCTGTTTAATCCTGGAGTTCACTGTTAGGAAACCCATTCTTACCCCAACCCAATAATGGATACTAGAGAATTTGTTTTCAGTAACAGATTTGACATTTATATCTTCATTTGCCTGACCCTCACCCCATCAATTGATTCAGAATTTAGGAAGGGAAGATATTTATTATCTCCCTCTATTTCTTTCCTAGTTCCCAGGCCATAATAGATGCTCAATAAATATTTGTTGAATGAGTCAATTCCTTATGAACTTCTAGTAATATCCATGCTCTACATTTCAGTCTCACTTTTTCTCTGTCTCTTTCTTCCTTCACAAGCTACAGATGGTATAAATGCTGCAGTCCTTGTGAAGACTGAAAAAGCAGTCAGACAGATGTGTTGTTCATAGCTCCCTAGTCAGGCATAACTAAACATTTACATTTATTACCAATTAGAGGGGAAACAGACTGTAGTTTTATGCACTGTATGTGGTTGGATATATTTCTTTTTGGGATTTCACTAAAAACTTCAAAATGTATCATTGCATCTCACTCTCTTACCAACTCGAACCTCACTGAAAATGCCATTTAAATAGAGGTCTACCAATGACAGCACAAACCTACATGTCATTCTCTTACCCTCTCACAGAACGCCATAGAGATGGAAAAACAATGTCACAGAAGGCCACCAGGCCCAGTGTGATTGAGTTGAGCACTCTCTACTAGGAGTCTGTAGCACATGCAGAATTGATGGAGTAACGGTAGACTTTATTTAAGGCGATGCATGTTAATTTGTTGATGGTACATGGCACACAACGGAGCACATAGTGTTTTGCTGTGTTTACAGCATTTTCTCTATTTAGAGCAAAATAGGATACATCAAAATAGTGCTAGAAGTAGCTTTGGTGTCATCAGTTCCACAGAGCATCAGACCCAACACTGAAGAATTCACTATTTCTTAGCTGAGTTCCACCTAATATGCAACACATCTGACATGTGAAACACCCAACCTCATCAAAAAAATTAATGGAAAGCACTGGCTGAAGTATAGGCAACCCAAGTTATGGTCTCAGCAACTGTTAACTCAGCTTCTTCGTCTGTAAAATCAGGTGACTGTCCCCAGGAACTTTCAATAAGGAAATAATGAGATTTAATTAAAGATTTATGTATCATGTAAGGATTTCATCATATAACTATTTACCATAGGGACAATTTCAATACAACCTAAATGCCAACAACAGAATAGGGACTGGTTAACATATTATGGAAAAACCAGATGATATTTAAAAATTGTGGTTTTACCATAATGAGATACCACTTAATACCCACTGTAATAGATGGGTATATACTTTTTAAAAGCATAAGATAACAAGTGCTAGTGAGGATGTGGAGAAAGTAGAACCCTAGTGCATTGCTTGTGGAGATGTAAAATGATCCAAAAGCTATGGAAAATAATTTCGTGGTTAAGTAAAAAATTAAACAGAATTACCATGGGATCCTGTAATTCTTCTCCTTCTTATATACCCAAAAGAATTGAAAACAAGCACTCAAAGAAGTTTATGTACACACATGTTCACAGCAGCACTGCTCACGATAGCCAAAAGGTGGAAACAGTCCAAATGCCTATTAATAGTTGAATAGCAAAGCGAATTGTGGTATACACATGCTGTGGACTACTTTTCAAACATAAAAAAGTATGAAGTACTGATACATGCTACAACGTGGATGAACCTCAAAAAATTTATGCTAAGGGAAGGAAACCAGACACAAAAGGTCACATGTTGTATGATTCCATGTATCTGAAAAATCCATAATAGGTTATTCATAGTGACAGAATGTAGATTGGTAGTGTCCAGGCTCTGGGGGCGGGGGAGGAAACAGTTGGGGAAAACTGCTTAATGGGTGTGGGGTTTTGTCTTGGAGTGACAGAAATGTTCTGGAGCTAGATAGAGGTGGTGGTTGTACAACATTGTGAAAGTACTAGATGCCATTGAATTGTTCATTTTAAAATGGTTAATTTTACATTATGTGTATAACACCTCACTAAATTTTTTTTAATTGTGGCTTTTGAAGAATATTTACTGATATGGGAAAATTAATTTCATGTACATATTGTTAGAAGCTGGACTTTCAGTATAATCTCAATTTTGTAAGCTAAAAAATGTATGTGATAATGGCCATTCTGACCGGTGTGAGGTGATACCTCATTGTAGTTTTGATGTGCATTTCTCTAGTAATTAGTGACGTTGAGCATCTTTTCATGTGCCTCTTGGCCATCTGTATGTCTTCTTTGGTGAAATGTCTATTTAGGTCTCCCACCCATTTTTTGATTGGACTGTTTGTTTTTTTGATATTGAATACCATGAGCTGTGAGGGTAGCATCAACATATATACACTACCAAATGTATAATAGTTAGTTAATGGGAAGCAGCAGCGTAGCACAGGGAGATCAGCTCGGTGCTTTGCAATGACCTAGAGGAGTGGGATAGGGAGGGTGGGAGAGAGGATCAAGGGAGAGGGGATGTGGGGATATATGTATGCATGTGGCTGATTCACTTTGCTGTGCAGCAAAAACTAACACAGTATTGTGAAGCAATTATACTCCAATAAAGATCTATTAAAAAAATAAAATAAAACATGCAGGAAAAAAATGTATGCATCAGTGTGTGCATATGTACGTGTGTGTACATATATGTGCACATATATATTTACCATATATACAAATATTTATGTACATATGTATACCATCCTCCCACCGAAAAACCTAAGAAGAAATTCAGAATTCTGATAAGTGAATTATAGGTTATTTCATTTTCATACTGTTTTTCATACTCCTTAAAATGAGCATGTCAATTTTATAATTTGAGGGAAAGACAATATTATTGAATAAGAATTGGGTTACAAAAGTATCTCTAAGGTTTCCTCCAGCTCTACGATTCTAGGAGTTTAAATGTGGTATATTTACTTGATTGCCCATTAGATGTTTGGCAAGAGCAGATAAGCCTTTTGGGTAGGCACCTAGGAAATGATGATTTAAGGCAGGCAGGCAATATTGGAGCACAGAGACATTTTGTATGCAAACAGTTGTATCAGCAATCTGCATGCAGAACTTCAGTCCTTGTTAAATTGTTCATAAGTGGCACTGCTAGAAGGACGTACACAACTTTCATCCAGCTCCACAGCCCATTCTCGCTGATGGCACCTTCAAGAATTATGGTAACATTCATGGCTCTCGTGTGGACTCTTTCCATAATACGTGCATCTGAAAAGAAAATAGATGTCCCCATCTTGCACTGCTACCCCAGCTGAATCTCTCTAGTAAAAAGAAATTGAGTTGCTTGACTTTTTCTTTATTTTTAAACAATAACATGCTCCAGTTGATGTATTCCAATTGGTGGCTTCCTAAAAGGATCATCTCATGTTTGGCTTGTCACTCACCGTGGGAACCTGAACTTTTCAGTATCCTCACTTCAACCCATCTCTTTCTCTTCCTGTCACTCTGTATCAAGTGACTTATTAACAACACTGAGAGTTAAAAAAGGAGAATTTGAGTTAATGCTCACAAAGTCTGAACATTTTACTCCATATTAACAGATTTTTTTTAATTTGTCTTTTTTTATTTTTACCATTTTATCATCTTCAATGATTCTCCCTAAACCTAATTATCTTTAAGGATTAAGAATCCCCACTTTTCACCTCACTATTATTCAGCCAGTAGGTATTAAAAAAGAAGCCAGATTATTAAAATATTTGTGCTGAGACGATACTAAGAGGTTTATTTCTGCAGGTGAAGATCCCTGTATAGAAGGAACATGTGCTTGGACCTCTGAGGAGAAGTGCAAAACTTCATCTAGTGTTTCCAACAGAGAGAAGATTCATAAAGAAGATGAATTTGGGTGCAGTCACCTTCTGACTGTGAGTCAAAATGCATAAAGTAATTCATAACAGAATAATTTACAATTAACAAGAGCCTGAAAACACAGACACTGAAGAGTCCTGTTGACAGTGCTCATTTCCATGGGAGAGGAGGTTCAAGGAAGTTCTGTTGACAGAATGTAGGGATGTGTGCAAGCTGAGTTTTGAGAGGATGGGAGGTGAGTCTACTAAGCCCTGGTTCTACATAACTGAGACACAATGGAGTTGGACTCCTCAGTCACTAAGAAGGCTGAGGCATTGCTCTAGATTTCTACTTAAAGAAAAGCCTGGAAGGAGAAATGGAGGTGTTGTCAAAACCCTGACGTGTGTTGACTTCATGGGTGCCAAACTCAACTGAATAATAAGACTCATTTCTTATTATTATAGACTCAGATATAGTTGTATCTCAAATAAGATCCACACTGGGCAGTGGTATGTGCCCTTTGACAACTGGGTGTGCGTGTGCTGTCCTGAAATTTGGGCGTGGGGGCTTCTGGATAAAGGGAAAATCTGGGAATTTTATTTATTTATTTATTTTAACCACGGTTGCCTTTTGTCTCCCTTCTCTCAACAGATAGATCAATCAATCACTGTATTCTTTTTTTTGTTTTCTATAAATTCCTTTTTAGGGGGAATTTGTTTTCATTTAATTTTTAAATTTTTATTTTATATTGGACTATAGTAGATTTACAACGTTGTGTTAGTTTCAGGTGTACAGCAGAGTGATTCGGTTATACATACATACATATATATATATATATATTATTTTTTTCAAAATCTTTTCCCAATTAGAACTTACAGATTATTGAACAGAGTTCGCTGTGCTATACTGTAGGTCCTTGTTGGTTATCTATTTTAAATATAGTAGTGTGTATATGTCAATCCTGAACTCCCAGTTTATCCCTACCCCCCAGACACCTTTCCCCTTTGGTAACCATAAGTTTGTTCTCTATGCCTGTGAGTCTGTTTTGTAGATACGTTCATTTTTATCATTTTTTTTTTTTTTAGATTCCTCATATAAGCGATACAATATGATATTTGTCTTTCTCTGTCCGACTTACTTCACTTAGTATGATAATCTCCAGGTCTGTCCATGTTGCTGCAAATGGCATTATTTCATTCTTTTTTAATGGCTGATATTCCATTGTATATATGTACTGCATCTTCTTTATCCATTCATCTGTCAGTGGACATTTAGGTTGTTTCCACGTCTTGGCTGTTGTAAACAGTGCTGCTACGAACATTGAGATGCATATATCTTTTGGAATTAGGGTTTTCTCTGGATATATGCCCAGGAGTGGGATTGCTGGATCATATGATAACTCTATTTTTAATTTTTTAAAGAACCTCCATACTGTTCCCCCGTAGTGGCTGCACAAATTTACATTCCTGGCATTTTAGAAGAGACTACATCCCTACCTAACTCCTCCCTTGGGTGACTGCTTTTTTGTTGAATTGTAAAGCTGTGAGCCCTCAACTGATAACCTGACACACTGATTACTGTTTTTCTGGCTCTTTCTTTGAAAGGACACTAACCCAGGCCCAGGGGAAACAAATAGCACTGGGATTAATGAACAAAAGATATTCCCTCCCCCACCTTGACCCAGATCTCCAAAGGTCAGCATTTGTCAAGAGGATGCTCTGGTGTCCTAGCTAGCCAAGCAAAACATTCACTGACTTGCCTGGCCCACTCTGGACCCCTTGGCTCTACCACTTTGCACTCACACTGGGCTCACTCCATGGATCCCTTGCCCTGAAGGCAACACTTCACAGTTGTCTACATTAAATTGCCCATTGTTTTCTCCAGCCTCAGGTCACCCAGAAACAAAAAATAAAAGATTATTTTAAAGTTCCTCTGCATTCAGCACATGGGACCGAATTTGTTGCTCTATCTGCAAGTGTAGTTTATCAAGAGGAAGATTTGGTACTCTAGAGCTGATATGCTCCTCCAGCATTATTTCCATGGACAGGTTTTTGTGAGCTGTTGTGTTACAAGAATGGCATATCATGCACTTTAAGCAACATGAAAATTGGTCTGCGTTGTCACTTGCATCATCGCAGATTGATTCCTCTCCCGTTGCATTACTCAGGGAGCCTTCACTTGATATCTGGAAAGTCATTATTAAGGTGAAGCGACAGGGAGCAATGTCAGGCATAACAGGTTTGAATGGACATCACCTCAATGCTAACAAAACCTTCTCTTGTTTCCCAGGATTTCTCTGTGTTAGTAATACCAGGACATATTTCTCCCATGGTGCTGTCTTTACATTTCAAAGAATTAGTTGAGGGCGAAGAACAAGAGAAATATGAGAGATTTGCTTCCTACTAAAGTGTCTTGATTTTAAAAAATGAATTGGCCTGCCCCTCACATAGGAACATGATGTGACTGGTTTATTCTTCATACAGCATGCATTTTGCTTTGTTTTTCTAGCAGTCAGGATGGGTTTACATGGAACCAAACAGACACACTCTCCTGACCTCCCTTGTGACCAATGCTTTAAGACAGCTGGTTGGAATTAGAATCAGAATATGTTATCATCAGAAGAAACAGAAGCTGCCTTACCCAGCATTACACAGAAATAAGGTCAACACTATGGGACATCCAGGTTTGCCCCAGAGAACCAGAGAGATATTGAGTTCAGTTCATGATCCAAAAAGCTGGGTCAAATGGTGGGTGCTGGGAGATGATGAGACAAGCCAAATCAGTCTCCAGAGGTAACAGGAGCAAGAACTGGGAAGCAGAAAGGGGGAAAACAGCTAGGACTCTGGGAGACAGGACCTAGGGTGATCCCAATGGCTCCACCTGACAGCATCTCCTTGGCCCAACTCGGTTTTTGATGGACTGGATATAATTTAGCTACTGATATTTTTCTACATCAGACATGATGATGAAAGTCAGAGAGTTTAGGAGATGGACAGCAAGAGTCAGCTCTCTGTGGGGGCAGTGTGGGGTCATGAATACCAGATTCCTGACTCTCAGGCCAGTGTTCTGATGCAGGGCTGACGCAGGGCTTAGAGTAGAGCTTTTCCTCTGGGAAAATGTAACATGATCAAAGCTCTTGGAATCTGTGGGATCTGAGGAGGTTAGTTATCTATGGCCCAGCTCTGGAGGATCTGTGCCTCTTTCCTCTTCCCCATAGGCAGAGTGAAACTGTAGCCTGGTATTGAGGCAGAAATCCCCAGAAGCATTCTGTAAGGTCAAGACAGAAATGGCTGCATTTGACTCCAGATACATTTGTCTCCAATATGCAGCAGGGATGCTGTGGCCTGAGCAGCCCGCTCTCTGTTCAGAAGCCGAGGGTTCAAGACCCTCCCATCAGACCCTCTCTTCTTATCTTCCTCCCACCAGCATTCTCCTTTTTTCTCCTTCTCTGCCCCACCCACCCCTCCAGATACACCCTTGCTTTTTCTTTCTATTGATTCTTAGCCCCATTTCCCCAAAGCTCTAAGTTTATCTTTGAATTTTAGATTTATCATACTCTTACATTTTTTAACTTTCACATTTTAATCTCTTGCCTTGATAGCTCAGGGCTTCTGTTTGGTTTCTCACCAGTTATTTGGCTCTGCCTTATTTTTCAACCCTTAATCATTTGAAATGTTGAGCCTAAATTTTAAATCTTTCTTTTGTTGCTTTCAGTTATCTGTAACTCGTTTTAAAGTTTCTGGTCTTTTATTTCTAGCCTATATTTTATCTGTTTTTAAAACTCTGTTTTTTTCCCTGTTTTGTTTTAATTTTCATCTTACTGTTTGCCGTGTTCTGTAACAACTCAACAGAATACCGGCCTGGAGGTATGCACGGGATCAAGAACTCACATTACTAATTTTCTCACTCCCGTTTACTCCTAGCTGTCCCTATATATGTCTTTTCCATTTTTCTCCATAGATTTCCTTGCTTAGTTGAAGACGACTTTGCAAAGAATCTTGCCCTAGGAGACTTGGGAGACTTATGGGTAGAATATCCTAAGAGCCAGAATCCTACTGTTCAGATAACATGTTTTACTTGCTGAGTATTAGTTATTTAGAGCTCACGTTATCCCGGCATTTTCAGAAAAGTCAAGCATTTTAAAATCCATGTTCTCCAACATTTACATCATTGGCTTGTGAGTAAATCATCTGAGTGGTTTGCCCTGTGTAGGTTGGGACCGGAGCTGGCAGTGCTTCTGGCCTGACTTGGTAAAGAGCCAGGTAGGGCTGAGTAAAGAGAATAAGGGTGGGATTCTGCTACCAAACTGCCATCTCTTTGCTCCTGCCTGCGCAGTTTCTCTGCTCTTTCTGGGGAGGGTCATAGGAGGAGCCTATCTGAGTGTGAACACTACCATTCTACCTTCTTTTCCTAATCATGAGAACAAAGAGAAGCTGTCTAGAACACACACAATTATGAACAGGGTTCCTAGGTGGGGGCTGATGTGCCCCTTCTAGGTGCTTCTTTCAAACCACCAGGCCCTGTGCCAGACAACAGAGGCTTGCCAGAGGGGCCTCAGGCATGGCTCCCCTCACTTTCTGACGTGGCTAGGTTTCCCAACGCTCACCACCTCCCAGTCTCAGGAGATCGGCAGTGTACAGGAGGATAGTTGATGGTGGAGAAGTCTAATTCTCTACTACACCCTCTGACAAAGAAAGAGAGGAGGATCCCCCATCTTCTGCATATTACGACCATCCTGTTGTCAATTAAGCCAGTGGATGAGCAGGCTGTCCCACCTGAGGGCTAGTACATTTCCTCAGAATTTGACAACTGAGACACATCAAAAACGGGATTCTCTTTCGCAGTAGCCAGTAGATATCATGTGCCTGTTAGAGAGAGGTCTTAGTATTAGGTGCCAAGGAAGTGACATGGTGTGTGTTTTAGTCCCTGCCTTTGGGGACTTTACGATGACATTGGTGACACAAGAAATATGCATCAAATAGTTATGTGGCTTACAAAGTCCTTACATCTTCAGGTGTTTCTCTCCTTCCTTCCTCCTGTGTCTCACTAAAGACCTACTCATCCTCAGGACAAATTTTGAGGTTACTTTTTTGAGGAAATTAGCCCTTCCTGGGTTAGTTCACCCTCTTATGGCTATGACCAAATCCTTGTCTAACCTTTACCTTTGCACTTTGTGATTTCTTGTGTTTTTGCCTCTTTTTCTCATTAGTAAGCTATATTTTTGACAGTAAGCTCTTTAAAAGCAGAGACTACCACACCATTTTATCACCAGCATACAGCATAGAGAGATGCTCAACAAATATTTTTGAAGGAATGAATCAATCAATCAATGAACTATAAGAGGTAGGGTATATCACGTGCAAAAAGCATAGGAGAGACAACATCTTCTGAACAAATTTAGAAGGGAATGGAGAAAGTAATTCCTTGAGATACTGTGGTAAAATTGTGGAGCAAGTGCAGTGTGAGTGATCTGGCAGTTTTTGTGATCCTATGCACTTGTCTGCAGGCACAGTCACTTCTCAAAATCTGGTGTCAGGTTAAGTTATGGAGTCCCTCAATCGGAAGGAAGTTGATGAGGCTTGATTAGCATTCCTCTGGAAAGTGTGGCATTGAGATTCTAACTGAGGTCAATACTTCTAGATCTGTATGTGTGTGTGTGTGACAATGACAACTGGGCCAGATGACTTCTTTCAGCCAGCCTGCATCACCAGCACTTCCTGAAAGCCATTGCACATATCAGTTTGTGCAGTGACAGAAAGCACCTAATTACCACAACCCTCTAGCTTGTTCTGGAGGGAGAGCTTGGGCATACATAGAAAAAATACGTACACAAATACCTCTGAGTAGAAGTGACACTCAGAGAAACATTCACAAACAAGCACAGTGTAGAAGGAACACAGACATGAAAACAACCAGTGGACAGCTGGCTCAAGCTGTATAAATAGATCATATGCAAAGGTGGGAAAGAAATGCCTACAGATGTAAGGACCTTGTAAGCCAACGTAACTATGTGATGCATATTTCTTGTATCACCAACTTCGTCCTAAGGTCCCCGAAGGCAGGGACTAAAACACACATCAGGTAGCTTTCTTGGCATCTCATACTAAGACCTGTCAATAATAGGCACTCAATACCTATTGGCTGCTGCTGAAGAGAATCCCATTTTGAAATACAGTATACCCCATGGAAGAGTATATGGTGAGGGTGTCTGGAGGGATTCCTGCTGGAGGGCACTCGAGCACAGTTCTAAATGGGAAAAGGGCCTGGTTTGCTGAAGAAGACTGGGGAGGGTGGTTCTGTGGGTTAATGGCAAGTATACTGTGCAAAGTGTGAAGGGTAGTGGACGCATGTGCGGGATTGGTAGGTAAGGGAATTCCTGCCACCAGGCCAGGGAAGGCGGTGAATAAGAGGACAGCTGCTGGTAGACAAGAAGGGAGAAGAAGGATAAATATCATGAATGTCCACCCCCACTGGAAGGGCTGCCTATATCAAGTGTCACAGAATATATTCCATGGACTCTGTGGCTGTGAGGTGTGGTTGGGAATTTGTGAGCTTGTGTGTTAGGACTAAGAGGGGAAGTTGGAAGAGTGGTTACTTTGTAGGGTTCAATATGATTCCTCTAAGTTAATAAATTCATATCAAGGGTCTAGTGGGGGCTGACACTATGCAAAAAGCTGGGAGATACAGTGACAACAGACATAGTTCCACCCCACCTAACCTTTGGGCTCTGCACGAGTGGCAGGGCATCCAGTAAGAGGTTCAAACTCCACGAAGGGGAATTTTAGGAAAAGAAGCAATCAGAAGCTTCTTGAGTAGTCTGAGAAGGGCAGTCACCTGCTCACATGATGCTTGAGGAAGATGATTGAACATCAGAGTCCAGATTGGACTGTGGTGGGGGAAGGACTCAAGTTGGGAGGTTGGCCCAGTGCCGCCACAGTGTTCAGGAAAGAAGAGCAGCATCTGGCCTTGAGTGAGGATAGAGACAAGAAATGACTACAGAAATGTTTCCAACTCTGCTTTGATGTGGTGATGATGAGAGATGAGTACAGAGAAGGGAGAAAGGCAAACATACAGCTTCTATCCTTGTAACATGAATCTGCTGAGTGGGCCTTCTAGGAGCTGCTTCGTGGAAGGGGCACAGGCCAGGAGTCTGAAATATGGCTCTACTTTTGGCTGTTGGACCTTGAGAAAGATAATTTTACATCAGCTTTGGCGTATTTATCTTAAATGACCTATGATATATGACAGTACTTTGGTGGGGAAAGTATGTAATAGATGACATCAATTAATGATATGCTAAATTACATTATTGATGGCAATAAAGGCAGATTTGTACACTGCTTTACACTTTACAAAGCATTTTTGCATGCATTATTTAATTTTAGCCTTACCAAAACCACTGAGGTAAACACAATTATTTCATTCATATTTTATAACTGAGGAAGTAGAGACTTGGAGTCTTGTCCTAAGGCCATAAGGGTAGTAAAGGGCAGAGGCAAGATTCAAATCCCCCAGATCTTGGCCTTCTGTATTGTGTGGGAACTTAGAGGTCTCACTTATTTATTAAATATCAACTATCAATTCTTGCTGCATGGAAGATAGCATTAGATGATGATGATGATGATGATGATTGTCTCAGGATGTCGATTCACCCATCCATTTATTCATCATAGGTTTTCACTGAAGCACATGTGAAGGGTACTGTGAAATGGTGTGTGTACAGGTCTGTTTCCTCTGGGGCTGGCACTTTATCATTCCATTCAGAGAACAAGCGTCTGACAATTGGTTCAAGGACCGCTCCTTGATCAAGGCTCCCCTGGCTTCAAGTCCTCACACTCCACTTTTTTCAGAACTCTGCTGCACTCTGCTTCTGCCATATGGTCTATGGTGTCTTCATTTTCATTTTCTGTTCATTTATTTACTGTTCACTACATGTTTTTAGTACTTCTTCTGTAGAAGGCTCTGTGATAGATACATAGTATTTTTGGCAGGAGAGTACCAAAGCTAACATTTGTTATTCAGTCACAGCGCTAGGTCTGAACATGGTAGGCAATAAATAAATATTTGTTTGATTGATTAAGATTCCCAGATTGAGAATCCACATGGTTGGGAGATGCCAAAATGAATCTCCTAAAAGTACGCCCAGTAAACCCGGAGAGTGAAGTCCAGAGCAGCTGCAGTGCTGTCTGGGGGCATTTTCCCGTGATCCCTGTAGTCCACAAGTCTACCCTTGACCCTCCTCTCTGTCTGTAGTTTCAGAGCTGAAACAATTGCAGTCAGAGTGTATAAACACACCGTATTCCATACTGGGGAAAATGGGAAACTTTGGCTTTTTAAAGTTTTGTGAACTAGATCTTAATTCAGCAGGGAAGATGTTAAGAAGCAATAAAAAAAAAAAAAAAAGAAATTTATTGTTGTTATTTTTACTTGCATCCTGTTTCTGGCTGTGCCACTGCCTTGTGAAGGGGCCTTGGCACATATGCGGCTTTTGAGTGCCAGTTTTCCCATCTGTAAAATAATCCCCGTCCTTGATCCTCAGCTCACAGGGGTGCTTGGAAGCCCAGGGAGGTAAAGTCTATGCCGTGCTTTCAGGATCCTGGACAAAAGGCATTGTAGAAATAAAGGCGATCACTCCTATTAGAGTGTACACTGTGGTTCAGAAGTGTGTTTCATGCCCTGTCCCCTTTCCTTGTGTCTCCTAAAGTCTTCCCTCTGCATGTCCCCACAAGCACAACTGTTCTGATCTACCCTCAGTCAGATTAATTGAACAAGATCCTTTGAAATCCCGTCTAGTTTACCCAGCCTGCCTGTCTTTCAGGGCTTTCACAAGCTCTTCTCTTTATTGAGAAAGAGAAAAAGCTATCACTTGGAACGGCAAATCCTTGGTTCCCTTATCAGGCCAGCTTTTCTCCTGAAGGGTCCCCTTGCCCCTCAGGCGAGCTCATCTGAAACTCCCTTCACACCATGATGGCTGGATGCAGGACTCTCCAGGTGTAGTTGCCTTGGCAACAACTTCTATTTGTTGCAAGTGCAGATTAGTGTTGGGTCATTGTTGTTTTCCCCTCTGCCTCATAGTACAAGAGAGGCAAATAAACTGTGGATTAGGTGAAACAAAGGAAGTAGTCCAGTGAGTGATAGGAAGAGGGGGAGAGCAGACGCAGAAAGCCTTGAGAAAGACCATGGCTGGGCCTTTGGAACCTACTGGGTAGTTAGACATTTAGCAAAAACTATTAACTCCAGGAAGCAATGTATCTAGAGTGAGTTCAAGGCAGGTATGTAGAGCCCTTGACATGGACCAATTCCTGTGAGGATCATAAGAAGAGGGGGCTTCATAGGCAGAGCTGAATATCTCCTCATGGTAGACTGTAGAGCCACACTTGGTATATTTTTCTCATCCTCAAGGAACTTAAACTTTGGAAATCCACTGAAATTTACTGAGGCCTGCTTGGAGGTAGGCCCTGTGGTGATTTTTTTTTTTAATAGCATTTTTTTGTTTTTGCCTTACATGCAAATTGTGTGCAATCCCTCACTGCATAGTTTCCAGCAGACAACTGTGGGGGTTTTTTTAACTTTTATTTTATATTGGAGTATAGTTGGTTAACAATGTTGTATTAGTCTCAGGGGAGCAATAAAATGATTCAGTTATGCATATGCATGTATCTATTCTTTTTCAAATACTTTTCCCATTTAGATTGTTACATAATATTGAACAGAGTTCCCTGTGCTATACAGTAGGTTCTTGTTAGTTATCTATTTTAAATATAGCAGTATGTACATGTCAATTCCAAACTCCCAATCTGTCCCTCTCTTTCACCCTTCCTCCCTGGTAACCTGTGGTTATTAGTGCAATTTGGCAAAAACCTTCCCTCGTGTCCACATAGCACACATTATCCTTAACATACTATTCAAGTGGTTTTACTTAACATTAGCACGGTATTTATTCCTGTTTTTATTTTTAATTTTTCTTTGTTTGAGAGGATTTGGCATCACTGTACAAGAAAAGACAACTTAAAGATTCGTCAGTTTGAGAGAAAGGAGCATTCTGACCCATTTCAATTGTTAAGCTTTGACACCCATATATGTAAGTGACTGTTTATCCTTTGTGTTGGCACCAAGTACAACTCGTACGTTACAACAAGAGCAAGGTAGATTTAGTAGGTATTAATTAGTTCTAACATCTATTACAGATTCAAAAAAATATACATTTAGAAACTTTTCATCCTTTTATTCATTCATTCACTCACCAGCTACTTATTGGATTCTGATGATTCGCTAGGCACTGTGCTAGGCAGTAGAGGTATAGCAGTAGAGAAGACAAAATAACATCTCTGCTAGCACATAGATGTTATATTCTTTTCAGTCCCATAATCAATGTTGGTGCTCACATAAGGGCTTCTGTATTAGCACAAAGGTTAGATGGAGGATATAGAGGTGCCACACCCAAACTTTACCATACGATTATACAACTTTAGAGTTGAAAGTGCCTTCAGAGACCATCATCTCCACCCTCCCATTTAAAGCAAGAATTCCTGTCTCAAACATCCCTTGGAGATAGGCACCATCTTCCACCCATCCCTCATACATCACTTCTTATCTAGCAGCAGCTCCACCTCCGGAACTTTTCCCAAATCTGTCCCCCACGTCTTTCACCTGTCTCACTCCACTGGCCTCCTAGCAGGCCTCCCTGCCTCCATTCTTTTGCTCCTCCATGATTCATTCTCCACACTACTGAGAGAGTGAGCTTCTGAAAATGCAAATGAGCTCACGGCTTCTCTGCTGAAAACCCTCCAAAGGCTCTCTGCACTCAAATTAAAATCTTAACTCTCCACTCTGCCCCAGAAATCCCTGCATGCTTAGACACCCACTATCTCCTGGACCTCACTTTCCTGACATCCCAGCACAGCATTTACCATGACCTCAGGCACAATGGTTTGACTGCTTATTTTCTGTTACTGCCCCCAAACCACCACACACACAAACACACATACACCAACATACACCGGACACACATTAAAAACTAAGCTCCTTGGCAGCCTGTAGTTTGATTTATTCACTTCTACTTATAAACGTGTTTCACGTAGTAGGCATTCATAATTATTTGTTGAATTTTTAAAAATTGGTCTCTTTAGCACCTCTATGAATGACAGGGGACTCTCTGTATAAGCGTTCTCCAATGTATATATTATTCTAATATTTTGTTTAGTATTTTCTTATATTGTGCAAAATTTTCTATTCCTGTAACATCCACCCATTGGACTTTGTTCTGTTACATGAAATTAATCCATTTCTTATCCATGTAAACTCTTTAAATGCTTCATGTAGCTTTTATGTCTCACCACATTTTCTGTTTTCCAAGCTAAACTCACAGTTCCTTTAACCATTTGACCTGTGTTGACTTTCAAATTCTTGTCTCTCTTGCTTCCTTTTCTCTTAAAAGCTACCAGTTTGCCTTTTTCTCTCTTAAAGTGTGGCGATTGGTTTAGTTATATATCACAGTTACCCAGGGAAGACAGGATGAGCCGATTAACAGGAAACATTTGGCTGGTGAAACAGAAACTTGGTCCAATGTTATAAAATGTTTAGCGATCACTTACATGAAACTAGTTTAATGTCTGACCAATTAAACCCAATTGAAGGCTCTCCTCTGCCAAGCCAAGTACACCTTCCATTGGATTTTGAGCAATGAACCAAAGTGCATATTAGTGAGAAGAGGTAAAACTAATTCTCTGTTCTTAATCACTCATAATACAGGCTGGTCCTCAATAAATATGATATCAAAATAATTATAATAAGATTATGTGGAATCTAAGACATGGTAATTAATGAAGAAGTATTTGAACTGTCAGTGGTATCTTGAGCCCTTAAGGGAAAAATAATAACCTGACAATATAAGTGAAATATGAGATCAACCAATTAATTAGCAGAATAATTTAATCTGATGCTCTGAAAGTAGGCCAATTAAAATGCACTCTTACTATTTAACATTGATTAAGCAAGGTGCTAGATCCTGAACACAGTTTGAAAATAGAGCTTATTTCTATCTTCTGGGGACCTAAAGCTAATTTAAGTGGTTGTATATAAAAGGACAAAGGATCAAGAGGTGTGGTGTTGTCTTTATTTCCTATTGGCGCTCCTTGCTCTAGTGCTGGGCAGTAAGGAAAGGCTGTGACCACCACGACATTCTTCCAAACTTCTCACTCCCTCTCTAGCCTCCTCCTCCTTCTAACCTTCATTGGAGGGTGGCAGGGATCAATCTGAGGTCAACTGAAGGCCAAAGAAATGAGTTAAAAAAAAAAGCTTTCCAAAAAATGCAAAATTTCCTACACTTGAGACAGTTAGTGGAAAAGAAGAACACGGTATCATTAGTGCCTTTGATAATTCTTCAGGAATAATTCATTGGGTATTAATGAAAGAACAATAACAATAAATACAAAAAACTGAAACCATCTTGCCTTCCAGCACACTTAAGGGAACACTCTCAAATTTAATGATGGTTGATACAAAGATAAACCACAAAGTAGCCCATTAACTGTTCATTTAACTTTAATGAATTCTGATCTCTGGAATAAAAAATAATAATATAAATGTATTTATAATTTGCAAAAAGTTCTTTAACCTCTTGTAAGCCTTCTCCTTGTGAAATATTTAAGTTTTATGGTCTCCTCTCCAACATCTTGCTTATGTATTTGATGATCAGTATATTGGTGTCATAATACTGTCCCTGAAAAGAAAATCCTCCATTCCTTCCCTCTCATGAGAAGAATACACAGGAGAAGGACCTCCCTCTCGGTCTCTCTTTTGGATTACGTGCATCCCATTGGGGTGCCCTTTGAATAGCTTTTGTAGCAATTCAAGTAGGTATGCTGAGGCATTCATCCTCTTGTCTTCTCCTTGGGAACCATTGGCATTTATATATATAGAAGATGTTGGGGAGACCTGCTTTGGCTGGAAACCAACCATGGCTCTCTGAATCAAATGAGACTCACCCTAAGGCTTAGGACTGACAAACATCATGCTTCTGTTAGAGTATTCCATAATGTAATAAACAATAATGGATGTTAATTTGCTGAAGGTTATTGTAGGTTGTTCAAACACACTAAATTATTGTGCTTAAACACGAAAGAGTTCTGCACTCACCTTCTAAAACGATTACCAATTCACCAGCATCTATCCACATTCTACGTGTGTATCCATGAGTCTAGGTTAAGAAGTATGAGTATTTGCCTAAACTAATAGCACCGTCTACAGCTTGACTTGATTTCTCAGTGCATATTTACATGAAAATGGGATGATAACACTATGATGATAAAGCTATGAGTAATTGGATTCCTACTAAAGTTTACTAAAGCTAAGTGCTTTCCGTGCATTGTTTTATTAAATCCTCACAATCTATGAGGTAGACACTATCATTAATTCCCATGCTGTAGAGATAAACTTGAAGCCTAAAAATAAAGTACTATGGTAATTGGTGGAGGAAAAAACACATCTTCAAGTCTGTCTGGTATGAATTTCTCTTCTCTGAACCTCTATGCTTTATCATTCCCTTGGGAGTAATGTGCCAGCATGTGAAGGTTATAATCATTGTTTGGATATACATGGTTTTAATAAATTAAATATCATTGTTCTACCTAATGTACACATCAGCCCTTGTGTCCACTGACTTAATCTCTCCTTATAATCTTTACATGCTCTCGTTATAATCTTAATCTTTCCTTATAATCTTTATGTATACTTGATTATTGTTACAATTTTACAACAGAGACCTAAGGGTATTGAGCAACTCCATGGCAAACACTCTTTCTCTGCTGTGTCCATGGTCACATTTGCACTATGCTCCCAATCATCTAATTAATTTTGTTTACTTATTTAAAATTTTACATTATTTTTCTCATCAGCCCAGTCTGAAAATAGCAATGTGTATCTTTACCTCTGCTCAGAAAGAAGAAATAGAAAAGAAAATGGAGTAGGGGTTCCTTTTGTTGTTGTTGTTTTGACAGTTGCAATGTATCACTTTCTTTGTCCTGAGGGCTAAAATAATGTTTGAAATTGTAGCAAATTAGCATCTCAGAGCCAAATCTATCTTCCTCTGTAGTTTTGTACTCTTCCTTGTGGTCTCCCATTTATTTAGGGTTGCAAATTTAAAGTCTGGATCCCCCAAGTAAACTGTCCAAAAGCCCCTCTCTATCTTAGATCCCTAACCCAGCAACTGCAAATCAAACAGCCCCAGGGAAGGTTTTGTCTGCCTGTTTTGTACCTGATGCTCTTGAACTAAATATTTCTTACCACTCTAAAGGGAAAGTCTAGGGCACACGTGTTATGGAACATGGAAAAATTCATCTGTGTGTTCCTTGGGCTAGTGAGGTAATAGTGTATTCAGGTAGTAATGGGTAACTTATCCTGTGATTGTCTCCATTCTCT
Organism: Eubalaena glacialis; assembly: GCF_028564815.1. Classification (NCBI taxonomy): domain Eukaryota; kingdom Metazoa; phylum Chordata; class Mammalia; order Artiodactyla; family Balaenidae; genus Eubalaena; species Eubalaena glacialis. The sequence continues at coordinate 56,441,542 of NC_083718.1, forward strand.
GACCCTGTTGGTGGAGAGAAATTATGAAGTAATAATCAGAAAACCTTGATGACTGATGAAATGTGGGAGACAAGGGAGAAAGAGGAGTCAAAAATGATGGGCATATTGAACTTTTGTTCCTGGGAGAATGACAATGCTATTAACTGGAGTAGAAAAGTCAGAAGGAGGAGCCACAAGGGATGAAGGGAGGAGGGAAAAGAACTGGTGAATTCAGCTATAAAGTTGTTGGGTTTGAGGTGATGCTGGAAAATTAAGTACCAAGTGTCCAGCTGGCAGTTGGAAAGGTAGAAGTGGAATTTAGGGAAAAGGTTCTGGTAGGAGATAAAAATGTGAAAGTCATGTGTATAAAAATGGATGATGTCTCTGGGATAGAGAAGAGGAATGAGGCTTGAACCTTGAGAAATACCCTTAAACAAGCCGCCAACACAGAAAAGCCTGTTAGGAAGTTAGAAAAGGAATGGACCATGAACGGGAGAGTAAATAGAATAGTGCCATGTGTTGGAAGTCAAGGAATGATAATGGGTTTTTTTCTGATTAGGCTGTGGGGATTCAATCAGATTAAATGTGTTGAAGCAATTCATAAGCTATCAAATGCTATACCAGGTTTACTTATAAAGTTGTTATTTAAAACCAACATTTGATGAGGAAATGGAACATATTGAAAGAGATAGCATCAGAACCTCTAAGACCCAGTTAGGAAACTCCAGCAAAACACACACTTTATAACTAAATTGAACCATATAAAGAGGCCACTTATTTTGTCATAGAAAATGACCCTTTAGTATGATTCGTTCTAATAACTTTAGCATGGTTCCCCAAACCCACTCTGATGAACTTGGCCACATTTGAGCTTTAAGAAGTGGTTTTACCTCATCCAGACCCTTTTCCTTGGCCCTCACCTTGGTACCTCTGGTCATTCTACCTGCGGTCTTCTGAGGGATGGAGAGTGGACATGGCTGATTAGAGTTACACAGCCCAGTAGCCACAAGCGTTAGATCAAAATCTATTCTCCTAACTTCCACGTGGTCCACTCTTTTGACCTCCCTCTCATACCCTTTCTCTGAGCTCAATGAGCATAGATAGTCAAGAAATCAAGACTCTCAAAAGTAATGACTCTGACTCTTTCCCCAAACTGATCATAAGAGAAAAATCCTCAATGATCTAATATACTGAGTATACCCTTACCACCGCAGGGCAGACAACCAGATAACCTGGAGGTACAACTTGAACAGGGAAAGGGTTAAGATCTGTCATCATTCTGATTGACATGCAGACCCTCCTCCATGGTCTGGTGAGTTTTATGGTCAGACTGAAGCAGAGCCCCAAGGGAATTGTTTCAATTATGCAAATCAGTGACCCAATTAAGAAATTCCTTTTGTACATAGGTCCCAGCATTTGCATACCTGGTCAGTTGTTCAAATAACCAAATTTTACTTGGTCTCATTAATATGTAATCCTTATAAAATGCATTTTCACCCAACTAATGTGGTCTCTGCAAATGGAATTCTTCCCAAATATGTAAGTGGCTCCAAGTAGTTTTAAAAGTTTAAAAAGCACAGTAAGTACCTTGTCCATAGCCTGTTGATCATTAATAGAAGTTCTACAAAATGGAAGTCAGCAGAGAGAACCATTAAAGTGCAAATGGGGCAATTACAGACTGCCAGCCTGACTCTCCCTGTCATTCTGCATGATTGCTGCCCCTTTGCCAACTCCACAGCAGTTTGAGGGAGCTGAAATATATTCTTGATTCTTTGGTGTGGTTTCAGGGAAGGGAGATATTCCAAGCCACAGCTTTATATCCAGGTTGAGATAATGCTTGGTTATTCAGAAAAATTAAGCCTGGCCTTATATGTGTCCCTTGAAATGACCATTGGTTTCCGACTTTATCTTTGCCTTCTCACTTCAGTTTCTTATAATACTCACCCCACCCCTCCCCCATGGCTGCTTCTTTTCAGAAATGCAATTTCATGAGGAAAATGTGAAAAGAATGTGGCAGCGGTTGATTGCCAGGGAAGGCAGTTGCCTCTGCCTTTCTCTTCTTAGAGATACAGTAATAAAACACCAGTGAGAGTTTTCATTTTAAATAATCAGAAAGAAAGATGCATGTGTGAAGAAATTGATATAATGTCAGATATGTAATATAAAATACCATAATTATATTAAAAACTGTATATACTTTAAATTTATATACATTTAATATTATATATACGGTGCCTATTTTATTTCAATGTACAGTCTTAGGAAAACCCAGCAATATATTTTACAAAACTGAATGCTAATTTTAAAAAAGCCTGTAAATTTTGCATCTATGGGATACTTCAGAAAGTTAATTTTCTCCACAGACTGTGGTAATTTTAACAAGAATATCCTAATATGACTCAGATACTCATGAACAACTTCCATGTATTGAAAATTGGGTTTGAAATAGGATTTGGGGCTGTCATTTTCATAAATGAGATTATATTTTGTGCACATAGTCCCATTTTAATAATTTTTAAATCTGAAATTAATTTTTAAAAACTTCATAGAAATTTGTTAAGGGAAAAGACACTGCTTACCTTCATCTGATTGCTTTACTTTATGTAATTCCCTTAGGGCTTCATCTAGACATTGCATCTTTTCAGCAGCCATTTTGCTATTACTTCGTTAATGTGTTTTATGAAAACAACAAAGCTAAGTGTATAGATTTACTGCAGGCTGAAAGTGGCCTAGCAAGTTGTCTGGCTGGCTGAAAATGGCCTAGCAAGTCGTCTGGCAAGTGGTAGCTTGTTTCTGAAAATATCATAATTATTCTTTGTGGCTGTGAAGAACTTGTTTTGTCTACATTTGTTTATTAATAATTTCAATTTTTATAATAATCAAGTACTTATTTGTGAGGTTTGGGCTGAGATCACTAGACTGCTAAGATAGTAGATGACTGTTCTCTGTTCCTGAAGGTCAACAACATGATTGGTAGACCTGCCTCCATGTCAGTCATTGCTGCAGATGAAACAAGGATGAGTTGAAGGTAGTAACCAGGCTCCAGGAAGAGAATACTTGTATGGAATTAGTTTCTCAGTCTTAATACACCTTTATTTTAACAATGTATGTGACATAAAGCAGCCTGCCATAGATGGCCTGTAAAGTATGCCTTGTTACTTCTGTCCTCTCTACTTCAAAATTCCTCCACTGGCCTTCTCTCAGGATGGGTTCAGGTCTTCCCAGGTTCTGGGCATGCGTACTATTGGATGTACCACCTCAAACCATATCAAACCTGTTTGTCTATTATGTATTTATTTAATGCACCCACACCCCACATGAAATCACATTTACACAAGATTATAGAAGACTTGATTTGAATTTTTGTTGACTATTCGATATAATAACATTTGTAGATACTTAGACATTTATTATTTTTGCTTTTCAGTTTTTTTCATATTTTGGAGGGATTTTTGTTTGTTTGTTTTTTGGTCTCAAATATTTTTGAAACCCTTGAAAAACCTGTAGATCCTAGATACTGAGCCCAGAAGTCTTCCCTTGTCTCCTATCTTAGAAGAAAAATATCATTCCTGCTGACCAAGACTAGCCCCTTCTCTTATGCCTTTAATCCTAGCCCTGGCTCCCATCAACCAGCATTTAGAGAAGGTCTACCATATGACTGACTGCATGACTGGAAGCAATGATAATGTAGAGTGAGACTTCCTATACGAGAGAGGACATGATCAATTTTTCTTAGGACGTGGCTTAGGATGATTTCACAGAGGAGGTGGCATTCATACTGAGCCTCATGGATGAATTGGAATTGGCTAGATGGAGGAGAGTGGGGGTAGGGTAGACATTCCAGACAGAGAAACAGCATTGGGAAAAGCATAGCTTTCTCCTAGATCTTGGTCTGTAAAGTATCTCTACCTTCCTCATTTTCAAAGACTAGAGACATTGGACAAATTTCATTTTCCTTCTACTTCTCAGGCTGCCCTTTCTCTGGATGTTAATTTACACCTACCCCCATGAAATGAGATGTTGCCTTCCAGAGCCTCTCCTTGTCTTCTTCTTTTCTTTCTCTTCATATTCTCCCTCAGTAATCTGAGCTTTCTCAAGGCTATAAACATTACCTTTTGTAGAATGCTATCCTAAATCTCCAGGGCCATACTTTCTTCTAAACTAAGGGTGTTTTGTTTTGTTTTCATTTGTATGATGGGCATCTCTGTGCATCCCAAACTAAGCATATAATTCTTCCACAAAAGTCTACTCTTTGTTCTGTGTTCCTTATTCCCGTTAGTACCAGGAGATTTTCTTGGGCATCCCTGCTTGGCCCACTACATCCTTCAGCTAACTCCCTCTTGTATTACATTCCCTTCCCATCCCACTCTATCCTAGCTAGCTGATCATTCATTCTCCTCTCACTTAGATTATCAGCTAGCCTCCCAACTGGTCTCCCTGCTTCCATTCCCAGCAACACAGGCTACACACCCAAGTTACAAAATGCCTATTTCTCACCATATCTCTCCTCTACTAAGGATATTAATTACATGCACTATCTATGCTCAGGTCATATGTGAGGTCTCTATTACCTACCTTTCCAATATTAAATCAAATATTCACTTTTATATACTCTTTGCCCCATCAAAACAGACTTATTTGCTGCCTCCCACAGTCACCTAGAATTTGTCAGTCTCCATCTTTATGTGTAGAAGACCCTTGCTTCCCATGTTGAAATCTGCCTTTAAGATTCAATTAGAAAGCTACCTCCTTCAGAGAGCATCTTCTAATGCTATGCTTTCTTCCTCATCATTGATTTCCCCTCTTCCCCAACCCTATATGGTATTAAAAAGGAATTCTCCCTCTTTTGAATTCACATTTAATTTTTTTAATGAACAAACTTAACTGTGTTTTTTCTGTTTACAATCCCATAGCATTTTACTCAAACCTCTTAGGCAATTCTTGTACTTTGCATTGAATCTGGAGACATTCCTCCATAAATATCTAGTGGATGAATGAGTGCAGCATTTATAGACTTTTTTTTACCTCTAACAAGTCTATCTTCACATCTCTGAGTCAACTGAAAGAATATTATATGTGGAGTGAATTTACATATGCTCGCAACAAGTTTTTTTTTTTTTTTTATTATTTCTTTTCTTTTTAAAAAATTTTTTAATTTTTTAATAGTTGGAGTATAATTACTTCACAATACTGTGTTAGTTTCTCTTGCACAACAAAGTGAATCAGCCATATGCATACACATGTCCCCATATCCCCTCCCTCTTGCGTCTCCCTTCCACCCTCCCTATCCCACCTCTCTAGGTAGTCTCAAAGCACCGAGCTGATCTCCCTGTGCTATGCTGCTGCTTCCCACCAGCCAACTATTTTACATTCGGTAGTGTATGTATGTCGATGCTACTTTCACTTTGCCCCAGCTTCCCCCTCCCACCCCATGTCCTCAAGTCCATTTTCTATGTCTATCTCTTTATTCCTGCCCTGCAACTAGGTTCATTGGTACATTTTTTTTTTTTTTTAGATTCCATATATATGTGTTAACATATGGTATTTGTTTTTCTCTTTCTGACTTACTTCACTCTGTATGACAGACTCTAGGTCCATCCATCTCACTACAAATAACTCAATTTCATTTCTTTTTATGGCTGAGTAATATTCCATTGTATATACATGCCACACCTTCTTTATCCATTCATCTGTCAGTGGACGTTTATGTTGGTTCCATGTCCTGGCTATTGTAAATAGTGCTGCATTGAACATTGTGGTACATGTCTCTTTTTGAATTATGGTTTTCTCAGGGTATATGCCCAGTAGTGGGATTGTTGGGTCATATGGTAGTTCTATTTTTAGTTTTTTAAGGAACCTCCATACTGTTCTCCATAATGGCTGTATCAATTTACATTGCACCAACAGTGCAAAAGAGTTCCCTTTTCTCCACACCCTCTCCAGCATTTACTGTTTGTAGATTTTTTGATGATGCCCATTCTAACTGGTGTGAGGTGATACCTCATTGTAGTTTTGATTTGCATTTCTCTAATAATTAGTGACATTGAACGTCTTTTCATGTGCCTAATGGTCATCCTGCAGGCCACCGATGGGGGACTCTGACACCCAAGGAGGGAAGGAACCCCAAGGTGAACCAATAGGACATAGTGGGACTGAGGGGGGAGGAGAAGTGGAGGCCAGACAGGATCGGCACCCCTGAGGCTGGGGAGATCAGGAGAGGCAGGTGGAAGGAGCCATCCAGGAGGAGCGGGAGAGGAGAGGAGGGCGTTTGCCTGGCTCACTCGAGCACAGAAAGCCTGCTGAGCTCCCAGGTGAGGTCCCCTGCCCTCTGAGACCAGGGGTGGGGGGCACACCTGGGTCCCTTCTGTTCCTTGAGTGTAAGCCCCACCCCCCACAACCCCCAGGGAATTTTCCAGTGATGTGGGTCCTGAGCATTGGCCCCACCCACTACCCAAACCTCGTGCTTGCTTAGGCCCCACCCTCCACAGCCAAAGCCATTCCCCCCCCCCCCCGTTTTTTTGTCCCTCCTCCTCTTTTTTTGCTATTATGGTACTGTTGTACCTTGCAGTTATTGACTCATCTATATTTTTATTTTTATTTTTTTCCTAACACATCTGTTAGTTTCCTAGTCTAATTTTATTTTTTACTTTGTTGTTGTTTTTCTTTTTTTTCCTGCCCAAGCAACTTGCGGGATCTTGGTTCATGAGCCCGGGGTCAGGCCGAAGCTCCTGTGGTGGGAGCTCCAAGTCCAAACAACTGGACTAACAGAGAACCTCAGACCCCAGGGAATATTCATCAGAGTGAGGTCTCATGTTGTTCCTCATCTCAGCACAAAGACCCAGCTCTACCCAATAGCCTACAGACCCTAGAGTTGGAAACCTCAGGCCAAACAACCAGTAAGACAGGAACACAATCCCACTCATAAAAAAAAAAAAAAAAGATGAGAAAAAAATATGTCACAGATGAAGGAGCAAGGTAAAAACCTACAAGACCAAATAAATGAAGAGGAAATAGGCAATCTACCTGAAAAAGAATTCAGAGTAATGATAGTAAAGATGATCCAGAATCTCAGAAATAGAATGGAGGCATGGACTGAGAAAATACAAGAAATGTTTAACAAAGATTTAGAAAATTAAGAACAAAAAACAGAGATAAACAACATAAAAACTGAAATGAAAAATACGCTAGAAGGAATCAATAACAGAATAACTGAGGCAGAAGAACGAATAAGTGAGCTGAAAGACAAAATGGCGGAAATAACTGCCAACGAGCAGAATAAAGAAAAAAGAATGAAAAGAATTGACGACAATCTCAGAGATCTCTGGGACAACAATAAATGCACCAACATTCGAATTATAGGGGTCCCAGAAGAAGAAGAGAAAAAGAAAGAGTCTGAGAAAATATTTGAAGAGATTATAGTTGAAAACTTCCCTAACGTGGGAAAGGAAATATTCACCCAAGTTCAGGAAGCAGAAAGAGACCCATACAGGATAAACCCTAGGAAAAACACACCAAGACACATATTAATCAAACTAACAATAAATAAATTCAAAGAAAGAATACTAAAAGCAGCAAAGGAAAAACAAAAAATAACATACGAAGGGATCCCCATAAGGTTATCAGCTGATTTTTCAGTGGAAAACCTGCAGGCCAGAAGGGAGTGGCAGAATATACTTAAAGTGATGAAAGAGAAAAAGCTACAACCAAGATTACTCTACCCAGCAGGGATCTCATTCAGATTTGATGGAGAAGTCAAAAGCTTTTCAAACAAGCAAAAGCTAAGAGAATTCAGCTCCACCAAACCAGCTTTACAAAAATGCTAAAGAAACTTCTCTAAGCAGGAAACACAAGAGAAGAAAAAACACCCACAAAAACAAATGCAAACCAATTTAAAAAATGGTAATAAGAACATGCATATCGATAATAACATTGAAAGTAAATGGATTAAATGCCCCAACCAAAAGACACAGACTGGCTGAATGGATACAGAACAAGACCCATATATATGCTGTCTACAAGAGACCCACTTCAGACCTAGGGACACATACAAACTGAAAGTGAAGGGATGGAAAAAGATATTCCATGCAAATGGAAATCAAAAGAAAGCTTGAGTAACAATACTCATATCAGATAAAATAGACTTTAAAATAAAGACTGTTACAAGAGATAAGGAGGGAAACTACATAATGATCAAAAGATCAATCCAAGAAGAAGATATAACAATTGAAAATATTTATGCACCCAACATAGGAGCACCTCAATACATAAAGCAAATTCTAACAGCCGTAAAAGGGGAAATCAACAGTAACACAATAATATTAGGGGACGTTAACAGCCCACTTTCACCAATGGACAGATCAACCAAAATGAAAATAAGTAAGTAAAAACAAGCTTTAAATGACACATTAAAATAGATGGACTTAATTGATATTTATAGGACATTCTATCCAAAAACAACAGAATACAATTTCTTCTCAAGGGCTTATAGAACATTCAACAGGATAGATCGTATCTTGGATCACAAATCAAGCCTTAGTAAATTTAAGAAAATTAAAATAGTATCAAGTATCTTTTCTGACCACAACACTATGAGACTAGACATCAATTATGGGAAAGAAACTGTAAAAAATACAAATACATAGAGGCAAAACAATATGCTACTAAATAACCAAGAGATCACTGAAGAAATCAATGAGGAAATCAAAAAATGCCTAGAAATAAATGACAATGAAAACATGATGGCCCAAAATATATGGATGCAGCAAAAGCAGTTCTAAGAGGAATTTTATGGCAATACAATTCTACCTCAAGAAACAAGAAAAATCTCAAATAAACAAACTAACCCTACACTTAAAACAACTAGAGAAAGAAGAACAAAGAAAACCCAAAGTCAGTAGAAGGAAAGAAATCATAAAGATCAGAGCAGAAATAAATGAAATAGAAACAAAGAAAACAATAGCAAAGATCAATAAAACTAAAAGCTGGTTCTTTGAGAAGATAAACAAAATTGATAAACCATTAGCCAGACTCATGAAGAAAAAAAGGAAGAAGACTCAAATCAACAAAATTAGAAATGAAAAAGGAAAAATAACAAATGACACTGCAGAAATACAAAGGATCATGAGAGATTACTACAAGCAACTATATGCCAATAAAATGGACAACCAGGAAGAAATGGACAAATTCTTGGAAAGGTACAATTTTCCAAGATTGAACCAGGAAGAATTAGAAAATATAAACAGACCTGTCACAAGTAATGAAATTGAAACCATAACTAAAAATCTTCCAACAAACGAAAGTCCAGGACCAGAGGGTTTCACAGGAGAATTCTATCAAACACTTAGAGAAGAGCTAACACCGATCCTTCTCAAACTCTTCCAAAAAATTGCAGAGAGAGGAGCACTTCCAAGTTCATTCTACGAAGCCACCATCACCCTGATACCAAAACTAGAAAAAGATATCACAAAAAATGAAAATTATAGACCAATATCACTGGTGAACATAGATGTAAAAGTCCTGAACAAAATAGTACCAAACAGAATCCAACAGCACATTAAAATGATCATACACCATGATCAAGCGAGATTTATCCCAGTGATGCAAGGATTCTTCAATATACGCAAATTAATCAATGTGATACACCACATTAACAAATTAAGGAATAAAAACCATATGATCATCTCAATAGATGCAGAAAAAGCTTTGGACAAAATTGAACACCTATTTATGATAAAAATGCTCCAGAAAATGGGCACAGAGGGAACCTACCTCAACATAATAAAGGCCATATATGACAAACCCACAGCAAGCATCATACTCAATGGTGAAAAATTGAAAGCACTTCCACTAGGATCAGGAACAAGACAAGGATATCCACTCTCACCACTCCTATTCAACATACTTTTGGAAGTCCTTGCCATGGCAATCAGAGAAGAAAAAGAAATAAAAGGAATACAAATTGGAAAAGAAGAAGTAAAACTGTCACTGTTTGCTGATGACATGATACTGTACATAGAAAATCCTAAAGATGCCACCAGAAAACTACTAGAACTAATCAATGAATTTGGTGAGGTTGCAGGATAGAAAATTAATGCACAGAAATCTCTGGCATTCCAATACACCAACAATGAAAAATCAGAAAGAGAAATTAAGGAAACATTCCCATTTACCACTGCAACCAAAAGAATAAAATACCTAGAAATAAACATGCCTAAGGAGGTGAAAGACTTGTACTCAGAAAACTATAAAACACTGATGAGAATGGCCATCATCAAAAAATCTAGAAACAATAAATGCTGGAGAGGGTGTGGAGAAAAGGGAACACTCTTGCACTGTTGGTGGGAATGTAAATTGATACAGCCACTATGGAGAACAGTATGGAGGTTCCTTAAAAAACTAAAAATAGAACTACCATATGACCCAGCAATCCCACTACTGGGCATATACCCTGAGAAAACCATAATTCAGAAAGAGTCATGTACCAAAATATTCATTGCAGCTCTGTTTACAATAGCCAGGACATGGAAGCAACCTAGGTGTCCATCATCGGATGAATGGATAAAGAAGATGTGGCACATATATACAATGGAATATTACTCAGCCATAAAAAGAAATGAAATGGAGGTATTTGTAATGAGGTGGATGGAGTTAGAGTCTGCCATACAGAGTGAAGTAAGTCAGAAAGAGAAAAAGAAATACAGTATGCTAACACATATATATGGAATCTAAGGAAAAAATAGGTCATGAAGAACCTAGTGGCAAGATGGGAATAAAGACACAGACCTACTAGAGAATGGACTTGAGGATATGGGGAGGGGGAGGGGTGAGATGTGACAGGGTGAGAGAGTGTCATGGACATATATACACTACCAAATGTAAAATTAGATAGCTAGTGGGAAGCAGCCACATAGCACAGGGAGATCAGCTCGGTGCTTTGTGACCACCTAGAGGGGTGGCATAGGGAGGGTGGGAGGGAGGGAGATGCAAGAGGGAAGAGATATGGGAACATATGTATATGTATAACTGATTCACTTTGTTATAAAGTAGAAAGTAACACACCATTGTAAAGCAATTATACTTCAATAAAGATGTTTAAAAAAAAAAAAAAACACTGATGAAAGAAATCAAAAGTGACATAAACAGATGGAGAAATATACCATGTTCTTGGATTGGAAGAATCAATATTGTGAAAATGACTATACTACCCAAAGCAATCTACATATTCAACACAATCCCTATCAAACTACCAATGGCATTCTTCACAGAATTAGAACAAAAAATTTTACAATTCGTATGGAAACACAAAAGACCCCAAATAGCCAAAGCAATTTTGAGAAAGAAAAACGGAGTTGGAGATATCAGGCTCCCCTTCTTCAAACTATACCACAAAGCTACTGTAATCAAGACAGTATGGTACTGGCACAAAAACAGAAATATAGATCAATGGTACAAGATAGAATGCCCAGAGATAAATCCACGCACATATTGGTACCTAATTTATGACAAAGGAGTCAAGAACATACAATGGAAAAAAGACAGCCTCTTCAATATGTGGTGCTGGGAAAACTGGACATCTACATGTAAAAGAATGAAATTAGAACACTACCTAACATCATACACAAAAATAAACTCCAAATGGATTAAAGACTTAAACGTAAGACCAGACACTATAAAACTCTTAGAGGAAAACACTCTTTGACATAAACCATGCAAGATCTTTTTTGACCCACCTCCTACAGTAATGGAAATAAAAACAAAAATAAACAAATGGGACTTAATTAAACTTGTTTTGCACAGCAAAGGAAATTTTAAACAAGACAAAAAACAACCCTCAGAATGGGAGAAAATATTTGCAAATGAAACAACAGACAAAGGATTAATCTCCAAACTATACAAACAGCTCACGGAGCTCAATATCAAGAAAACAAACAATCCAGTTAAAAAATGGGCAGAAGACCTAAATAGACATTTCACCAAGGAAGACATGCAACAAGTTATTTTAAAGGATAATTTGAAAGGGTGCAATATTTCTGGTGTGGAATTTCAATTCTCTGTATAACTGTAAAAAGATAAACTGGTGATTGGATAATTTTTGTGATATCCTCTTACAGAATATTTGAGTTTAAATTTTGTATAATAAACTAAGGAAGAGTCGGGACAATTAACAACAGCAATAATAATAATTTAATAACCATTGTTATTGAGAACCAGATATTTGCCACATCCTTATCCATATGATACGTACACATTATTTCTATCCTTATATTTTACAAATTTGCAAATTGAGGCTCAAAGAGATTAAATTCAACTATCTAAACACTAAAGGTTACTATTCAACATCCACACTATTTCTCTGGATCACAATCAACTCCTCAAAATATTTCTAGCTACTTAAATATCATATGATTCCAGGTACTTCCCTTTTCTCCAGTAAAGCTGATCCCAGTTTTGGTCCATCTGTGCTTTGCCTCTGCTGTATTAGGGTGAAGTTGTTTTTTCCTGATTTCATACATTGGTGTGGTGGTTATTCCCAGAAGTCTGAAAAAATGAAGTTATCAGTACATGAACAGAGTCTCACCTCATGGTGATTCATCTTAGGATACAGTTCAGCAGTGCCTGCATCTGAAAGTGATGTGCATTTGCCCACAGATCGGTGCACCAGGCACAGCTCTTTCTTTAATACTGGCATAATTTAGCTTAAAATATTAAATCTAAAAAACTTGGTCACTGTTCAAAAACAATGTTTGCACTGACCTGTTCTAACAGTGGGAGATTCCCACCTTCAGAGCTGCTTTCTGGAGCTAAGAAAGCCTCGCTATTACATTACAAGAGCTTATTCGAGGAAGTTCCATATGAGTAGGGTGGAGAGAGTAAAAAGCACGGACTTCAAATCTTGGCTCTACTGCTTAGGAGCTGTGTGGTTTCTCAGTGCCTCTGTTTCCCTGTTTGTGTAATGGGTGGGGGTGAGGGGTGGGAGAGGAGATAACACCTATTTTAAAGAGTGGTATGAGGTTTGGAAAAAAACATATGGGCCTGGTATAAATGAAGTAGTCAACAAATGGTAGTCATTGTTATTATTAGTCTCACAGGAAATTCCTATTCCCTAGCAGAAGGAAGGGTCCTGTGTTAGTTTTCTGTGGCTGCTGTAATCAATTACAATTTATTCTCTCACAGTTCTGGAGGCCAGAAGTCTGAAATCAACATTTGGCGGGGATGTACTTCCTCTAGAGGCCCTGGAGGAAACGTACCCTTTACCTTTTCCAGCTTCTGGTGGCTGCCATCATTCCTTGACTTATGGCCACATCACACTAACCTCTGCCTCTGTGGTCACATTGCCTCTGCCTCTTTTGTCTATTTAATCTTCTTCTGCCTCCCTCTTATAAGGATGCTTGTCATTGGGTTTTGGATCCACATGGCTAATCCAGAATGATCTCATATCAACATCTTTAACTTGATGTCTGCACAGATCGTCTTTCCAAGTAAGATGGCATTTATAGGTTCTGGGGATTAGGACATGAATATCTTTACTGGGCTACCGTTTAACCCACCCTAGGTCCTGAAGGAATGGGTAAGGTATTTTGTTTTGTTTACTTTTGGCACGTATTGTAGAACATGTGTGGTACACAGAAAGCTTCCTGACTGGGGTAATGCAGTGATGATGCTGATGACCAGGGAGCAGCATGAGGCCGCAACAGATTCCGAGAGGGGACAGTCACGTATCCAGAGAAGCAGGGAGATGGCAGAAGGCCTGGAGTCGGGGAGATCTAAGCTCGAGGTGTAGCCTTGGCCCCAACTCATTGTGTAACAGAGGGCCAGACGCTTCTCCATGGGCCTCAGTTTTCTCATCTGTAAAATGAGAGACTGTTGAACCAGATCAGAGATTTTAAATTGACTGCATACAGGTTGATTGCAACCTTCCCAGGTGTTTTATTTGTATCTTTTAAAAATCTGAATATTTTTAAATTGGCAGACATCATATAAAAATCAGTATAGCTTCTTTTGACAATCAGATGTGGCAACCATAGGGCACTCCATCTCCTTTGCTGGCAGTGGGTTGTAGGGAGTGTGGCCACACCATTACCATGAACCACCCAGCTTGCCTCCTCTCCATCCATACCATATTGGCTTCTGACACTGAGGCTGAGTGCCAGGGGCCCTTGATCATCCTCTCACACTGCAGATTTCCTGATGGTAGAGAAATATTTCTCTGTATCCACGTTTCCATCAGTCGAGAGATCCAGGTGAATGGCTTTTCCTATGCCTAGCTGGGTTCACTCATTTACATGGCCTGCCTGGGCCCTCCAGAGTTTTGCTTTTGTGATGGCTGAGTCAGAAGACTGCTCATCTCTATGATGCTGATGATCTAGGTGCCAGAGAAAAAGGCTGCGTCTGCCAGAGGCTGATTTGACCTGTGTCTGCAAGCAAGCTCTCCACATGCCCTTCAAGGCACACCAATCCACCATGTTCCAGACCTGTTATAGGGATACTTCACAATTCATAGGATGAGATTCACGGCCTCTCTTATTGCTCCTTATAACCCGATCCTCCCCTGTCCCCTGCCTCCAATTTTCTCAGTCCTCAGATTTCTTGTCCTTGTCTTTCTATACATTTCCACGATTCCTGCTGCAGAATGTTTTACCCTTCAACTCCGGCCAGCGGTACCCTTTCTGAGGTTTTTGTGGGAGTTTATTATAGCAGCCTGTCCTTCATCTGGACTTTACTGCTCTCTCCTGCATGATTCATGATTTAGTTCTGCAAAGCATTTTTAGAGCCTTGTTTGCCATGGAAGAGAACTAGGAAACAAAGCAGCATGTTGTCTTAAATCTGGTCCCTCTCCTAAGGGGGCTAGTTAATTTTTAAAATTGTAATCCTCCAGTAATGGACCATCTGAAAGGACAGTCTCTCTCTCAGTTGGAACCTCCTGTGACACAGTGATGTGTCACGTGTCCTGACTCATGCCTGCCTGGTCACCTTTCAGGGAAATTGTCCTCTCCCATTCCCCTGGTCTCAAAGTCTCAGTGTTCCTTGTCCTTTCCAGATGTTCCTAACTGAAGCTGGAGAGTGATGCCATTTCATCACCCCTCCATCCCCAACAATTGTCTTAACCCCCCAGGGGCTACCAGCTCACGTGGAAGGCCAGGTTCTACTAATGATACTTAGCTGAATAAGCTAATGATGGAGAGGGGCAAGATCCCTCACAAGCAAAAGAAGCTTTTGCTTTTATTTTAATTTCTATTTATTCTTTGATATTCTGGAGCTTCCTTAGTAGGTGTCAAGCTAAGTAAGTTTTAAACAATATAAAAACTACAGAAAAGTTTCCTCTCTCTTGGATCTTTAGTTGTGTGCAGTTCAAGTCAACAAACAGCTGGGGGTATCTCCTGGGGCCCTGGCCGTGCTTGCATTCAGTTTTGAGCTAACAAAATGTGGAGATAATGCTGGCTTTATAGAAAGGGTACACAAGATCAGCAGGGGGGAAAAAGCAAAACTCGAAAAGCAGGACAGAATAAGTTTGGTAGACACAGAGGAAGGCAGATTGAGAGACAGGAAACAGTGATTAAAGCATGAGATAATATTCTTGGTAGTTCAGTGTGTAGATGATAGCAGACCAGAGGCTTTTGCAGACTCTGAGGACAGGAAGTATTTCTTGAAGACCCGTGTGGTTTCCTCAAAAGCATATACTCGTTTCAAATGATGTCCTGTTAACCTTGCTCCCATTTTTCTCTATTCTCCGTGTTAATGGGGCCACTATTCACCCAGCTGCTCAAGCCAGATGCTCAGATGCCTCCTGACCTCCACTCCCCCCCCCGCCCCCAGTCACCCGATTTAGTTGTCTCTGTTTGCTAAGTGCTGAATCCATTCCTGCTTCTCCCTGCCACTGCCCTGCCGGGTCCTGCCATTCCTTCTCCTTGGGGATTTTAATCTGTTGTAAAGGTGTAAAGGTCACTCAGGCAAAACCTGGCTTGTGTCAGGATTCCTTCCAGCACCACGTACACACACACACACACACACACACTCACCCTCCACTGTCTCTCGCACACATCCTCACAACACCCTCTCACACATACGCACACTCACTCAGACTCTCACATATTCATCCTCACACACACATACCTTCACACACACTGAGATCCCTACAACAGAACCTCACTGATGCTGCGCAACTTGTAATTGGCCTTTGAAGAAGGGCCTCTAAGCGGTCATATCCCTGAACCAGCCATTTGTCAGCTTTTCCTTCCTCAGGAACTTATTTGGGGTTGCAGTTACTTAAGGACTGGTCTTGGGTCACAGGTCAATTTTCATGATGCCACCTTCAGGTTCCTTCTGCTTCCTCTGCTATACATGAATTCTAGCCTGTAATGTTACCCCTTCCTTACCTATGGCTACCCGCCTCCTCGCTCATGGCAAGTTCCCTGTATGCATCCCTGTTCCCAGGAGAATAAATCTCATGTTATATAGAACTCCCACACCTGTGATATATAGGGCAGCCTCCACCACGGCCCTGGGAGGACTTCCGAGCACACTTCTGGTCTCTGATGCAGGAACAGCTCTATTCTCTTTGAGTGGAATACTCATTTCCAGGATATGTCCCCTCCCTGCCCAGCAGGGAGGAAACCGCCTCCCAAGAGGGTAAGGACTTTTGATCTGACCAAGTGGCCCTGCCTGGTATTATCTAGTGAAGCTTCACTTCATTGGAGACATTATTATCCAGTTGAGGAAGTAATGAAATTACTCCTAAGTTAGAAATTGAATTAATTAAAACAATTATTACTATCATCCCCGGGAATGAGATGGAGTTGTTAGGTAAGATTGTATTTTTTTCCCTCTCTGAGTGAAAGGCGAATCTCCTCTTTTTCTTTCCATTTTGAGCCTCAATAAGTAGAAAAATAGCAGCACATTTCTGAAGAGAGCTGGAAAATGAAAAAAGAATGATAATTCATTATTCAGTAATCAACTTCTCTTGCAAAAGCAGCAGATTCTGCCGAGAACACAGGGCTGTGAGGGAAAGGCAAACTCAGACCCTTCCCAGCTCACACTTCTGGGGCGAATGCTCTCCACAGAGACCTTATTAAGAGGAGAAAGACGGGGAACCAGCATGGGGTACCACTCTTCACAGCCTCTCTACCTTTGTACAGCACATTAACATGCAGTCATTGTTTTATGGGCCAGCACTCCCTCCTCCCCAAACCCCACTCTCAGATTAAGAAGCCACTGTATAATCATCTGCCTTAAGGTTCCAGAATGGAACCATCTCCACTGGGGCCTCTAAGTACAGAGAAAGAGAAAATCTTTGCAAGAGAACACATCTGTGAAGCAGCCTCTATTCGTCAGTCTGTTCCTGCTCTGTGCTCTTGGGCTAGGCAGAATTCCAAGATGGTCCCCAAGATCCCCATTCTTCTCCCACCTATTCAAGCAAACACTTACCTAGGTGTTTGAAGGGACTGTGTTTGAAGGGTGTTGTGATGGGATCTTGCAGATGTAAATCAGTCGATTTACAAAAAAGAGAGTATCTTTGAGAAATCTGACCTAATCAGAGTAACTCTTAAAAGGCACTGGGCTCTTCCTAAAGAGTTTGAAGTGTGAGCGGGATTTAACACTAGGGAGATTCTCTAATGCTGGCTTTGAAGACAGAGTGGCCAGGGAATGAGGAAAATGGGTGACCTCTGGGAGCTGAGAGTAGCCCGTGGCTGATAGTCAACAAGGGAAAAAGGACCTTAGTCAGTGCTACGAACACAAGCAACTGAATTCTGCCACAACCAAGTGAGCTTAGAAGAGGACCCTGAGTTTCAGATGAGACTGCAGCCTGGCTGATACCTTGATTTTAGCCTTGGGTGACCCATGTGCAGAGAACCCAGCCACACTGCCCTAGGACCTCTGACATACAGAACTGTGAGCTAATGAATGGGTATTTTTAAGCCATTAAGTTTGTGTTTATTTGCTATGAAGCAACAGTCAACTGATACAACTCTCATGGATCCCTACAGCAGTCTGCTGACAGAGCTGGACCACTTACACAATCTACTCTGTGCAATGTTTCCAGGTGTGCACCTGTGCTCTGGCTCTCCCAGGTTTTAAGCCCCTCAAAATCAGGGACTATGAATGCCTCACCTATAAGAGGGCAGGTTGTGGGGTGGTTAAGAGCACTGAAGTCAAGCATCCTATCTGAATAGCTGTTCTACCAGCTACCTTGGGCGAATTCATCCCCTGAACTTTAGGTTTGTTATTTTTAAGGTAAAGCAAATGACAACTACCTCTCAGGGTCACTGTGAGGATTAAATGAAACAATCATAGAAAACCAAATGCTGGGATGAAGTAATTGATCAATAAATGCATGGCAATTATTATTTGCTTTTAACCCATAAACGTGTATTAAGCAATTACTTTGTGCCCAGCTGGGATCTATGCTAGATGCAAGGGTTATGATGACAAATGACACCAAGACCTGGCCTTCAATATTTACAGTTAATCCAGTCCCCACAGTGTCTTGGGTAATGTTCTGTCCAAAGAAGGGACTCGGTGTCTTGGAGGTGACTAGTACTCAGGAGTGGGCTGTGGGAAGATCCAGGCCATACCTAGAGACGTCCAGAAGGTACAACAGAAGAATCTAGGTACCCAAGCACATCCCAGAAAATCATGCTACCAGAACAGTCACTATGAAGATTAATTCACCAACTTGTTTGAGAATACGAATCACCTGAAGGGCCTTATTAAAATACAGATTTGGGATCCCACCCAAGACAGAGGAAGCTCCTGCTATATATTTCATAAGCACCCCACACTGGTCCTATTCCAGTTATTTCTAGTTATGTAACAAACTACACCAAAACTTAGAGGGTCAACACAACAGTCATTTTATTACATGTGCAGATTTTGTGGGTCACAAATTTGAGCAGGGCTTGACTATACAATTCTTCTGTTCCATGTGATGTTGACTGAGGATCCTTGGTGGTGTTCAGCTAGCACATGGGCCAGTCTGGAGGGCCCAAGATGGCTTCAGTTCATATGTCTGTCACCTTTATGGGGATGCCACTCCAGGCTCCCAGAGAGAGTGTCCCAAGAGACAGAAAGAGGAAACTGCCAATTTCTCAAGGCCGGGGCCCCAACACTGGCTTAGTACATGTCCTCAGTATCCTATTGGACAAGCAGTCACAGAGCCCACCCAGAGCCAGGGTGTTGGGACACAGACCAATAGGAAGAATGTAAAAATTGTGACCATATTTAATCTGCCACACAGCCTAAGAAAAATTAGGAAATACTCTTTTTCCAGAATATTAAATAGCTACAGCCTCTGATAATGGCCAGTTTCTGAGTGTTCCAGAGCAGAGGTCAGCAAAGGTTTTTCTGTAAAGGGCCAAATAGTAAATATATTAGGTTTGCGAGCCACATATAGTTTCTGTCACATATTCTTTTTTGTTTTATTTTAAATTTTTTAAAAAATATGTGCAAACCATTCTCAGTTTGTGGGCTGTACAAAAATAGGCTGCAGACCAGATATGACCCATGGGCTGTAGTTTGCCAACCCTGTTCTAGAATAATCTTTCATGACACAGAGTCTGGCTGAACTGTGAGTATGGTGACAACCTCTACCCATTGTGTTCCCTGAGTAGCAATAACTCAGAGAATCTTAGAGCTAGAGAGGACCATGGGAGTCATCTACGCCAATCCATCCAGTCTTCAGATGTGGAAACCAGAGTCCAGAGAGGTTAAGAGACCTGGCAGAAGAACCATGATAATTAATAGTAGACTCACAGAGATCCCTAGACCTCCTCACTTCTAATCCAGTATTCTTCTCACTGCATCAGACTGTGTTTAAAAATGCTGCTTTCCTAGTCAGTAGAAATAGCAGATATCTAGGAGTGAGGGTTAGACATAGCAACAGGGAAATATGCTTGGACCCTAGGACCTCGGAGTGTGTTTACCCCTGGCTGTGGTCCAGGTTATGAGTGCAGGGCAAGCTTGTGGCAATGCTGCTTGGCCTGTCTCTGCCTATTGGTTGGAAAACCAGAGTGCAGTCTGTCACTTCTATTAGGACAGATCATTACCGGCATGGTTAGGATGCAGACCATATAAGGAAAAGGGGTATGGGGAGGTTACTCAAGGATCTGCAAGAGGTTGGCTGGGGTATCCACGTCTCCCACTGGAGAAAAGCTGTCAGGGTTTTAAGAATCACTTGTCTCCTTAGAGGAAGGTGTCATTTAGGAGAGATTCTCACTTTGCTGAATTCTTCCAGAAGCCTCTGATCTACTAGTATTTGCTTGCATGCACCATGCTTTCTTGTGTCTCCATGCCTCTGTGTGTGCTGTCTCTTCTGCCTGGGAAGCAGCCTATATGCCTTACTGGTCAACTTAAATAATATCTCCTCTGAGAAGCCTTCCCTGACCTTCCTAGGAAGATTAAGGCACTTATCCTAGACGCTCACATCTTTTAAATTTTATGTAAACAATATAAATAATCTGTCCCTAGGTCACTTACTGAGCTTGGCACAAATAGTAACTATTTCTGTTACACATCTTTTTTTGTAGGCATTGTCTAATTGTGTTGTATCGTAATTGTTTATTTTCATGTCAATTTCCATATTAGATTGTAAGCTAGTTGATGGTAGAGATAATACTTTTTTGTTTGTTTGTTTCCCCAGCCCCTACTATAAAGCCTGGTACAAGTAGGTGTTCACATAAATGTTAGCTGGATGAAGGAATACATGAATTTATGAAAGTGGGTACATCTGCAGTGAGTACTAATACATTCCTCCAGGGTCAGGGCCCGGATGACTCTGACTGCCTAGTAGTTCACGTCAACATTGTTTTTCATTGTTGGCTCTGAAGAGTTGGAATCAATCGAAATGTTCCCATGAGGAACTTATGAAGTACAGTTGACCCTTGAACAACACGGGTTTGAACTGTGTGGGTCCACTTACATGTGGATTTTTTTCACTAAATTCATACTACAGTACTATACGATCTGAGGTTGTTGAGTCTGCGGCTGCAAAACCACAGACGCCCAGAGAAGATGGTAACTTGGATTTTCACTGCATGGGGAGTGGACGGGGGTGCCACGTTGTCCAAGAGTAAACTGCATTTTCATATGGGTCTCAAATGTTAGAACCATTTCTTTAAAGAGTTGCTTAGGCATAATTCTGTTCAACTGGCCTTGCAAGGCTTATCTTCTAAGTTGGGATTTGGGTATACTCATCTGCCCTTTCCAATGTCCTAAATACTGGGCCTTGAACCAATCATACATTCTGGCACTTTCAAAGGAAAGCACACAAGGTCAACAGTTGGCTGTTGACAGCTTAGTTCATGAAATATTTTAGAACACTTGCTTAACATATAACTCATACTTTAGAGGAACATCATTACAAACTCCTGCTGGGGTCTTCTCAGATTTATCTTGCCAGTCCTAGCTGCTCTTCCTGGGGATCATATGTTTTGATTCAAAGTAACTAGACACTGGCCTATCATTATCCCTTTCCACATAACAGTTTTATTTTTTATATTGATTCCTGCCTTTTGCCCACATAATGCAAGCTTTGATTAGCTCCATCTTGACCTCTTGCAATTGCAATGCAGAGCAGTGAGGCATTATTGTTTTTCCAAGAGTTCTAGTAGACTTGACCAATTGGCTAATACTGATATGGATTCTAGGCCTTTGGAGGGATGAGTTCTCCGTGCCAAGGTAGGATGCTTTGCTTGTCTGCTTGCAGGGAGAAGGGAGGTTTGGTGATTGGTACAGTCCTTCCCAGATGCCCATCCCTACAGCTATGCTGCTGTTGTTTTGCTATTGTTACAAATAACTAGTTGGAGGGAGAGTGCGGGCTTACAATGGTATCAGACTATGTAGAGAGACTTAAAATGCTATGAACATGTTCAGACTTTCCCCACCTCTCAGGAACCTCCCCTTGCTGACTAGTTTCTCTGCAGGCAAGTATCATCAAGCGGAGAGCCTGGGTCACAGGGGAAGGACAGCACCAGAGCAGGGACGCAGACTTTTTGTTTACAACGTGTACTTGTCTTTAGTTCTACAGTTTTGCTTGTTTTACATCTAGTCGTATTTCTCCCACCCCCAGAACCCGGGGGTGGAAGAGGGGGCTGCCTGGAGTATAATTTTTTTTTTTTTAAACATCTTTATTGAAGTATAATTGCTTTACAATGGTGTGTTAGTTTCTGCTTTATAACAAAGTGAATCAGTTATACATATACATATGTTCCCATATCTCTTCCCTCTTGCATCTCCCTCCCTCCCACCCTCCCTATCCCACCCCTCTAGGTGGTCACAAAGCACCGAGCTGATCTCCCTGTGCTATGCGACTGCTTCCCACTAGCTATCTATTTTACATTTGGTAGTGTATATATGTCCATGACACTCTCTCACCCTGTCACATCTCACTCCTCCCCCTCCCCATATCCTCAAGTCCATTCTCTAGTAGGTCTGTGTCTTTATTCCCATCTTGCCACTAGGTTCTTCATGGCCTTTTTTTTTTTTTCTTTTTCTTTTTTCCTTAGATTCCATATATATGTGTTAGCATACTGTATTTGTTTTTCTCTTTCTGACTTACTTCACTCTGTATGACAGACTCTAACTCCATCCACCTCATTACAAATACCTGCATTTCATTTCTTTTTATGGCTGAGTAATATTCCATTGTATATATGTGCCACATCTTCTTTATCCATTCATCCGATGATGGACACCTAGGTTGCTTCCATGTCCTGGCTATTGTAAACAGAGCTGCAATGGATATTTTGGTACATGACTCTTTCTGAATTATGGTTTTCTCAGGGTATATGCCCAGTAGTGGGATTGCTGGGTCATATGGTAGTTCTATTTGTAATTTTGTAAGGAACCTCCATACTGTTCTCCATAGTGGCTGTATCAATTTACATTCCCACCAACAGTGCAAAAGTGTTCCCTTTTCTCCACACCCTCTCCAGCATTTATTGTTTCTAGATTTTTTGATGATGGCCATTCTGACCGGTGTGAGATGATACCTCATTGTAGTTTTGATTTGCATTTCTCTAATGATTAATGATGTTGAGCATTCTTTCATGTGTCTGTTGGCAATCTGTATATCTTCTTTGGAGAAATGTCTATTTAGGTCTTCTGCCCATTTTTGGATTGGGTTGTTTGTTTTTTTGTTATTGAGCTGCATGAGCTGCTTGTAAATCTTGGAGATTAATCCTTTGTCAGTTGCTTCATTTGCAAATATTTTCTCCCATTCTGAGGGTTGTCTTTTGGTCTTGTTTATGGTTTCCTTTGCTGTGCAAAAGCTTTTAAGTTTCATTAGGTCCCATTTGTTTATTTGTGTTTTTATTTCCATTTCTCTAGGAGCTGGGTCAAAAAGGATCTTGCTGTGATTTATGTCATAGAGTGTTCTGCCTATGTTTTCCTCTAAGAGTTTGATAGTGTCTGGCCTTACACTTAGGTCTTTAATCCATTTTGAGTTTATTTTTGTGTATGGTGTCAGGGAGTGTTCTAATTTCATACTTTTACATGTACCTGTCCAATTTTCCCAGCACCACTTATTGAAGAGGCTGTCTTTTCTCCACTGTATATGCTTGCCTCCTTTATCAAAGATAAGGTGACCATATGTGCGTGGGCTTATCTCTGGGCTTTCTATCCTGTTCCATTGATCTATATTTCTGTTTTTGTGCCAGTACCAAACTGTCTTGATTACTGTAGCTTTGTAATATAGTCTGAAGTCAGGGAGCCTGATTCCTCCAGCTCCATTTTTCGTTCTCAAGATTGCTTTGGCTATTCGGGGTCTTTTGTGTTTCCATACAAATTGTGAAATTTTTTGTTCTAGTTCTGTGAAAAATGCCAGTGGTAGTTTGATAGGGATTGCATTGAATCTGTAGATTGCTTTGGGTAGTAGAGTCATTTTCACAATGTTGATTCTTCCAATCCAAGAACATGGTATATCTCTCCATCTATTTGTATCATCTTTAATTCCTTTCATCAGTGTCCTATAATTTTCTGCATACAGGTCTTTTGTCTCCTTAGGTAGGTTTATTCCTAGATATTTTATTTTTTTTGTTGCAATGGTAAACGGGAGTGTTTTCTTAATTTCACTTTCAGATTTTTCATCATTAGTATATAGGAATGCCAGAGATTTCTGTGCATTAATTGTGTATCCTGCAACTTTACCAAATTCACTGATTAGCTCTAGTAGTTTTCTGGTAGCATCTTTAGGATTCTCTAGGTATAGTATCATGTCATCTGCAAACAGTGACAGCTTTACTTCTTCTTTTCCGATTTGGATTCCTTTTATTTCTTTTTCTTCTCTGATTGCTGTGGCTAACACTTTCAAAACTATGTTGAATAATAGTGGTGAGAGTGGGCAACCTTGTCTTCTTCCTGATCTTAGTGGAAATGGTTTCAGTTTTTCACCATTGAGGACGATGTTGGCTGTGGGTTTGTCATATATGGCCTTTATTATGTTGAGGAAAGTTCCCTCTATGCCTACTTTCTGCAGGGCTTTTATCATAAATGGGTGTTGAATTTTGTCGAAAGCTTTCTCTGCATCTATTGAGATGATCATATGGTTTTTCTCCTTCAATTTGTTAATATGATGTATCACGTTGATTGATTTGCATATATTGAAGAATCCTTGCATTCCTGGAATAAACCCCACTTGATCATGGTGTATAATCCTTTTAATGTGCTGTTGGATTCTGTTTGCTAGTATTTTGTTGAGGATTTTTGCATCTATGTTCATCAGTGATATTGGCCTGTAGTTTTCTTTCTTTGTGACATCTTTGTCTGGTTTTGGTATCAGGGTGATGGTGGCCTCGTAGAATGAGTTGGGGAGTGTTCCTCCCTCTGCAATATTTTGGAAGAGTTTGAGAAGGATAGGTGTTAGCTCTTCTCTAAATGTTTGATAGAATTCGCCTGTGAAGCCATCTGGTCCTGGGCTTTTGTGTGTTGGAAGATTTTTAATCACAGTTTCAATTTCAGTGCTTGTGATTGGTCTGTTCATATTTTCTATTTCTTCCTGGTTCAGTCTCGGCAGGTTGTGCATTTCTAAGAATCTGTCCATTGCTTCCAGGTTGTCCATTTTATTGGCATAGAGTTGCTTGTAGTAATCTCTCATGATCCTTTGTATTTCTGTGGTGTCAGTGGTTACTTCTCCTTTTTCATTTCTAATTCTGTTGATTTGAGTCTTCTCCCTTTTTCTCTTGATGAGTCTGGCTAATGGTTTATCAATTTTGTTTATCTTCTCAAAGAACCAGCTTTTAGTTTCATTGATTTTTGCTATTGTTTCCTTCATTTCTTTTTCATTTATTTCTGATCTGATCTTTATGATTTCTTTCCTTCTGCTAGCTTTGGGGTTTTTTGTTCTTCTTTCTCTAATTGCTTTAGGTGCAAGGTTAGGTTGTTTATTCGAGATGTTTCCTGTTTCTTGATGTAGGCTTGTATTGCTATAAACTTCCCTCTTAGCACTGCTTTTGCTGCATCCCATAGGTTTTGGGTCGTCGTGTCTCCATTGTCATTTGTTTCTAGGTATTTTTTGATTTCCCCTTTGATTTCTTCAGTGATCACTTCGTTATTAAGTAGTGTATTGTGTAGCCTCCATGTGTTTGTATTTTTTACAGATCATTTCCTGTAATTGATATCTAGTCTCATAGCATTGTGGTCGGAAAAGATACTTGATACGATTTCAATTTTTTTAAATTTACCAAGGCTTGATTTGTGACCCAAGATATGATCTATCCTGGAGAATGTTCCATGAGCACTTGAGAAAAATGTGTATTCTGTTGTTTTTGGGTGGAATGTCCTATAAATATCAATTAAGTCCATCTTGTTTAATGTATCATTTAAAGCTTGTGTTTCCTTATTTATTTTCATTTTGGATGATCTGTCCATTGGTGAAAGTGGGGTGTTAAAGTCCCCTCCTATGATTGTGTTACTGTCGATTTCCCCTTTTATGGCTGTTAGTATTTGCCTTATGTATTGAGGTGCTCCTATGTTGGGTGCATAAATATTTACAATTGTTATACCTTCCTCTTGGATCGATCCCTTGATCATTATATAGTGTCCTTCTTTGTCTCTTGTAATAGTCTTTATTTTAAAGTCTATTTTGTCTGATATGAGAATTGCTACTCCAGCTTTCTTTTGATTTCCATTTGCATGGAATATATTTTTCCATCCCCTCACTTTCAGTCTGTATGTGTCTCTAGGTCTGAAGTGGGTCTCTTGTAGACAGCATATATATGGGTCTTGTTTTTGTATCCATTCAGCCAGTCTGTGTCTTTTGGTGGGAGCATTTAATCCATTTACATTTAAGGTAATTATCGATATGTATGTTCCTATTCCCATTGTCTTAAATGTTTTGGGTTTGTTATTGTAGGTGTTTTCCTTCTCTTGTGTTTCTTGCCTAGAGAAGTTCCTTTAGCATTTGTTATAAAGCTGGTTTGGTGGTGCTGAACTCTCTCAGCTTTTGCTTGTCTGTAAAGGTTTTAATTTCTCCATCAAATCTGAATGAGATCCTTGCTGGGTAGAGTAACCTTGGTTGTAGGTTTTTCTCCTTCATCACTTTAAGTATATCCTGCCACTCCCTTCTGGCTTGCAGAGTTTCTGCTGAAAGATCAGCTGTTAACCTGATGGGGATTCCCTTGTGTGTTATTTGTTGTTTTTCCCTTGCTTTTAATATGTTTTCTTTATATTTAATTTTTGATAGTTTGATTAATATGTGTCTTGGTGTGTTTCTCCTTGGATTTATCCTGTATGGGACTCTCTGTGCTTCCAGGACTTGATTAACTATTTCCTTTCCCATAATAGGGAAGTTTTCAACTATAATCTCTTCAAATATTTTCTCAGTCCCTTTCTTTTTCTCTTCTTCTTCTGGGACCCCTATGATTCGAATGTTGGTGTGTTTAATGTTGTCCCAGAGGTCTCTGAGACTGTCCTCAGTTCTTTTCATTCTTTTTTCTTTATTCTGCTCTGCAGTAGTTATTTCCACTATTTTATCTTCCAGGTCACTTATCCGTTCTTCTGCCTCAGTTATTCTGCTATTGATCCCGTCTAGAGTATTTTTAATTTCATTTATTGTGCTTTTCATCGTTGCTTGGTTCCTCTTTAGTTCTTCTACGTCCTTGTTAAATGTTTCTTGCATTTTGTCTATTCTATTTCCAAGATTTTGGATCGTCTTTACTATCATTGTTCTGAATTCTTTTTCAGGTAGACTGCCTATTTCCTCTTCATTTGTTAGGTCTAGTGTGTTTTGACCCTGCTCCTTTCACCTGCTGTGTGTTTTTTTGTCTTCTCATTTTGCTTATCTTACTGTGTTTGGGGTCTCCTTTTCACAGGCTGCAGGTTCGTAGTTCCCGTTGTTTTTGGTATCTGTCCCCAGTGGCTAAGGTTGGTTCCGTGGGTTGTGTAGGCTTCCTGGTGGAGGGGACTAGTGCCTGTGTTCTGGTGGATGAGGTTGGATCTTGTCTTTCTGGTGGGCACGTCCACGTCTGGTGGTGTGTTTTGGGGTGTCTGTGGCCTTATTATGATTTTAGGCAGCCTCTCTGTTAATGGATGGGGCTGTGTTCCTGTCTTGCTAGTTGTTTGGCATAGCGTGTCCAGCACTGTAGCTTGCTGGTCGTTGAGTGAAACTGGGTCTTGATATTGAGATGGAGATCTCTGAGAGATTTTCGCCGTTTGGTATTACGTGGAGCTGGGAGGTCTCTTGTGGACCAGTGTCCTGAAGTTGGCTCTCCCACCTCAGAGGCACAGCCTTGATGCCTGGCTGGAGCACCAAGAGCCTTTCATCCACATGGTTCAGAATAAAAGGGAGAAAAAATAGAAAGAAAGAAAGAAAGAGGATAAAATAAAATAAAATAAAGCTATTATAATAAAAAATAAGGAAAAAAATTATTAAGAATAAATTTATTAAGAAGAAAATTTTTTTTAATTTTTAAAAATAGATTAATTTTTTATAATAAAAAATAAGAAAAAAATTATTAAGAAAAAAATTTATTAAGGAAAAAACAATTTTTAGTTTTTTAAAATAAAACATAAGAAAAAACTTATTTAAAATTTTTTTTTAATTTTTTTAAAATAGAAAATAAGGAAAAAATTATTAAGAAAACATTTATTAGGGGAAAAAAATTTTTTTAAGTAAAAAAAAAAAAAAACGGACGGAACTAACCCTAGGACTAACGGTGAGAGCAAAGCTATACAGAGAAAACCTCACCCAGAAGCATACACACATACACTCACAAAAAAAGGAAAAGGGGAAAAATTAATATATCCTGCTCCCAAAGTCCACCTCCAAAGTCCACGAATTTGGGATGATTCGTTGTCTATTCAGGTATTCAACAGATGCAGGCACACCAAGTTGTTTGTGGAGCTTTAATCCGCTGCTTCTGAGGCTGCTGGGAGAGATTTCCCTTTCTCTACTTTGTTCGTACAGCTCCCGGGGTTCAGCTTTGGATTTGGACCCGCCTCTGCATGTAGGTCCCCTGAGGGCGTCTGTTCCCAGCCCAGACAGAACGGGGTTAAAGGAGCAGCTGCTTCGGGGGCTCTGGCTCAGTCAGGCAGGGGGGAGGGAGCGGTACGGAGGAGGCGGGGCGAGCCTGCGGCGGCAGAAGCCGGCGTGACGTTGCAGCAGCCTGAGGCGCGCCGTGCGCTCTCCCGGGGAAGTTGTCCCCGGATTACGGGAGCCTGGCCGTGGCGGGCTGCACAGGCTCCCGGGAGGGGCGGTGTGGAGAATGACCTGTGCTCGCCCACAGGCTGTTTGGTGGCGGCAGCAGCAGCCTTAGCGTCTCACGCCCATCTCTGGAGTTCGTTTAAGCGGCGCTCTGAATCCCCTCTCCTTGCGCGCCACGAAACAAAGAGGCAAGAAAAAGTCTCTTGCCTCTTCGGCAGCTGCAGACTTTTTCTGGGGCTCCCTCCCGGCTAGCTGTGGTGCGCTAACCCCTTCAGGCTGTGTTCACGCCGTCAACCCCCGTCCTCTCCCTGCGATCCGACCGAAGCCCGCGCCTCAGGTCCCAGCCCCCGCCCGCCCCGGCGGGTGAGCAGACAAGCCTCTCGGGCTGGTGAGTGCTGCTCGGCGCCGATCCTCTGTGCAGGAATCTCTCCGTTTTTCCCTCTGCTCCCCTGTTGCTGTGGGATCCGCGCTGATAGCCGCGGCTCGTGCCCGTCTCTGGAGCTCGTTTAGGCGGCGCTCTGAATCCCCTCTCCTTGCGCGCCGCGAAACAAAGAGGCAAGAAAAAGTCTCTTGCCTCTTCGGCAGCTGCAGTCTTTTTCCCGGACTCCCTCCCGGCTAGCACCGAAGCCCGAGCCTCAGCTCCCAGCCCCTGCCCGCCCCGGCGGCTGAGCAGACAAGCCTCTCGGGCTGGTGAGTGCTGGTCGGCACAGCTCCTCTGTGCGGGAATCTCTCCGCTTTGCCCTCCGCACCCCTGTGGCTGCGCTCTCCTCCGTGGCTCTGAAGCTTCCCCCCTCTGCCACCCGCAGTCTCTGCCCACAAAGGGGCTTCCTAGTGTGTGGAAACCTTTCCTCCTTCACAGCTCCCTCCCACTGGTGCAGGTCCCGTCCCTATTCTTTTGTCTCTGTTATTTCTTTTTTCTTTTGCCCTACCCAAGTACGTGGGGATTTTCTTGCCTTTTGGGAGGTCTGACGTCTTCTGCCAGCGTTCAGTGGGTGTTCTGTAGGAGCAGTTCCACGTGTAGATGTATTTCCACTGTATCTGTGGGAAGGAAGGTGATCTCCGCGTCTTACTCTTCCGCCATCTTGCCCCTACTCCTCTGGAGTATAATATTAATTGACCTCGTGTCGTTGCATTTTGGCAAATGTTATGGCTATAAAAATGCAAGAATGCTCACTGGGGACAAATAAAGTAACACATACTCACACAGGACTCCTGTAATAGAGACAAAGGGCTGGTGATAGAGAGAAGTCTTTGTGACTTTCTGCTGCCGCTGTATCTCATATTCTGACTGTGGACATTTTACTTCCTAACTTTGAACTTCAGTGTCTGTCTCTGTAAATTGGAGGTAATATAGCACTTTGCTCGGCCCCTCACATATCGTTTAGCTCTATTGAGTTCTTAGAGCCTGTAGAAGTCAGGGCTGGCTTGAGGCAAAAGTGTACCCCATGCCATGTTCACATGCAATACCCTTGGAGGTCCACTTCCAATGCCAACTCTGTGTTCCTGGATGAGGAACTCAGAGACAAGATGTAGCCAGCCTCTGAATGTCTCCCAGCTCACAAGTACAGAGTGAATGTCAAAGTGGAACCCGGAGATTCCCCAGCAGGGAATTGGTATAGGGAGTGGGTGTTAGTACCTATGCTTTGTGAGACCCTATTCAAGACCCCAAATGACTGACCAGGTCCCCGTCCTCTTCCACACACTCCCTGAAGGGTTGACTGTGGTTGTCTTGTAGGAACATGTAAAGAAATATCACCGATGCTAAGGCACCAGTTACATGAAGGTTTTTGCTCCCTCCCCACTCCTGAATAGAAGAGCTCCCATCCTCTGGCGGTGAGAAGAAGCATCTTCTTTGATGAGGAGGTCCAGAAAGGCATTTCTTCAGTGGCATTTTTTTCCTAGAAGAAATAACAGAAATCCCCACTCTCAATGACAACAACAAAATGAAAAAAGAATTCCATCGATACAGAGAGGGTGTATCTGGCATGTCAGGATGCCCTTGATAACTGCTGGAGGCGGAGCTGGCAGAAGCTGGAGAAAAAAAAGAGAAGGAAGGAGGTAGGGAGGGGTGAGAGAAGGCAGGGCAGGGAGGGACTTAGAGAGTCAGTAAATGTCTGTAGTGAAACATTCTAATTCAGAGTCAACAAACCACAGCCCATGAGCCAAATCCAGCCCACCACCTGTTTTTCCACAGCCCATGAGCTACAAATTGTTTCTACATATTTGAATGAAAAAAATAAACTGAAGAGTAATAGTTTGTGCCATGTGAAAATTACATGAAATCCGAATGTCAGTGTCCATAAATAAAGTTTTCTTGGAATGCAGCTCTGCCCACTGGTTATTGACTACCACTGCCTTTGGACCTCAGCGGCAGAGTTGAGCAGGTGTGACAGAAGCCATATGGCCCCCAAATCAAAAAAAATTACTATCTTCCCCTTTACTGGCAGATTTGCTATCTGCTGACCCCTGCACTAGATAGCATGTTAAAAGCTGGTCTGTCAATTGGATTTAGTAGTCTCAATCTCCCCAACAAGAAGCACTTAGCAGTTCTTAGTTATTGCGCAGCTTTTCTGGTAAATGGAGGGCCAGTGCTGCAAAGACAGGTAGAGAAAGGCCTTCCCAGGATCTCTCCTGCTCTCCTCTGCCCCTCAGCCACCTGTATTCCCTACACATGTCAAGCCGCTCTTTTTGGAAGTCAGCCTGCCAGTGGAACTCAGTGTACGCGAGAGTTTTGTTTGAGCAATCACATGGGGACGATATCCAACTTTTTGAAATATCACAGAAAAATAAAGTTATATATGGAAATATGTGTGAAATGTGTTACAATGATTTCCATTTCTTACAAAGAAACTATAAGCACAGCACAGCCATATTTGAATCACTGAATGTATATTAATCACAGTGTGATATGTGATGGTATTAAACTTCATCATAATAGTGAATGTTTGATAGCATGTGTTATAGATAGTCTGGCTAATTAATCACACTTGTGGTATGTATTTTGTATTGCTGCAGTGAATACTGCTATATTTGACACAGTTGCTGTACCTCGTGAAGCACAATATTAGGTATTCAAAGATGCATGTTTTCCCCAATGGCATTTTTTATCCCGTTAACACTTGCAAAATGGCTGTTGGACAAGAAACTAACATTACCCACACTAGAATTGCCTCGATTCCCACTACTTTTCACCAACTAGATCTTTCTTTAATTAGGTTCCTGTGTAAACTAGGCATTTTTTTTAATAGTTTTTTTTTTTTTTTTGGCAGTTTGCTTTACTTTTAAGTGACTGGCTGAATCCTCATGTATTCCCCGAGGAACTTGTTACATAATCCAAAGGCAGGTTTTTTAACTCAGGGGAATCTAGTTCAGTTGGAAGGACAGGAATATGTTGAGAGGGTTAGAGAGCAATAAAATAGTTATACCATTGTAAAGCAATTATACTCCAATAAAGATGTTAAAAAATTTAAAAAAAAGGAAGATAAAAAAATAGTTATAAGACTGCCTCGTGTAGAAGCTTCCTGTGAGTACCAGGAACGGGGGAGGAGCCTCTGAATTGGCCGCCGAGAGGTGGAGGGAGATAAGAGCCATGGTGGAGGGTTGGGTCGGGGACATGGGGGGAGGCAGGGATATTTTCCTGAACAACTGTGCGTGAAAAGAAGATGGGAGCAGGTTCAAGCTTAGGGAGACGAAATGGCACATGAACGTGTTTAGGCAAAAATGTGGATGGAAAAAAAAGAAGAGGCTGTGGGTCTAGCTGTGATCTGAGAGGGAGTGTGAGTGAGTGGTCCACGTGTGAATACGGTTTCTCCTGCAAGGTGCACTCTGAGAGAACCACTGTGCAAGGAGGTGGGTGCGCCAGAGGAAGACATGTCAAGGAGCACTTAAGGCCAGGGATGGAGGTGGGTTTGTGTGCGCATGTTGTGTGGGCATGGGGAAGGAGAGAAAATAGAAGGAAAGGGGTTATGGGGAAGGTGTTAACTGCCTCCCCGCCCTGTTCTGTAACCTGACTGTAAACACAGTTTCCTTGTCAGGCTTTTTAATGGACCGCTGAAGTGGACGTGTGGCTCTGTGCCGTGTCAGGAGTGATGGTATTGAGGCGGACAGCCCTGGGGCACTGCTTCTCCCCTGCAGTTCATCATGTCTGAATTAAAAAGGGAATTGTTTGGACAAGGCTGCTAAGTGAATGTTTTTCCAGCATTAGTGGGAGAGCTTAAGGAACTCCCATTGGATAGAAACAGCATCTAACCACCTCAAGCTGTGCCAGGAGAGAAAATTTATATAACAACATTCACGTGGCATCTTTCCTTTGCTTCCCTGGTTTCCTGCATTTCAGATTGGTCTAAAGCATCTGTCCAAAACTCTGCCTGGGTTGAACTTACCCTGCATCCATCTCCTAAATTGTCCCCAAACCATTAGGCCTGTTTGGACACTCTGATCTGGTGCTGTTTCAGCAAGCTCGTGAGTGAGCATGTTTTCACTTGGATGTGTGTGTGTGTGTATGTGTGTGTGTGTGTGCTCATACAAAAGTGTGTAGCACTGAAGAGAGAGGAACCCTGGTTACAGAGACTCTCCAAGGGGCAATTGCTATAGGAAAGTATTCAAGCAAAATTATCTGCATGAGTTTTCTACTTCTCTCTGTAAGAGCTACGCCAAGCCACAGGAATCCCAGCTCCTGGGTTATTTCTAGTTATGCCATCTCCAG
The DNA here is from genome assembly GCF_028564815.1 of Eubalaena glacialis. Lineage (NCBI taxonomy): Eukaryota > Metazoa > Chordata > Mammalia > Artiodactyla > Balaenidae > Eubalaena > Eubalaena glacialis. Next base: position 56,474,856 of record NC_083718.1, read on the forward strand.
TCTATTTCCAGGAGACTATACCAAGGGAAGCCAAAAACTGTAAAGAGAATTGTCCAAGGCTGTGTTATGTAGGAAAAAAAAAAGTAAATAGTTTTGGGTCTGTACTTTGGGAAGGGGAAGTGGAAGCCAATGGGGAGGCGGGGAGACCAGCTGCTCATCTAAGGGGAAAGGTGCTGGGATTCTTTTGTGTCTTGGAGCAGGTCTCTCTGAGGCTGCCTAGCCGGGGTAGGGGGTGGGATCTGCACACCTCAGCAGCAGAGAGACCCGGAAGGAGAAGCTGAGGAGGAGCTGGAGAGAAACCTGCTCTGCCAGTAGAGAAGGTGAGGCCAAAGAGGAGAGAAATTGTTGTTGCGGCCAAAAGCGTTCCCGGGTTCTGCCTGCACCATTAACTCTGCGGAGGGAGGGCCTTGGTCGCAGCCAGTGCAGGTGTGAGCGCTCAAGTCATCACTTGGAAAATTGGGCCCTGGTGGCAGGAGCCGCCAGCTGCTCAGTGATGGGCTCTGATGCCTTCCAAGTCAAGGCTGAGCCCAGCGTCTCTACCCCTGCTCCCCTTTCCCGGCAGTGTACTTGGCCCCCCACTGCCATCCTCCTCCCTCCAATCCTTTGCAGCTTCCCATGTAATTTGCTGGTAACAAGCCTCATAAAGTTTGATCGTGCTTGTGAGGACTGCAGACGGACAAGTGGAGTGAGCTCACGCTTCTGGCAGTGGAGCACGAGGGTTAATGCAAGTCCCAGAGGGAGCTGCCTGCCTGGGCTTTTTCAGGAATGGGAGGTAAGTTAACCACCTTCATGCTTTCAAAGCGTCAGGAAAGTAAAACCTGACATGCTCTCAGTGGGCTATATAGCTGTGTTCTCGGAATTCTTACGGTTTATCAGCTCCTTTTACAAGTCCAACCCCCTTTCTCCTCTGCTCCCATCTCCTGGGACCTTCAAATCATCATAAAGCCAAACCTTTATTGTCATCTCATCGTCTTGAACCATTGAGCCCATCCAGCGTTTCATTGTCTCTTCTGTCACTCTCCATCCTTCCAACCTCTCTTAATCCTTTCCCATTATTGTTGTCACACCCCTCCTCTTCCTTCTTTCCCAAGAATCCTTAACTCCTACTCCGCTCCCCGTCCTCCTCTTCCCCCACCCCCATCTCGCTCTCTTTCCCGTATCCTCTGTACTTTCCTGGACCTCTGCCATAGGCTTATTGGCTTGACATCTCAGTGGTACATAGACAGATGGACAGAGACCAGAGCAATGAAGCAGGCAATTTCCCAAGGTGAACTAAAAAGCTTTACTCTTGATTCTTCCAAACCACCCAAGGCACTTGTCAATTTAGCAAACGTGTGGAAGACCATTAGGTACAGCTACCATGTTAAACAATGAGGCTTAACTCTACTGTTTAACTTGGAATATGAATTACCACAATTTTTACTACTAATATTATCACTAAATTATCTTTTGCAAATAGTACCACTGTTAATTTGCAAGCTTATTAAGTAACTCTTCTATTGTTATCCATTCAAATAAATACATCTTTATTGGGCACCTTTGATGTGGCAGTCATTATGCTAATCATTGGAGACATAAAGTGCCCTTCATGGGACTTACAAAAATCTCTGGAATAGTCAGACCCCAGGGTATTCACTGGCTAGTCCAAGGTTACAGAACTAATGAATGGACAGCTTGGATTTTTTCAGTTAGAGCTAATGCTCTTCCTTCAACATGGCTTCTCAAACTTGTTTGTACTACCTTGGAATCACCTGGGAAACTAAAGTATACTGATGTCTGTGTCCCACTCCCAGAGATTCTAATTTCATTTCTATGGGGTATGGCTTGGGCTCAAGATTTTTAAAAGTTCCCCAACTGATTCTAATATGCAGCAAAGAGCCACCATCCAGAGCTCTTTGTGAACTCTACTGTCTAGTATTGTGCTGTTTTTTGCGTGCTTGTTTGTGCAAGAGTGAACCTTGTTTCCTCTGTGAGGCTGTAAACAACTTGGGTACACACCTGTGTCTCCTACATTTTCTATATGGCCCATAAGGCTTAGCACAATGCTGAATGAAACAGAAAGAGACATCACTATTTGTTGAATTACTACAAGTATTATAACAAGTTGGAGGGTGGGGTTTGGTGGCAGGAAAGATTAGCAAAGGAGTTCTCAGCCCCTCACCTGGTGGCAGTGAACCTGAGCCATTTTCTAACAACTCTTAAAAACACCCCATGACAAAATGGCTCTCTTTTAAAGTTCAAACAAGCTCCTTGCCCTCTCTCTCAATTTTCCCCACTTTTATCTCTTGCAGGATTCCCCAGGAATTTTCTCTCTCCATTTAAAATTTTCTATCTTCCAAACTGCAAACAGATGCCAGGTTGGCTTTCCAGAACACTTTCCCCCTTTCAAAGGTGGCACCTGGAAGCCAGGCTTTGCCACCAGCACAATGAGGAGTCCTACCCTTCTACCATTGTCCATGCTACCCAAGGGCCTCCATGTAGAGGAACCATAGTTGTGAGCAGAGCCTTCAAGGACAGCCAAGCCCATTGCTCCCACACTGTCTGAGCCCTCACCAGAATACTTTTTTTAAATTTATTTATTTATTTTTGGCTGTGTTGGGTTTTCGTTTCTGTGCGAGGGCTTTCACTAGTTGCGGCGAGTGGGGGCCACTCTTCATCGCGGTGCGCGGGCTTCTCACTGTCGTGGCCTCTCTTGTTGCAGAGCACAGGCTCCAGACGCGCAGGCTCAGTAGTTGTGGCTCACAGGCCTATTTGCTCCGCGGCATGTGGGGTCTTCCCAGACCAGGGCTCGAACCCGTGTCCCCTGCATTGGCAGGCAGATTCTCAACCACTGCGCCACCAGGGAAGCCCAACCAGAATACTTTTAACTCTCCTTTTGTGGCGATATCGGCTCTTTCCAGCATGCACCTCAAAACTCTTCCAGCTCCGCTCTTTACCCAGTTCCACAGCAACTTCCACATTTTTGGGTATTTGTTACAGCAGCACCCCGTGATCAATACCAATTTCTGTCTTAGTCTGCTCAGGCTGCTATAACAAAATACCATGGACTGGGTGGCTTAAACAACAGAAATTTATTTCTCACAGTTCTGGAGGCTGGGAAATCCAAGATCGAGGTGCCAGCTGGTTCTGTTTGGTGAGGGCTCCCTTGCAGATGGCCGCCTTCTTGCTGTATCCTCACATGGCAGACAAAGATCTCGTGTCTCTTCCTCTTCTTATAAGGGCATCAATCCCATCATGAGATCCTCTCATGACCTAATCTAACTCTAATGTTACCTCCCAAAGGCCGCATCTCCAAATGCCATCACACTTGGGATTAGGGCTTCAACACATGAATTTTTGAGGGGACACAAACATTCAGTCTGTACTTATAGATATCCTATATCTGTGGGTGGGGAATGGGATTAGAGTATTTGCCTCATGTAAACTCAAAGGATCATTTGTCAGCAAATCCTTACCCCCCAAAACTTCTTGGTTGAAGAACGAAGTATTATAGCTCCATCTTCCAAAATGTAGAGTTGTGAGACATGGAGGTAGGGAAAGGTAGGGTTTTTGCTTTTAAGAAGCTGCTTGAAAGGGTTCCTTCCTTCCTTCCTTCATGCATTCAGTGAGGGATACAGTGAGTTGTGGTGGGAGAAGGTGGGGGGAGGGGCAGGAAGAAAGGATAAATTGGAGAGGCCGGCCAGTGGCATATCAGGAAAGCCCTCAGGTGTCACTCTGGGGAGTCCAGCCTTCAGTTTGATTACTTGTCACACCCTAGCCTGGGGGAAGTGACCAGCCAGCCTCTGCCACAGGATCTTTTCTGCCACTGAGTATTCGGTATATGAGAGTGGGTTCAAAAGCAACTGCCCAAGTGCTCAGTTGATTGTCAGATGGCAATGCCACCACCTCCTACAAAGACACTCTCAGGTTGAAGTTTCAAGGACATTTCTCCCATCGTGTTGAGCTTGTATGCAATAAAGGAAAACAGTAGGCAATTTCTGGTTGGGTATTATACTGTCTTTGAGGACTGCAGTCATGCCAACAACAGGCAACATATTCACTAACCTATTTTAAACAACAAGGACTCCCCCACCCACTGCCAAAAAAAAGAAAAGAAAACCCATGTTTCCAAAGGCACCTGCCATATCTGCTCTTGGTTGATGCCAGAGATTTTTATGGATGAAAGGTTCCATAGCTGTAATTTTTAAAATACCACCTAAAACATGGTTGCATTGGTCTCCTGTCTGACACTACAGCTTCCATTTTCTCTCCTAAGTCCCTTCTTAGCAGAAAGAGGGCAAAAATCATTCCAGAGCTGAGGCCAGAAAAGACCCCACTGAATATACTTTTGTTTGCTTTTTAAACATCACTACCAGAATCTCTGAAAATTCCATGTGTTCTGTTTGCTGAAGGGCCTTGAGTTCTCAATAAAGCTGAGTTTGCAGAAGCCCCAAGGGAATTCTGTGTCCCTCACCACATGCCCAGGGAGAGGCACCACTGGCTCCTTTCTCGATTTATATATATATTGAGAAACCTGTTGAACTTTTGGAGAAAGTAAAACGCTTATTTCTGTTCATTCTGGGTAACTTTCTATTAACCTTATTTTTTCCAATCCAATCTTGCCATTCAGTTTCTGCCACAGGACAGTCACATTCAAAAATAGGAGGAGGAAATGTTGAAAAAGGATAGACAGGGTTTGCAGGGGAGAAGAATCAGACTCCTGTAAGGGTAGCAGGAATTTTACAGATTCTATTCTCATGACAACCAGGGAGGCAGGTAAAAGCATCCTTATTTCACAAATGAGGTTATAGAAACTCAGATAATTTGAATAATTTGCCTGAGATCACAAAGGTGGGAAGTAGCAGACTGGGTTCTATAGGTCTGCACACAGGGCAGGCTCCTAATTAGTATCTGTGGGTTTGAAATTCCATGTATAAAATTAGCTGGGGGAAGAGAAGGCTTTGATTAATTTGGGAAAATGATTAATGAGGGATGTAAAGTTTGATAAAAAGAATATGCCATCAGATTTGTAAAATGCTTTTCTACCTTAGGAAATCTTCTGCAGCTCTTTTCTCATAGGACATAAGGACCAAATGAAATATGGATTTTTCAGGCAAAGAAGCCGCAGCTTGACAGGATCATTTAATGAATTAGGGACAGACTAGGAGAGGAACACAGGCTCCCGGCACCTAAGTCAGAGGCCTCAACATTACATCTGTGCTTCTCAAGCCTTGGCATGCTTCAAAATCAATACAGATTTCCAGAGATCACTGCAGAGCCACTGTATCACCATTTCTGGAAATGGGCCGTGGGAGAGTTATTTTAAACAAACTCCCCGGATGCTTTTTCCTGACACCGATGTTTGTGAACGCTTGCACTATTTTTTTGTTTTTTGGTTACTTAGACTTGGTGAGTTGGATGTCCTAGTCCCTCCCTTGCACTGAGGTGAAACTAAGACCCCTCTAGGATATTGGTGTCTTCTAACCCAGATACTGTTCAAGAAGGGAGACAAGAAAATACGCCTCATTGGCTCTCATATTTCACAAACCTCACTGTTAGCTAATTCTTCTTTGTATCTAACTATAGCTTTTCCTTATTCAGGTTTTTTTTTTTTTTTTTCATTTTCTCTTCATTAGGAATAGAGAACATAAGATCACCATCCCTTGTGTAATAACAGTCCCTATAATTGAAAGTGCCTCTTATGTCTTTCTTCAGAATCTTCTACGTCAGACTGAATACTCTGCCCTTGCAGCACCAGAGTTACGAAATATTTTTAGATTGAGGCAATTCTAAGTTATGGACCCTGAGGAGAGTATCAAAGAGATGCTCCAAAGAGATACTTTTTTTCCAAAGTGACATATTTTGAATAAATGTAATTAAAGATGCACACTAATTTTACTTAACAAGGAAAATATGCATTTTCAATTTCCTTTTGTTGCCCTACATTTTATTTTTAAAAAACCTAACCTAGAGTTATAAAGCATATAAAAATTAAAACAATCTTTAAAATCACCGATCACAATGATACACTATTTATGCAAATCAGTGAAAGTGACCAGACTTCTTTTATGCATTGCTCAATCCAGATTTATAGCTGCCCAATATCTAGGGGAAAAGGTGGGTCAGTCAAGCTTATTTTTTTACTCACTTTTCTGTAACTATTTTTCCCCCCTCTTACAAGAAAATCAGTGTCAGTAAAATGTGGGAAAACACCCTCTCTTCCTCTGATCCTTTTTCCCTACCCACCCCCCCCCCCAAAAAAAATAACCCAAACTATTTATTTTACCAAATGCCTGGGAGATAATTCCAGTTTGGACTTAAAAAGATGATGTCTGTGTATGTTTTCTCATGACATAAAAGATCATAAAAATGCCCTGGGTGGGGGAAGGACAAATCATTTGAGAGCTATGACAGGGTTAACAGAAAGGAGCAGAGGTCTCCATCCACAGTCAAATCACTTTGACAGGATGCTCCTCTTTTAGCACTTGGCTAATATTTGTGCTCACTTAGTCTGTGACACCTCTGGTACAATTGGGGGTTTGGGACTTTCCTGTCTCTATTGTTGTATTCTAAAAAGTTTATTAAACGTATGCATTAGGGCCAGATTCAATACCGAGTCAGATTCTAAGCTCTGAATCCAGTAAAAAAAAAAAATGTTTAGTTAGCTGCTGTTTATTTCCTTTTGTTCTACCTTTTTGTCTTGCTTGGTAGAAAATTTTAAACTTTTAGAAATAGGTAAATAAAAAATACACTCATTGGAGAAGGTGTTCAGGTCAGTGCACTCTTCCTTCCCAGCTCCACCAACGGAAGTACCACAGGCAGAATTATTCAACAAAGAGACCTGCATGCCCTGTGGAGAAGGGAGTAGTGACATTAACACATGGGATTGGCACGCAGAGTAAGTGACTGTCGGCAGGAAATATGTACAGACATGGTGCTTTATGACCCGTAGACGCCACTCTTCCCATCGTCAGCCAACTTAATCTGGAAAGACCATTCTGCCTGATGTCCTAAATGTCACAGACAAAAGAGCTTTTTTGTTCCTAAAGAATCATTTCCTTACTCAAGGCTTTTGGCTGTCATTGCATCTACAAAGAAAAACAACAAACCATACCCAGGAAAGACATCAATGGCAACACCTTCCTCTAGCTCAGGGGATCAGGGCAGTAAAAGAAGACAAGACAGAGATAGCCAACCCCTTTCCATCATAGCCCAAAAACAAATGTGGCTTGCAGATGCCTTGGACAGCGATGGACATTTGGCTCAGGACTGCCTACATTTGTTTCACAGTCAACGTCATGCATACGCTGACGGGAACAATCAAAAGGTCTCTCTTCTGCTCTACCCTGACCTGAGCACATACACAAGTAGCAGAGACTCTGCACACACATACTCATCTGAGATGTTCGGATGTTCTGCTATTCACCCTAGGAAACTATGCGAAGGGAAGATGCTCAAACATCCCTTCAACCCAGTAAGTCCTCTTTGAGAACCATGGTTATAATGGCTTTACAGAAAGAGAGGGATGATTCAAAAGCAGTTTCTTCAAATTCTGTTGCGACCTAGAATGCCAATCAGATCAGGACAATGCAAGGAGAGTCCTTGGCTCCTTTAGATTGTAAACTGATGCAATGTTATCTGGTGTCTCCTGCTTGAGGAAATGCAATATCTTGAATCTACATATGCACACTGTCATCACAGAAATATACTCAAGAGGCATCCCCAAAGGTTGGCCTAATGACACATTTTCCAGTGGCTTTCTGCCTTCCTTTTTTGGCATTCCTACTTTCCTGCCTTCCCACATTCTGTGTTGTTGTCCAGGAGTGACTGTCCCTCCTTAGACCTGACCTTTGTTTCTTCCTGAGGAGATTCCCATGGGAATCTAAATTTTTGCTTGGTTTTCTACCAGCCTAATTGGAATTGCGTTAGGGATGGCTGGCTATTTCACTTCCCAAGGTTTTGTGCTAGGGTCATTCCCAGATGGCATTTATTCTTTAAAAGTTTTTGTTGGTATTGCAATCTGAAGAAATGACAATTGTGGCCATGCCAGTAGAGAGTTAGGCCCATAGGAACCCTCATGCATATGGTGATCAGGAGTTCTCATTTCTACAGACTCCTGAATTCTAAAGCTCTTCCTTCAAAGGATGATCCCTGTATGCAATTCCTCCTTTCAATCTAACTCAGCAAATATTTTGCTGGTAGTAACAGAAACATACACTCGGTACATCACTGACCCCGGTACTATGGAGGAATGAAAAAGGTATGCCTCATTTTCTCCAAGGTACCTGTTGGTGCAAATGAGATTCAACCACACATGAAACAGCCACAGATCAGCAGGATAAAACTCATAATCAGACACTAAACTCTGATGCAGAACTGACAATACTGCACAAGTTCAAAGAGGGATAAATCAATATGAATGGCTATTCTGCAGGGTTGAGTGGGTTAGGGGTTGGCAGGCAAAAGGAGAAAGACATTCAAGGTATGGAAAATGTGCTCAGCTGTTGTAGGGATCAGAGCTAACCCAAAGCTGATGCTCTGAGCCGTCTCTAAGTACTGAGTGAAACCCTGCCTCTTTTGAATTTTATTTTGCACCTTTGGATGGCTCCCAAGGTGAAGGTGAGACAAGATGACATTTGCGCACGAGCAGACCATCAACACAGTCAGGGCCAGTGATCTCAAAGCCTGGTTCTCCAGGCAAAACATGAGCAAATATCCATCGACAACTTGGGAAGTGAAATATTTCCAAATGATCAAGTGCCCAAGGTCAAAGTTTCAATCCTGGGTAGGCCAGTTAGCTTTGCTTGTTACACGACATGAGTTAGTGCTGCTAACCCCAAGCCAACAGTTCTATGTTAGTTATAAGAAGCCTGGACGAGAACATAAATGGATTATGATGAATCTGCCACCACCATTAAAAACATCCCCAGCTTAATACTAGCTGTGCTTACTGATGCTGTATTGGCAATCTCAAAGCTTTTTTTTTTTGCTCTGTTTGTTTTTGTTTTTATAGAGCACATCATTAAAACATACTCACAACAGCAGTATAGCACAGTGGCTGAATGTAGGCAAGAGGCACGTTGCTCGGGTTAAAATCCTAGCCCTTTTCCTTAGCTGAATGACTTTGGACAAGCTACTTGATGTCATTGTGCCTCAGTTTTTTTTCAATTTGAAGAATAGGGATGATGGTAATAATATTTTCATAAGATTGTTTTGAGGAATTAATGAGATAGTACATGTACAAGGATTAGAAGAGTGCTGTGGTATATTGGGCATGTAGTAAATACCAAGTCATCACTATGATGATGGTCATTCATGCAGAATGGATCTTAGAGGGCATCTAGTTAGATAATACCATTTTACAAATAAGGAAACTCAATTCTCAAGAGGTAAAGTGACTTTCTGAGGATCATTAGTAAAATGGGTACTAGTACCCTTGGCTTCTGACTCATAAAAAATAAAATGTACATTTATGTGTTATCTCATTAACAAAGCACATTCACACACATTATTCCCCAAACTCTCCCTGTTACACCATGTTGCCTTTCCAAACTAAATTGCTAAAACATTTTTCAGGCACCCAAGTATAAGAGTTCCACAGGCTACAGTTCTCAGTGAGTTCCAGAAAGAGGTACTTGTGTAATGAGATGAGGGAAGGGCATGGGGAGGGCGTGTCCCAACAGTGCAGCAGACATATGTGAGGTCTTCAGTGCTGTGGCAAAGGTATGTTCCATTATTAATTTGTTGCTGTGTTAAATTAGCCATTTTTATGGGCAGTGGAGAGCATTCCTTCAGGGGGAGCTGCATGATATACCATGAGCCCAACTGTCCCAACAGGCTGTCAAGACAGCACCTGTTTCTCTTTGATGATTAAGGTGGCTAACATGACACAAGTTTGCTGCATTTCTTCTTTCTTGAAGAACTTAGTCTGGCCTTCATGAAAAAATATCTGCTTGTCTTGGTCACTTGAAGCCTACCTCTCCCTCTGTCTTTGTCCCCTGCCTGAATCAGCTCACTTTCACCAATGACTAATGAGCTGGTGTGCCTTTTGATGGAGTACAGCTGTCTTGTACAGGCATCAAACCACTTGAACAGTTCTATTTCTCTTCAAGCAAGAGGGAGGAAAGTATGTTTTACCAGAACTTCTTCAAGGGAGACCATTTTGTGTTGTTTGATAAATCACTTAGGTTGGTGGGATGAGACTTCGAATTTATGTTTTATTAAGTAACAATAGCCTGATGGAGTATTCAGATGAGGGGCAGAATTACATGGGACACTAGAGGAAAAAAGGCTGACTCTGGGTGTGGGAATTCTGTATGAGGACCACAGTAGGAGTATAAGAGAGTTATATCTGGTAAGAAGACTTGAGATATTTGGCTATGGGGGTAGGGGAGTTAAAGATAAACTCTGCTTTCTATTTTTCTTATGCTTCTTCAGTAAAATCTATTAACAAACATGAACTGGGTTTCTTTTGAAAAACAATGAAGAAACCAGTATTGACAGACAATCTGGTAAAGACAAGACAAAGACATTCTGCATGGTTGGTAGGAACCAGAGGAGCAGGAGGGAAGTTGAATAAAAAGCGTGCCGAGCTACCCAGTGACAACCTGAACAGAAGAATTCTTCTTTCTACCAATAATTAGCTAATCCTTAGTAGGAATGACCGTCCTTCAACTTCTCTAATTTTGAAAACATTTTTCTTCTTTTTGTTCACAAGAAGAAAAATGTTAGAGATTGAATTGCGTTCTTCCAAAATGCATAGGTTGAAGGCTAAATGTCCAACGTGACAGAATGTGGAGATAGGGACTTGGGGAGGTAATGAAGATTAAACGAGGTTGTAAGAGTGGGGCCCTAATCTGATAAGATTGGTGTCCTTATAAGCAGAAGAGACACCGAAGAGTTCTCTCTCTCTGCACGCACAGAGGACACAGTGAGAAGGCAGCTGTCTACAGCCAGAAAGAGGAGCCTCCTCCTGAAACCAACCCTGCTGGCAGCTTGATCTTGGACTTCCAGCCTCCAGAACTGTGAGAAAATACATTTCTGTTGTTTGAGCCACTAAGTCTGAGGTATTTGGTTATGGCAGCCCAAGCAGACTAAACACAATGTGTTGTTCCATTAAAAGAACACCCTCCCTTCACTGGTGGATATGGCTTTATATTAATTTTTCCCACTTATTCTTTTACCTAGAATGCTGTACTAGTCAGTGTTCCCTCCTCTCCTGGAAATACAACTCCATATACAAGCCTATTTAGCTGGTGGACAGGGCTGGTGTTCAAATGTGCTATGATTCTACTGTCCTTCAGTGTTGGTATCAAGTGCAACCAGAGGAGCATGTGTATGTACGTGTATGTGTGTGTGTGTGTGTATGTTAATAATATATATATATATGATTAGTTACAAGGCATACGCTTATGCAATGTAGGAGCTGGTTTCATCATCCTGAAGTCCACAGGGCAGGCAATCAGGAAAGAGAGCAATTATAGCTCCAGCTGCTGCTTCACGCCAATGAGGTGAGTCAGCAGATCTGCAAAAACGAAGTGAGTATAGAGGTTTCAGAATGTAGAAATATTTTACTGTTTACTTTCTCCTCCACTGCTTGGAATCTTGGCTATTCAAGGAGGGCTTAGTCTTCAAAGGGCTTCCACCTAATTAAGTCAGGCCCATCCACAATAATCTCTCTTTTCATTAACTCAAAATCAACTGATTTGGGAATTTAATTGCATCTGAAAAATCCCTTCACTGTAGCATCTAACCTAGTGTTTGATCAAATGCCTGGAAGGGGGTGTATATATATTACAAAATGGTTACTGTCTCCCTTTGACACTCCAATTCTCCTGGAAGAATCTCCCTTGTAGCCCACCATGATCAGAAGCATACTAGAAAGGGAATTCTGGGGAATGTAGTTTAGCTTAGCTTAGCTGACATGTCACAAAGCCATGACAATGTTCAACACTTACGTGTATCCTTCTTCACTCTCATGTTTTTATCTCACAGTGGATCTAGGGCTGGTCTGTCAAAAAACAAAATCTTCCCTGAATTCCATGGAAAGGACCATCATCCTTTCGAAAGACACATTCTCCTCTTCTGTTCTTCCTTTAGCTGTCCTCCTTGGGTGTAAATCCCACCTGGTGTCACCATGTCAGCCTTTGACTCTGTTTGCTGGAATGTCCTTGGAAGGAAGGACCTATGCTCTTATCCTTGTGGTTTACTTTGTTATATTCCTTCCAGTTATGAACTGGAGTTGAATAAAAGCTGCGTGAAGTTGGGCCAATCACTTACTTCCCCAGGGCTCCATGAATAGTCACCTCTTAGGGTTGCTCTGTAGGTCAAATGACCAAATAAATGTAAAACACTATGCTGCCTACGCAATGCACATCATAATCATTATCATCTCAATATTATTTTTTAAATTATTTTCTCAAAGTGTTTAAAGACAACCACAGAATTAGTTCTTTACCCAAACCCAGAACTCAGAATTTGTATCAGTTGGTTTGTTCCTCACCCAACCAAGAGTTATGTCCAGTTTCTAGTTACTTTAAGACATTCATTCAGAGGGGCTCTCATGGATATCAGTCCTTCACCATTTTCTCAGAGATATTGCCTACAGCACTAGCAGAAGCAATGATAAATATAATAATGATAATTCCACAAAACTTCAGTATGTGCTAAAAGATCCAATGACAGTCTGAACAGCAGGAGAGAAAGTTTCTTCCTACCAATTAATGGGAAGCCAAGTCTAATTTGCCACCTGCACGGCACTTTTGAACCTGTCAGGGAAAAAGGAAACCAGTGAACGTTCATCTTGTCACTAGTCTTCTTGGGGACTGCTCTCTAACGCAAATGAAAATAGCATTCATTAGAGTGAAAAATAGAAAGCCTGTGTCAGCTCCCTCTGTTCTCTTCTTGACTAAAAGTAAAGTCCATCCTTGTCAGTGAAGAGGTGGCTCCGAAAGCCCACTGGACATATATGCTCATCTCCTGAACCTGGAGAATGAATATTCCCTTAAACTCTTTAGAAGAGTTTAGAGTGTTATTAGTTCTCCAGTGACTTATGAGTCAAGGGACATTATAAACATAAAAAGAGTTCCACTGTTTCAAAGTCCTAAATATGAGAAAATCCTCTAGAAGCCAAGGTAAATTCCAAGTAAATAAGATAGGACTTCTGAGATAATTTTCATTTTTTGGCTCCCCTGATCACTTAGAATAATAATACAAACCTTTATACAATCTATCGTTAGTGTATTTCTTGTTAAAACAAACACAAGTGAAAATAAAACAAACCCACAAACCCCTTGCCAGTAATATTTACTAATACTTCAGTATTGTTACATTTCCTCGCATCTGGCACTTTGCTTACAATTAGTGATGCAGCCACTAATATAAGACTATGAGGTTAAAAACACAGATTATAGCTTATTCATTCAGCGGTTTATTAATTCAGCATATATTTAGTAAACCTACCATGTGCCTGGAACATTGCCAGGCAAAACTACTTACATCCTAGAAATTTTGGCTTACATGAAAGTAATCATATATTTATGGCAATTTTATATAGAAACTTTATACTATCAATTTCTAGTTTATTGATGATGCACCTAATCAGAAAGAACAAGCTCTTATGGAACGTTTCTCACAAATTATGGTAATCTAATTCTCATCTTATCCTCATACCTTGATTAAAATTACCTCCTTCCTTTGTTATGAACTCTGACTCCAGTCGTGGTGCTACTCTTCTGAACTGGTGTGTCACTTTGGAGCTTTTTGCAACAGCAGCCCCTTGGGGGGCTCTGGGGCTGCCAGAGATCCAGGGACTTCTTTTTCTTCGTCCCCCTTATTATTGGTCTATTCACCCTGTTTGGAGTTTAGAGCTAGGTGTTCGGCTCAGGAGTAACTAGATGCCCTCTCTGCCCTCTTCTGCCCTGACTTACCCCCATCTCATAGTGAAGAAGAGGTGATGTGATATAATGGACAAAAGTCAAGGGATTTATTGATCTGAGGTCTGAGACATTCTCCTCATCTCTTTGGGGATCTTTCTTCTGAGGTCCTGTTCTTCATAGGATGTCAGAGTCTGGGACTGCTCTGAGAAGGCCTGGAGCACGTGACTTACACCACTTCTAATGTAGGCACTGGGGGTACTTAGATCTCACTCCTCGGGAATGGCACAGAGCAGAGGGGTTAAGGAAAGACAGCATCCTGATTCCTGATTGTGTCTCTAGCTGTTTATTACCAGCAACCTGACTTCTTTTGAATTAGAGGGACAAATTTCATTTGTCTTTTAAATCTCTGCATCTCAGCTCTATTCTTCCTGACCTCACCATGTGTTCTCTCCTATAGGCTAGGCTGACATAGAAAGAATGAGAAAAGTCACATAACAGAGCCTCAAGACCACTTCCCCTGAAATGACAACAGTTTTTTTTTCTGAGATATATCTATATATACACATTATATATATATATGTAGATATATATATATGTATTTCCCCCCACCTTGGGAAGTCCTTCAATTTTCTGTCTTTCTGATCAGTTCCTTATTTGCAATCAGTGACTCAGGTTGCCTGTAGTAACAGCTTTAGCTTAAGCATATCATCAGACATACCTTCTCCTTTCAAGATTTGTTGCCCATGAGCTTGTACCTCTCACCACAGAACATTTTCCAACAACATTTATAGCCAGGAGACTTAATGAGTCTTAATAAATGTGAGACAAAATATTCAATACTTTTGTCAGATCAAACTGTCATGATAGGGACATGTTATTGGACCCAAATGTTTATTATAGGATTATCTCTCAATTTGTGTGTGTGTATACATACACACACACACACACACACACATATACATAGATAAGTACATATGATATATATGTATATGAATATGTACATATATATAATAATATCAATACATAAGACAATTCAATATTGCTTTTGTCTGTCTGTAATATTAGACACAGTATGGACATAATAGACATATGCCAGTTCACAAGATATTAGGATGAAAAAATAAAAATTAAGGTAAAATAGGAAAAGATAATCAAATTGTATTTATCTTGCTATATATTTTCTCCATGTGTAGAGCATGAACCCAGCCAGTAGTTTTCTTAGGCTACCTGGACATCATCAGGTATATCATTTAGGCCCATTTGTGTATTAAATCAGAATATTCCATACTATCATCTATTTAAGCCTCTGGGCTACTCAGGGCCAAGGAAATTCAGGGTAAGAAGGATAAGAATTTCCTGAAATTCAGAAAAGTCTACTGTGAAGGCAGTGTGACCCTAGACCACTCCTCTCAGGAAGGAAAGATCAAAGAAAACACCCCCAAATTCAGTATATTCTAATTTGGAACACCACTTACAATTGGGTATATAATTTTCCATTTTCAAAGGCCATTTACAGCTCTACCTTAAATAGGTTTCATATATACTCATATGTATATTCATATATATTTATTTATATATATATGATTATATATATATGATTCACAGGCAGAATGCTTTTAAGACAATGAGTCACAATGGGTAAAACCTCTATAAACTTTACATCTCACACTAGTTCTAGGAAAGTCTAAGAATGACTTTGAACTACCTAAGAGCCTTATAGGTCAAGTGTAGTTGGGTTGAACTCAAAATCTCATGAGAACAAAACCTCCTATGATTTGCTTTGTGCCTTGTCCTTGTCCTGGTAGGACAATCTAAGACAGATGGTCATAGATATTTCTAGATCCAGAGGGAGCCCTTTGACCTTGTTAGTACCTTTCCAACTGCAGTTTCACTCACAAACCCTCTTAGATAGCATAGACTCTTCCTAGAACTGTGGTTAAAAATTCCAGGGAAGACATGTAGACTGTGGATGAGGATTATTCCTGTTAAAATATAAATGTAGTGTCTTCATGACTTTTTAAAATCTTTAAAGGTATATGGATATTAATTTTTAAATGCAAAGTGCTATGAAGCATGAAGGAGAAATCCCAAGAAAAAAATGATCTCCGGATTGGAGGAGGAGTTGAGAGGCAGTGTTACTGCTTCCCTTTGGACAGAGAGGCAAAGAGTTACAAAAGCAAACTTGAATGTATAGTGAACGCAGAAAGAAAGGAGTGGAAAAACCAAAAGATATGTTTGAATAGAATGACACAGCAAGTAATAACCGAAATGGTGCCTGGATTGTGTAGAAGCTAAATACAGTCTGCATGAGGACACCTGTCACAGGTTGAAGAAACGAGACAGACAAGTCAAAATGTCCCAGATAAGAACCAGGTTCACATGCTAGTCTGGGAAGCCCCAGTGTTATCAACATACTGATCAGGAGCTGGCTGGTGAATTAATGAAGCAGAGGAAAAGAGATCCCTGAAGGAGTATTATTTGTTGAGCTATTGACCAATATTAGCAACAGAGCTATTCCATGCTTTAACACCTGAACGTGTAGAAAACATTAACTTCCTTTGTAGAAAACATTAACTTCATTAATTGATTCAACAGATACTTATTAAGGACTTGCTATGTGCAAGGCTTATGGTAGGTGCTGGAAACACAATAAAGATTAAGCCCTTGTCCCATAGAGTTTTCATCATATAGGGAAGATTTAACACAATACATCAATAAATATATAAGAATATATGCTGTCATTAGCACAATAAGGACAACACACAGGGAGCTATGATTGAGAAAAATGAGTAGAGATGGGCTTACTTGATAGAGTGGTTTGGGAAGGCCTCCCTGGGAGAACTGAAAAGTAAGGAATCAGTCATAAAAAGAGTTGTGGGGAGGGAGTTCCAACTTGTGAAGGCAAAGGAGACAGCAGGCCCAGAGGGTGAGACAGCTTGGTATGTTCTAGAAACTAATAGCAGGCAGCCTGGTGGGAGACATGTGGTACTGTTGAAGTGTGAGGGAACTGTAGCCAGCTGGAGATCAAAATGGGAGCTTTAGGGGAAATCTCTGGCGGTCCAGTGGTTAAGACTCTGAACTTCCACTGCAGGAGGCACGGGTTCGATCCCTGGTCAGGGAACTAAGATCCCACATGCCGTGCGGTGCAGCCAAAAAAAAAAAAAAAAAAAACCAAAAAACAAAACAAAACAAACAAAATGGGAGCTTTATTGCTGAAAAAAGCCAGATTAGAGGGTGTGGCCTAGCTCTCCGGGTAAGTGGTTTGTTAATACACCTAAGAAATAAACTTGCCCACCCAGGCCTGCTTGGAAGATACCAGCTTCCCCAGCTGGACCTGGAACTGCAGTTTACCCCATGGAGAAACAGAGAATGAGTCTTGCCAGTGAGTAGGCTGCCACCCCAAAAAGAGAGAAAAAAGAAGGGGCTGGACCACGTGACTCAATTCCTTCTCCCAAACCCACCAGACAAAGAAGTCGTTCTTCTTCCTGTAGACAGCAGAGGCCAGGAGGCTGACTCAAATGGTGGTCCCTTCATTTGGAAACTTGAAGCCAAATAAGGTTTTTCCTCCACAACAGCTACTTAGGTTTGTGCCTAACTGTGTGTTTGGACTAGAGAAGGCAGAAAGGAAGGAATAAGGTACCGCAGTAAAATGGAAAAGACTGTGGCTTTTGATGGGTGAAACCCCTCACAATCCTCACCAATATTTTTTCCCTTTGGATGGTGCCAGCCAACAGCACCCATCAGAGATCATGGCAGAGATGGGTAAGGTAGAGCTCTGTTTTGGTTTTAATCCAGTTATGGCTAAACCGGATGTACAAGGGGAAATGCCGTCCATCAGGATTTAAGTTAGGCTAATGTCTTAGCTGATTCCTATGTCTTTGAACTCCTGCTATTGTGGTTATATGCGTGCAGGTATGTGTCTGGCCAGCGTGCATTCCCTGTCGCTCCCTTAGTGTGTAAACCTCACTGGCTGCTTTTATATCTATCCATAGTGTCTCATTCCATTATAGAAATTCCATTTTTGCTGTTTGACTTACTGATTAATAAGGTTAAGAAGAGAGCTATTCCACCTTGTTGGGTTCAGGCCAATGAGAAAAGTTACCTCTTCCGTATTTCATTCAAAACCTCTATCCTCCTTCCCAAATATTGTGGTTGCTGGGAAACAACCTGCCCAGAGGGGAAAAATCCTAGTTAGAGTGAAAAGAGCCCTTCGTCCTTTGGGAAGGCAGACGGGGCTCACTCTGATTCACACGCAGTGAAATCTTGCTTATCCCAGTGTTTCCTGTTGTGTCCCCTAGGATCCATTAGCAGTGAATTTCTTGGCATTTGTGGCCGGCAGAAATGAGATCAGCCAGGCCCAACATGCTCCAGTCCACTGAGGGTTGAATTTCAGCTCAGGGTTACACTCTCCAGTAACTGATTGGGAGCAGCATTTTCACTAAAGGAGCGGTAGTAGTCCAGTCAAAAATGACCCTTTAGTGTCCATTGGATATTGCCCTCAGTAAGACAATTATTATTCTTTTTAAAAAAAAAAATTTTGATTTTGACAAGATGTGCATAATTCAAAAAGCTCAAATGGTTCTATGAGGTTTACAATGAAATCCTCAGTGCCTTGCCCCAGCCCCAGATTCTTACTCCCCAGAGGCAATCACTTTCAATTATTTAATCCTTCCTTTGGTGGTTACCTCAATAATTTTAAATAACATGCTTGCACTGCTAGTTTTTCAATGGTAGACATAATCTATCGATTTTCCTACTACGAAAAATTGAGATTTGACTCTCTGATGCATACATACACATACTCACACATGTGCGTGCACACGTGCACTCACACACGCACACATGTGCATGTACACACATGCACACACATACACCCTTCTTCCCTTCATTCTCCTACTACAGTTATATCACGATTTTTCATGGGATCAACACGCATTGTTTACTTACTGTGAGGTTATAAATAAGATGCTTATACTGCTGAGTCATGCAGAACACTAGGATTTTTATTTTCTTGTGCAATTTTTCCCCTGAAGTGAATACTTTGCCTAAATTATCTTTTCGACCAGCTGTACATGCAACTATCTTTAATTCATCCCCAAAGCAGATCTCCTCTCAAATGCTTCAAAACACATGGGGTAATCTCTCGTTACTCGTTTTCTTGGAAGCATCCGTCCTGGAGCCTTCATCCTCTCCTGCCATTAGATGGTTGCTCACTGTGTCTGCTTCCAGTTGCCCTCCTGGCAACTTCTTTAACCTACAGTATACACAGGAGTTACACTTTCCTATGTGTTGAGGCCCCTGGTTGCCTAGATCCCTTTTTCCCCTTTCTAGATTTACTCTTAGATCTATCTAAGAGTAGCTTTCCGAAAAGGGTACATGAATTGGAGATACATTTTAGATAACTTTTATATCTGAAAAAAATCATTATTCTATTCTAAGAGATTGAGCACAGAAATAGTTTTTCCTCCACGACTTGAAGTCATCTGTCCATTGTCTTCTAGTTTCCAATGTGACTACTGAAAAATCTAAGATTGGTTTTATCTGAATTTTTAATATTTAATCTATTTTTTTCTCTGTTGAAAGCATTTAAGATTTTATCATTTTCCCAGAAACCCTGGAATTTCATAATACTGTCTGTATGTCCTTTTTCATTCTAGTAGGTACTTTCTTTCTAGAAACTCAGGACTTTCAGTTCTGGGAAATTGTCTCAAATTACTTCTCTAATAATTTCCTCCTCTCACATTCTCTTTTCTTTTTCTGGAACACCAATTTTGTCTTTTTTTTTTTGGATGGAACTACTGGGTTGATCCTATTGATTTTGGGGCAGGGGAGTGGGTTATTTTGTTTGTTTGTTTTTACATATTCTTTCCTATTCTTTCTCATTCTCTCCCCATGTGTTTTGCTTTCCGGAAGATTTCCTCGACTTTATTTTTCAGTAATGAATGTTTCATTTCTGTAATTGTAGTTTTAAATCCCAGTAACTCTTTTTTGTTCTCTGAATGTTCCTTTTTATGGCCTCTTACAGCAGCATAGTTTGCATGATGGTTGAGCTTATAAACTGAACAAGCAGATTGCCTGGGTGCAAACTGCAGCTCAACTGCTTAACCAGCTGTGTTAACATTTGACAACATACTTACACCCTCTGTGTCTCAGTTTCCTCAACTGTAAAATGGGGATAGTAACAGCACCCACTTCATGCAGGGTTATTGTGAGGACTCAGTAAGTTACTCTGAAAGCACTTGCCTAGCATATAGTAAGTGCTCAGTACATGTCAGCTCTTATTATTATGTATGTTATCTCTTCTTTCATCTTTCTGAAAATATTAACTACACGGGTTTTTTTTTTTCTTGAAAATCTTTCTTTGTTTCCTGCTTCGTCTCTGCATTTTTTTTAAATAAATTTATTTATTTATTTATTTTTGGCTGCATTAGTTCTTCATTGCTGCAGATGGGCTTTCTTTAGTTGCGTCGAGCGGGGGCTACTCTTGGTTGCGGTGCGCGGGCTTCTCCTTGTGGTGGCTTCTCTTGTCGCGGAGCACGGGCTCTAGGCTTGTGGGCTGCAGTAGTTGTGGCACACGGGCTTATTAGTTGCAGTAGTTGTGGCGCACCAGCTTATTAGTTGCTCCACAGCATGTGGGATCTTCCCAGGCCAGGGCTCAAACCCATGTGCCCTGTATTGGCAGGCGGATTCTTAACCACTGCGCCACCAGGGAAGCCCCTGCTTGCTTTTTTTTTTTTTTTTTTTTTTTCCTGTTCATTTTGGTCTCTTTCTTTCATGAGGCTCTCCTCTAACATTTCAGGATCTTTTAAAATGCTGATTAGGGCTTTCCTGGTGGCGCAGTGGTTGGGAGTCTAGCTGCCAGTGCAGGGGAAACGGGTTCGATCCCTGGTCCGGGAGCATCCCACATGCCGCGGAGCAGCTGGGCCCGTGTGCCATGGCTGCTGAGACTGTGCTCTGGAGCCTGCGAGCCACAACTGCTGAGCCCAAGTGCTGCAACTACTGAGGCCTGCGTGCCTAGAGCCCGTGCTCCGCAGCGGGAGAGGCCACCTCAATGAGAAGCACTGCAACGAAGAGTAGCCCCAGCTCGCCACAACTAGAGAAGGCCCGCGCACAGCAACGAAGACCCAACACAGCCAAAAATAATTAATTAATTAATTAATTTTTAAAAAAATGCTTATTAGATGCTCTGGTGTTTGCACCTGGCTTGTGCATGGGTGGGTTTCACTGTAGGTAATCTGCTGGACGTTTCATTGTAGAGACCCCGAGTGGTATAGGTCTTGGGTTACTTAATCTCTTGCCTGGGGGGTCTAAATCTGGCAGCCAGGGTTCTTGGAACTGAGCCGGGTAAGAGGCCCAGACCCTCCAGGGCACTCTGCCGACTTCTCTTCAGCCCACTGTATTCAGCAGGTTGCCTCTGTTGGGCTTCATGTCCCTTAGCTAGGAGCCCCTCTTCAGAGACTCCACATCTGGCCTTCCACCCGGGTTGGGGCTGACAGTCACCTAGTTTTGCAGAATAATAGAGGGGATCTGGGAACCCATCTGCTTCTTACATAGACATTTAACAAATCCTTTTGTTTTTAGCCCTGCCTGCACTCCCACTTCCAAAAATTTCATTGCTTGTTATTCCTGGGCTTTTCTAGGTTTCTGGGTTACTGTCCTGCTTGCTTCTGGACTTTTCTCACTGCAGGCTCTGGTTTTGCCCTTCTCTGACATGTGCTCAGTTTATTACCACTTGTTCATCTACTCTTTCTAGAGCTAAAATTTGGTGGCCATTTTCCCCACTTAATCTTTCTTGACTCTCATGACTGTATGCAGTCTTTAACAAATCATCCCGTTTGTGGAGTTTCAGGAAGATGCAGAGATACGCAACTGTGTTCATCTGCCACTCTTCACAACTGTACTTCTCAATGCATTTCTCATGATTCTGTGTTCTGCCTAGTGGACCATAAATAATGAGGGCCACCATCCAGATAATTAATAAATAGATTACCTTGGTCTGTGAAGATGCTGCTGCAAGTCATGGGTAAGGGATTTGAGCTATGAGTCTTGAGAGGGAATTTTCCTGATCAGTCAACAGGCTCTCGGTGTGTGATCAGCAATTCACACGTGTGAACTGGTTGTTGAGGCTCAGGGGAGCAGTGTTTTTTCCCGTGATGGTGATTCACTGGCTGTATGACCTTGGACAATTACAACCTCTGATTTCAATTCCTTCCCTTGTAAAGAAAACACACCTCTGCTTCTAAGTTTTGTGTTAGACTTAGAAATTGTAAACTGTAAAGCTCTGTACAAATAATGGGAAACATTAGTTTTTCATTGCTCCCCTTTCTTGGTTCCCAAACATATCAATCTGTGCACATTTATTTTACAGCACAAACCACACTAGAATAAAATGTCTATCTTCCTGTCTTTCTCCCACATAAGACTGAGTGGCTTCTAGACAAGCATATTGGTCATGATTTACTCACCTTGGTATCAGCAAGTCCTAGTCCTGCGCATGGTACATAATAGCTGTTCACTAAAATGTTGGCTGAATAAAGAGGAGGCAGAGCTATCTGAACCCATAACCTTGACCTCCTTAGTTGTAACTTCTAACCAACTACATACACTTCCATGACTGAGAAGACCCATTCTTCATTGGCTCTGAGCAGCCATAGACTGGTTCATACTGCTGGCATTGAATACCTGGTGGGAGACCTGAAAAATGATCCTCCTGCTAAGCCTGACTCCATATCCTATTACCCATCCCTTGAGCCATATGTTTAGAAACTTATATTTAATAAATACAGCAGCAGATCTGATTAGAGTGAGCCCAGTGATAGTTAAACTCGATTGCCAGGGAAATCGAGTTAGAATCCTGAATTGTTTTCATGTATTGCAATGGGCAATTGGAATGCCTGTTCCATATGGTGCAGACTCTGTCTGCGGATTGCACAACTCATTCCCCGTCAGATGGTCCCATTTGGGGTCAGTGATGATGGCAGGAAACAATGTGTAGAGGCAGGTGATCCCCAAGGGGGTCCATTAGATTTCAATCATCTCCCCTCGATCACTGTCCCACAGCAGACCAACGGACTTTGGCACAGTTGGGCTTGCATCCTTGCATTTTTAATTGGCACGTTGGTATTTACGATGCTGGCTCTATCCAAGGCTTCAGAAAGGCAGAGACAATGATGGGAAGAGAACAAATGCCTCATATAAAGGTTAGTGGAGATTGTTTCCATGCCTCCAAAGGCGGGGGTCGGTTCTTTTATCTGCACCAGTTCACCTGTTTCCAGCTGTCTCAGTTCTGAGGCGCATCCACAAAGCTGCCAAGAGTTCAGCCGGAGAGGAGAGGGTCGCCTGCTGCTCAGCCTCCAGAGTGACATTTTCCCTTCTCTGACCACCCTCCCAGCCCCCAAAATGTACTCTCCTTCCTTCTTGAGGCTGCCTGGAGAGTTTGCCATCCTTTAGCCTGGCGGGAGGAAGTGGCTTCCTCTCCCATCGTTGAATGGAAATTATAGAAACTTCTTTAAAGAGGTACCCCTTAGACTCACCTGTTCAGCTTATTAATAAAGCAATTCTGTAGCTTCCGGGGGTGAAATGGCCTGCTATGAGCCCGCGGTCACTCTTTGAAAAAAGGACTCCATTCAGATCTCAAGAAGAGATGCACACACCTCTCAGCACCCCTTGCTAAGGCTTTTGTGAATGCTTTTAGAGTCTATTACCGGGAGGCTGGCTTCGGCACATTACGAGTATCAATCGAGTTCACATAGCCATTCTCCCTATCATAAGGCAGCATTCGTAGACTATTCAGCGGCATGGTGGAGACAGTAAGTCTGCTTCCCACCCCGGCCTCTTTCCCTTTCTTGTCCAGAGGAATCAGCTCAGTGAGGAGCATGGGCAGTCTAGCTTTAAATCATTGCTCTGAAACCTGGCCTCTTGAGCCTGCAGCCACTTTTCTTCTGTGTCTGTCACATGTCCTTTGTGGGTTCATTCTTCTCTCTAAACATTCTTTCCATCTTGAAGTTATTTGCTCTGTTTCTTGCTCTCTTTCTGAATTTTTTTCCTAAGAATCCACAGCCAGGAGAACTGGTACAGCGGCTGTTCAACTGTCATGCAGACTGACTCCCTTGCTCAATGGCCAGGACACCGAGTCCTTTGCCCTCCACAGAAAGGCTGAATACCTTCTAGCTGGAGTGTACAAACGTCTTGAAGTCATAGAACTTTCTTATTTAAAAATAGAATTAAACCTCCTTGCTTGAGTGGTGGAGTCTTAATGGCCTACGTAAGGCAAATGGCAATAAAGCAAAACAAGTGCTGCTTTATAGCCAACCATTCATGTGAAAGAGGTGTGTAAAATAATGCTAATAGTCATAACAACAAGTAGATATTAGGGAAGGAAGGCTGGAAATGGGGGTTGTAATAAAATGCAGCTTTCCCATTATTGTAATTCTGTATGTAACTCCTACAAAACAAGAGGGAGGCATTTCCTTCCTGGGTGAGGGACAACCACCGCACTGACCTTACGCCTCTTTTTTTTGACTTGGTCCTTGATTATGCACAGATGCGTGGTGAGGATGAGGCTTTCATCTGGAACTAGGTGAAAGGAAGAAGTCGGTAGCATTGCCTTCTACCATGTTTACCTCTTGCACTAATGACAGAGGTACCCTGCCATAGTTGGACAGTTATTATACTAGGCCCATCAACCATTGTCCAAGTCTTGGTCATTGCAGAAGAGCCATCTCAGAGAGACTCTTTACACGTGGGCCTTGCTCTCTAGAGCGAAGCCTAGAGGCATTTCGATATGCTCTAGGATGTTGGGTTTATATTTGGGGCCATATGCCAGTGGCTAGGAGCTAGGCAAGGCAATATCCCTTCAGGGTAGCCCAATGGACCTTCCCCCAAAAGTCAGCAGCAGCAGCATGCAGCAGGTAGTTTTATGTTTATATCCCTCTTGACTTTCCTCTTTTGCTATCCCCAGCCTTCAGAAAGTCTTGTTTAAGTACTCCCCCTGGTCTTAGCTGTGCTGCAGAGTTGGCAGGACAGGATCCTGGCTCATGTTTGGTCAGAACATTAAGTAGGAACAGTTCTGTCCCCAGATGAGCAGTGGTGGCCCTAGTAATTAACCAAAGATTTCCCTTAGGCAGCATTTTCCAAAGTGGGTTGCATATAACGTGAGTTCTGTTTGGAAATTAATAAGCCTTATGGGAAAAAGAATGCCATGATTAACCAGGTTTGGGGAATGTTGGGTGAAGCATTTTAAATGAGTTGACTCCTAGCAAGACTTCTCAAGGCCTTTTAGTTTCCTGTGGTTCCTGTAACAAATTGCCACACACCTGGTGGCTTGCATTCTCACAGTTCTGGAGCCCAGAAGTCTGAAGTCAGTATCACTGAGCAGGGCTCAGTGTCCGGGCTGTGTTCTATCCATGAGCTCTAGGGCAGAATCTGTTCCTTGCCTCTTTCAGCTTCTGGTGGGTGTTTACATTTCTGGACTTGTGTCCACATCAATCCAATCCTCAAGGCCAGCATCTTCAAACCTCTCTCTGCTCTATCTTCACAACATCTTCTCCTCTGTGTGGGTGTGGGTATATGTGTGTGTGTGTGTGTGTGTGAGTGTGAGAAATCTCCCTCTGCTTCCCTCTTATGAGGACACATGTGATTGCATTTAGAGCCCACCCAGGATAAATGACTTCTCTCAAGATCTTTAATTTAATCATATCTTTTGCCATATTAGGTAATATTCAGAGGCTCCAGGGATTTGGAAATGAATATATCTTTTTGCAGGGTCACTATTTAACTCACGATAGCCTTTAATACATTACGAGTAGAGTGCATCTCTAGGATGAGGTAAGCATGAAGTGCTTCTTAAACCTCTGTGATAAAACAACCCTCCTTTCAGGAAATTTTTGCAGGGTTGGTTTTCTGAGGAACACACTTTAGGAAATTTCACCAAGGGAAGATGAATCTAGGGGAAAAATGAAATCCAATCAGTCCAGCTGCCCTTCTCCTTGTAGATCTGGGTTTTATTTTACTGAGGAAGATGGCACTTTCCTTGCCTTAGGAGATACTATTATTGCACAGATAAAATATGAAAAAAATATCAGCAATTTCACAGGGACATCTAAGCCAAACTTCACAGATGAAGTGTCTCTAGAGAACAGTTAAAATAGCATTGTATTTGGAGTTTCAAAACCTGGATTGGATTCCTGGTCCTCCTACATACAAGCTAAATGATGCTGGGGAAGTAATTAAACTTTTCTCATATATGAAATTGGGATATAACCATACTAATTTGTTGTATCATGTGACTGCTATGTCTAAAAGTACTTTATTAAATGTGAAAGTTTATGTAATCTAAGTAATTACTTTTATTCTGTGAGACCCAAAATTGAAAAAAAAAATAATCTTGTCCTATAGGATGATGAAGATGGTGGGGGTAGATTTCCACTGGTCTTCTCTGGAGGTCAAGTTGTTTTTGCTCAGTGAGACACCATAGCAACCTGACTATGCTTTCTTATCTACTGTTATATTTCCAATACTTGGCATCTAGTATGTGCTCAATAAATGTGGGATGAATGAACTCTCCTTGCCTGGATCGCTACCCCCCAGTGTCAGTTCCACAGAATCCCTTAGACTGGAAGGGTCCTTGGGGTATCATCTAGAACAATAGTTCCCCAATGCTGATCTGAGAACTGTTGAAGGCTGGCTACATAAGAATCAGCTGGAAACTCATTAAATATAGTTGCCAGGCACCACCCTGGAGATTCAGATTCAGTAGATCTGAGGTGGCACCTGGGAATCTGTATTTTTAACAAGTTCCCTGAGAGATGTGATGCAGCTTGTCCATAAACTGATCAAGCCTTTCTCATTATCTTCATACAGAACCACTCCTAAAGCAACACACTAAACAGTCTATTTCTTTTTAAAGATCTCCATGGAATTTTTGCAACTTCCTTTGCTAGAGATGCTATTTGTACCAAGTAGTCATGTGAGACACCACCACTCAGGGCATCTTAGTTCATGCACTCACTCATTCATTCATTTATCCATTCATACATACCTACTATGTACCCGACACTGTGCTAATTTATTCCACTGCATTCCTTCTCAGGAGCTCTCTTGTGAACACGAAGCCCATGAGTTAAAGCCTTTTATTTCTCCTTTTTTGATTTGAATAGTAGAGATATAAGAAGACTTGACTTTCTGCTTCACTGTTTGCTTTTCTCTTTTCCAGGGATTATCTTTAAAGTAAGAAGGAAGCTTTTCTTCCCTTCAATGATGAATCCTTGAATGCCTGATTCATGGATCAGATAGTTGGGAGGGGCCTCAAAA
Organism: Eubalaena glacialis; assembly: GCF_028564815.1. NCBI lineage: Eukaryota > Metazoa > Chordata > Mammalia > Artiodactyla > Balaenidae > Eubalaena > Eubalaena glacialis. The sequence goes on from NC_083718.1 coordinate 56,502,023, forward strand.
GACCCAGTCCTCAAAAAGGTAAGAAAGCATCATCCTCATTTTCCCATTTACAAATAAACTAAATAGGAGTCGGGAGCACTAAGTGATTTTCCCACTATCAGAATCAAGAAATATAAGGGCTTAGATCTCCCCCTTTTATTTCTTAAAATAATGTTTATTCAGAACTTTTTATTCTAAAATAATGTATGTGAAAACAATATTCTCCCATTTAAAAAATACTTCCTTTCATATATTCATCTGGCTGGCTTGGGGAATGGACCTTTTCTTCTTCTTCAGGGTCCATAATTACTTATTGACATCTTCTGATATTCTCCAGTGTTGGCTTATAAATAAATATCACATGCCCCCAGACTGAGTCAGCCTATGTCTATTAAATGGTGGATGAGTAAAATGTTAGCTGTACTTTATTTTCCTAGGCTACAACGGGACCTTGAGTTTTTTTCAGAGTCTCTCTAACCCTGGAGGATGACAGTGCCTCCCCACCAGCCCTGCTCCTCCTGTCTTTACTGTGTCTCTGTTCCAAGGATGCTCTGTCCATTTGTCACCAGCAGTCTCCAACAGTGACAGGGAGGCAGGTCTCCAGGCAGTTCTGGAAGCTGTCAGGGGCTCTGCTGGAGTCGGGGTGCAGCAGCTGGGAGCCCTGCTATCCCTTTTCCTCTGGGTCCTCAATGGGAACTTCACAGGGTCCAGGATGGTGCTGCCCTCCTGTGGCAGATCGCATTCTATGGGGAGCAAGGGGGTGGACCCATATCTCTGACCTGGGTGTCAGGGGATCAGGCTAATCAATTGATATTTTCCAGTTTAAACAAAGTCCTATCATATCTTATTGTGTTCTTTCTAAAAAGAGTTTCTAGACAGAGGTACTACTTCCCTTTGCTCACATCTATCCAGAAGTCAACAGAGGAACGTGTAGGCACCAAAGGCCTCAGGGCCATCAGCTGGGGACTCAAATCCTGGGATAGATTATGAAAATAGGATTATGATGGACTTCATAAGGGCAATGAGAAGCTTGAGATTTGCTGTATTTTCTGGGCCAAACAAAATTAGATACCTGGTAGCCCCAGGAAAGGGCAAGATACTCTACTTTTTGTGTGTGCCTAACTAGCATGCACAAGAGACTTGATTGGGTGTGGGTTGTAGTTTTTATTCTTTCTATCTTCTTTTAAATTGTTGATATTTTTATATATCATTAATATCATGAATTTTCACTTCATTTTCTGGGAATGTAATCATTCGAAGTAGCCCCTTCATGCTGTTAGCAATGAAATCTGAAGTTCAGAGGATCTAAAGAAATTAACTGAATGACAACAAATAGTACCAGTTATGAAATGTATAAAATTCCCACCCTTTATGTCTCCTCTCCTACTCTCTCACTTCACCTAGTTGGTCTGAATTACTTGAAAAATGATAAAACTGTTTTGTGTGCAAATATACAAAGCCTTCCTTTTCTTCCTTGACCCCAGTGCACTGTCATCTCCCACTACCTCCCTTATCCCAAGAGAGCCTAGATTAAGGAAATTTTTGCTCTATTTGCAAATCTGTGAATTCAGGACCAGCCCAGCAGCAGACCTCTCCCTTGGCCTTTGGCCTTTGTCCCCCAGAGTGTTCGCAGGGCTATTTGGATGTGTCCTAAGGAGGAGCATCCTAGGAAGCCACCAGCATCAGTCACCATGGCCACCCTTCCAGGATAACTGGAGTGGAAGGACATGCCTCATGGAGTCTCAGCTTTGGATTTATTCTGAGGCCGGGAAATGGGGGGTGGAAGATGAAAGTGTAGGGCAGAAGGAAGACAGATGAATGGTTAATGGGGACTGAAGTGGCAGATTGAGAGAGAGCACAAACACAATAGACAGAGCGATGGATTGATGGATTGGACCCGGAGATGTAAATAGGATAGTTTATCTAAGCTGTTTAGAGTCTCTCCTTCTTATCTATCCATCTATTTATCTATCTGCCATAAGCAGGGACCGATAGGGCAACAGGCAGATAACATGAGTAGGATGGATTAGTGGCAGGCACGGGCGCCTCCTGGCATCCCAGACTTCAGGAGAGCGAAGGGGATTCAGGACCTGGAGGACAGATTCCAGGTGTTTCTCTGGAGAATTCCTGCCCCTCCTGTGCCTCAAATAAAAAGACAATCAGCGCCCTGACAGAGAGGGTTACTCAGGCATCTCAGTGACCGCTCACCCGCCTTCCCGCTCCAGACCCCTCCGCTAGCCATTTGCAGGTGTTCTGTTCTTGGACCCGGAAAGTGGGCAGCTGCCAATCTGAGGGGGGAGGCTGGGAGAGCAAAGCTTGGTGCTAGTATATATTTTTATCCCAAAGCCTTGCTTTAAATTCCAGTCAGGCTTCCAGTCTTGCAACAACACCAGGGGAAAGGAAGAGCAGAAAAAAAAGAGAAGGAAACCTAACCAGGCTCCGGCTGTTCTGGAAAGCTGTCAGCTGTCAGGTCTGCTTAACTGACAACCCGGTGCCCTGGGAGCCCAGGCCCGGGAGAGGAGAGGGCTGGCCAGGGGGTGGGGCGGGGGTTTGTGGCAGGCTGCCAACCACGTGGGGAGTGAGGTGGGGCATGTCCTCTGGTCTACTGGTCACCCAGGGGGAGAAGGGGTCTCAGGGTATAAAGGTGGCTGTGTGGGAGAGGAGTCAGGTCCTCTCAGGACATCCCGCCTCTGCTGGGATAGCAGAGGTGCATCAGGGCTAGGGAAGGGTGGAAGTGGAGGAGGCCAGGGGGAGGAAGAAGTTCAGAGATTCCCAGAGCTCACTCCAGGCACACAGGTGCAGGGAGCCCACCTTTGGCCCCTGTCATCTCGGGACTAACAGCCTTCAGGCTAGGTAGCAGCCACTCCAGGGACAAGCTGGCCCTCCCCTTTTCTCCTCTATACACACCAGTTTCCAGGATCCCCTATCTTTCTCCTCCCTTTCTTTCTGCTAGACCTAAATTCCTAGGTTTGAAATTCTGGTGAATCTCAAGATCACCTTTTCAGGGCAGACTCTTGTGTCAAGTGGGAAGACATAGCTGGGCTGCATTCCAGTTCCCGCTATGTGAAGACTATGTGACCTCGATTCCAGTCCCCACTATTTACTATATAACCTTGATTCCAGTGCCCACTACTTATTATGTGACCTTCATCCTAGTCCCCACTGTTTACTCAGTGACCTTCATCCTAATTCCAACTACCTACTTATGTGTGATTTTGAGCAAATAAGCCTTATCTCTAAGAGGGAGATAATCCTTAATCCACTGATCAAACAAACTGCACATACAGAGACATTTCATAAACTATAGGAGTCTATAAGACATTATTTTTCCCTGATTTATCTTTGCTTCCCTGACAGCCCCTGGCACAAAGACTTACACAAGTAGGCACTCAATAATAGTTGAATGAACAAATAAATAAATGGATGTAGAAGAGAAATGTTTCTCTAAATTTGATTATGGAACATCTGAACCCACTGCAGATCTAGACTCAGGAACTCTGGGATGGGACCTGAGAATCTGTACTTTAGCTGGCTGCACATGTAGTCAGTGTTTCAAAGCTAGGAAATTTCTCCTCCAAATAGGAAAGTGGAGGGTGCATAACAGGGTTTTCTGATTTTTTTGAAGGGTGTGGACTACATCATTGTTGAATCCCCAGTACATAGCACAGTGCCTGAAAAACAACAGATTGATATTCACAACAAAATTTTATTTCATGAGTGTTACAATCAATGTTTTGGTAGAAAGCAGGCTTCTGGGATTTCACTAATGACTGATGCCAAAAACGCGGCCTCTGTACACCAGTGCCTAATTGAATCTCAGAGACAGGGTTTTGGATGAAGTAGAAAAGAATAGCCTTATTGCTTTGCCAGGCAAAGGGGGACACGGTGGGCTTATTTGTCCCAACCCAGGGGGATTTGGTGAGGACTTTTATAGCAGTAGTTCAAGGATAGGGTGGCTGATAAGGGTCAGGGTGTGTGCAGGGCCTACAGTCCTTTAATCTGGCCTCAGGTGGTCTCCTGATGAGCTTTTATGGTTCTCAAGGTTATTGATCTGAGACCTCTCTAGAATGAAGAATGTTTCACCAAGTAGTTGACATCTTCCATTTGTTGTGGGTTTTAGTTCTGCAGAAGAGCTCAAAGATACTGTTATGTGTATCCATTGAGGCTGAACCAGGACCCTGCCCCAAGGCTGCACTATTGTTTCTTTTTTTAAATTATTTTTTATGTTTTTATGTAACAGGTTCTTATTAGTCATCCATTTTATACACATCAGTGTATACATGTCAATCCCAATCCCCCAATTCATCACACCCCCCCCCCCACTTTCCACCCTTGGTATCCATACGTTTGTTCTCTACATCTGTGTCTCAATTTCTGCCCTGCAAACCAGTTCATCTGTACCATTTTTCCAGGTTCCACATACATGTGTTAATATACGATACTTGTTTTTCTCTTTCTGACTTACTTCACTCTGTATGACAGTCTCTAGATTCATCCACGTCTCTACAAATGACCATATTTCATTCCTTTTTATGGCTGAGTAATATTCCATTGTATATATGTACCACAACTTCTTTATCCATTCATATGTCGATGGGCATTTAGGTTGCTTCCATGACCTGGCTATTGTAAATAGTGCTGCAATGAACATTGGGGTGCCTGTGCCTTTCTGAATTATGGTTTTCTCTGGGTATATGCCCAGTAGTGGGATTGCTGGGTCATATGGTAATTCTATTTTTAGTTTTTTAAGGAACCTGCATACTGTTCTCCATAGTGGCTGTATCAATTTACATTCCCACCAACAGTGCAAGAGGGTACGCTTTTCTCCACACCCTCTCCAGCATTTGTTGTTTGTAGATTTTTTGATGATACCCATTCTAACTGGTGTGAGGTGATACCTCATTGTAGTTTTGATTTGCATTTCTCTAAAAATTAGTGATGTTGAGCAGCTTTTCATGTGCTTCTTGACCATCGGTATGTCTTCTTTGGAGAAATGTCTACTTAGATCTTCAGCCCATTTTTGGATTGGGTTGTTTGTTTTTTTAATATTGAGTTGCATAAGCTGTTTATATATTTTGCAGATTAATCCTTTGTCCGTTGATTCGTTTGCAAATATTTTCTCCCATTTTGAGGCTTGTCTTTTCGTCTTGTTTGTAGTTTCCTTTGCTGTGCAAAAGCTTTGAAGTTTCATTAGGTCCCATTTGTTTATTTGTGTTTTTATTTCCATTACTCTAGGAGGTGGATCAAAAAAAGTCTTACTGTGATTTATGTCAAAGAGTGTTCTTCCTACGTTTTCCTCTAAGAGTTTTGTAGTGACCAATCTTACATTTAGGTCTCTAATCCATTTTGAGTTTATTTTTGTGTATGGTGTTAGACAGTGTTCTAATTTCATTCTTTTACATGTAGCTGTCCAGTTTTCCCAGCACCACTTATTGAAGAGACTGTCTTTTCTCCATTGTATATCCTTGCCTCCTTTGTCATAGATTAGTTGACCATAGGTGCGTGGGTTATCTCTGGGCTTTCTATCCTGTTCCATTGATCTATGTCTCTGTTTTTGTGCCAGTACCATATTGTCTTGATTACTATAGCTGTGTAGTATAGTTTGAAGACACAGAGTCTGATTCCTCCAGCTCCGTTTTTTTCCCTCAAGACTGCTTTGGGTACTCGGGGTCTTTTGTGTCTCCATACAAATTTTAAGATTTTTTGTTCTAGTTCTGTAAAAAATGCCATTGGTAATTTGATAGGGATTGCATTGAATCTGTAGATTGCTTTGGGTAGTATAGTCATTTTCACAATATTGATTCTTCCAATCCAAGAACATGGTATATCTCTCCATCTGTTTGTAACATCTTTAATTTCTTTCAGCAGTGTCTTATAGTTTTCTGCATACAGGTCTTTTGTCTCCCTAGGTAGGTTTATTCCTAGGTATTTTATTCTTTTTGTTGCAATGGTAAATAGGAGTGTTTCCTTAATTTCTCTTTCAGATTTTTCATCATTAGTGTATAGGAATGCAAGAGATTTCTGTGCATTAATTTTGTATCCTACAACTTTACCAAATTCATTGATTAGCTCTAGCAGTTTTCTGGTGGCATCTTTAGGATTCTCTATGTAGAGTACCATGTCATCTGCAAACAGTGACAGTTTTACTTCTTCTATTCCAATTTGTATTCCTTTTATTTCTTTTTCTTCTCTGATTGCCATGGCTAGGACTTCCAAAAGTATGTTGAATAATAGTGGTGAGAGTGGACATCCTTGTCTTGTTCCTGATCTTAGAGGAAAGGCTTTCAGTTTTTCACCATTGAGAATGATGTTTTCTGTGGGTTTGTCGTATATGGCCTTTATTATGTTGAGGTAGGTTCCCTCTATGCCCACTTTCTGGAGAGTTTTGATCATAAATGGGTGTTGAATTTTGTCAAAAGCTTTTTCTGCATCTATTGAGATGATCATATGGTTTTTATTCTTCAATTTGTTAATATGGTGTATCACATTGATTGATTTGCATATATTGAAGAACCCTTGCATCCCTGGGATAAATCCCACTTGATCATGGTGTATGATCCTTTTAATGTGTTGTTGGATTCTGTTCACTAGTATTCTGTTGAGAATTTTTGCATCTATATTCATCAGTGATATTGGTCTGTAATTTTCTTTTTTTGTAGTATCTTTGTCTGGTTTTGGTATCAGGGTGATGATTGCCTCATAGAATGAGTTTGGGAGTGTTCCTTCCTCTGCAATATTTTGGAAGAGTTTGAGAAGGATGGGTGTTAGCTCTTCTCTAAATGTTTGATGGAATGCACCTGTGAAGCCTTCTGGTCCTGGACTTTTGTTTGTTAGAAGATTTTAAATCACAGTTTCAATTTCATTACTTGTGATTGGTCTGCTCATATTTTCTATTTCTTCCTGGTTCAGCCTTGGGAGGTTATACCTTTCTAAGAATTTGTCCATTTCTTCCAGGTTGTCCATTTTATTGGCATAGAGTTGCTTGTAGTAGTCTCTTAGGATGCTTTGTATTTCTGTGGTGTCTGTTGTAACTTCTCCTTTTTCATTTCTAATTTTATTGATTTGAGTCCCTCCCTCTTTTTCTTGATGAGTCTGGCTAATGGTTTATCAATTTTGTTTATCTTCTCAAAGAACCAGCTTTTAGTTTTATTGATCTTTGCTATTGTTTTCTTTGTTTCTATTTCATTTATGTCTGCTCTGGTCTTTATGATTTCTTTGCTTCTGCTAACTTTGGGTTTTGTTTGTTCTCCTTTCTGTATTCCTTTAGGTGTAAGGTTAGATTGTTTATTTGAGATTTTTCTTGTTTCTTAAGGTAGGTTGTATTGCTATAAACTTCCCTCTTAGAACTGCTTTTGCTGCATCCCATAGGTTTTGGATCATCATGTTTTCATTGTCATTTGTCTCTAGGTATTTTTGGATTTCTTCTTTGATTTCTTCAGTGATCTCTTGGTTATTTAGTAACGTATTGTTTAGCCTCCATGTGTTTGTGTTTTTTACCTTTTTTCCCTGTAATTGATTTCTAATCTTACAGCGTTGTGGTCTGAAAAGATGCTTGATATGATTTCAATTTTCTTAAATTTACTGAGGCTTGCTTTGTGACCCAAGATGTGATCTATCCTGGAGAATGTTCCGTGTGCACTTGAGAAGAAAGTGTAATCTGCTGTTTTTGGATGGAATGTCCTATAAATATCAATTTAATCTGTATGGTCTATTGTGTCATTTAAAGCTGTGTTTCCTTAGTAGTTTTCTTTTTGGATGATCTGTCCATTGGTGTAAGTGAGGTGTTAAAGTCCCCCACTATTATTGTGTTACTTTCGATTTCCTCTTTTATAGCTGTTAGCAGTTGCCTTATGTATTGAGGTGCTCCTATGTTGGGAGCATATATGTTTATAATTGTTATATCTTCTTCTTGGATTGATCCCTTCATCATTATGTAGTGTCCTTCCTTGTCTCTTGTAACATTCTTTATTTTAAAATCTATTTTACCTGATATGAGTATTGCTACTCCAGCTTTCTTTTGATTTCCATTTGCATGGAATATCTTTTTCCATCCCCTCACTTTCAGTCTGTATGTGTCCCTAGGTCTGAAGTGGGTCTCTTGTAGACAGCATATATATGGATTTTGTTTTTGTATCCATTCAGTGAGCCTGTTTCTTTTGGTTGGAGCATTTAATCCATTCACGTTTAAGGTAATTATCGATATGTATGTTTCTATGACCATTTTCTTAATTGTTTTGGGTTTGTTTTTGTAGGTCCTTTTCTTCTCTTGTGTTTCCCACTTAGAGAAGTTCCTTTAGCATTTGTTGTAGAGCTGGTTTGGTGGTGCTGAATTCTCTTATGTTTTGCTTGTCTGTAAAGCTTTTGATTTCTCCCTCGAATCTGAATGAGATCCTTGCCGTGTAGAGTAATCTTGATTGTAGGTTCTTCCCTTTCATCACTTTAAATATGTCATGCCACTCCCTTCTGGCTTGTAGAGTTTCTGCTGAGAAATCAGCTGTTAACCTTATGGGATTTCTCTTGTATGCTATTTGTCGTTTTTCCCTTGCTGCCTTCAATAATTTTTCTTTGTCTTTAATTTTTGCCAATTTGATTACTATGTGTCTCAGCGTGTTTCTCCTTGGGTTTATCCTGTGCTTCCTGGACTTGGGTGGCTATGTCCTTTCCCATGTTAGGGAAGTTTTCTACTACAATCTCTTCAAATATTTTCTCGGGTCCTTTCTCTCTCTCTTCTCCTTCTGGGACCCCTATAATGCGAATGTTGTTGCGTTTAATGTTGTCCCAGAGGTCTCTTAGGCTGTCTTCATTTCTTTTCATTCTTTTTTCTTTATTCTATTCTGCAGCAGTGAATTCCACCATTCTGTCTTCCAGGTCACTTATCCGTTCTTCTGCCTCAGTTTTTCTGCTATTGATTCCTTCTAGTGTATTTTTCATTTCAGTTATTGTATTGTTCATCTCTGTTTGTTCTTTAATTATTCTAGGTCTTTGTTAAACGTTTCTTGAATCGTCTCAATCTTTGCCTCCATTGTTTTTCCAAGGTCCTGGATCATCTTCACTATCATTATTCTGAATTCTTTTTCTGGAAGGTTGCCTATCTCCATTTCATTTAGTTGTTTTTCTGGGGTTTTATCTTGTTCCTTCGTCTGGTACATTGCCCTCGGCCTTTTCATCTTGTCTATCTTTCTGTGAATGTGGTTTTTGTTCCACAGGCTGCAGGATTGTAGTACTTCTTGCTTCTGCTGTCTGCCCTCTGGTGGATGAGGCTATCTAAGAGGCTTGAGCACGTCTCCTGATGTGAGGGACTGGTCACCACTGTATTCTTTTTATTGGGCCACAGAACCATATCAAGTTATTTTACTCAAAGTAGATACTGTGTCCTAGAGTATGTAGGCACCATCCTCAAAGAGAATTATATCTGAGCTGTTGCTTCAGCTGTGCCTTTGGGAGGTTGTTCCAGCATTCAGTGAGGCCAGCAGCTTTGTATAGCACAGGAAGTATATTTGATATCTTGTAATAACCTATAATGGAAAAGAATCTCCAAACTCCAGAACTCCACAGTCCAGAGGCCCTCCTTTCCACATGCACTATTGTTACTTGACTGTTCCTCCCTTGTCTCTGCATCCCCTCCCTTCCCTGATTAACAACTGTTTAAACCTGCCCTTTGGACCACAGGGAAGGTCACAGAGGCTGAAACCTATTCCCTACAACAAGAAATGGGGGACACAGAAAGGCTTCCATGCCCAGGAACCCCACAGGGTTCTGCTTGGTTTCATGATTAGACATGTCTCTACCCTCAAAACAATCACATGCAGAGATAATTTTAAGACATTGCTTCAGTGCAGCCATAGACCTACACAGGGACGTTACTCCAAGAGGGGGAATATCCAACAAGGCAGCCAGGGCAAGCTATGCTGAGGCCAGGTAGGTACCTGGGGCACCAAGTTTAAGGAGGCGCTACTCTTAGGTTTGCGGAAGAGCGCTCTTAAATTTTGTGCCATGGGGGCCCTGCCTGCCTTACCCTAGGCCTGGCCCTCTGGTCAGGAGACGCCTTAGAGAAGTCTTCTGGAAGGAGGCATTAAGTATGCAAAAATGAACAGGAAGTAGTTTTCCAGGGGTCTCTTAGGGAGAAAGTTGTTTCAGGCAGAGGGAAGAGCATAAACAAAGCAGAGGTGCTAGAAACATTATGATGTGGGTAAAGAATTACCCACTCGTGGAGGTGGCAGGAGCATAAAATTAAATGTGGAGAGTTGGGAGACATGAGAGAGATGAGGAACAGAACATGGTGGGGTGGGGTCTTGTCAGTCATTTTAAGGACCTTGGAGTTTATCCTACTGCTATGGGAGCAGGAGAGTAGCACAGTCCATTTGTGCTCCAAACAGAACATTCTGGTCAACCTCTGTGCTATCCAATTCATAGATATTATGAGCCACAAATGCAAGCCACATTTGTAACTTTAAATTTGTTATTAGCCACATTAAAAAAGGAAGAGGAAAAGGAAAAACTAATTTGAATATTTTATTTGACTTGACATGTTCAAATATAATCATTATAATCATTTCAACGTGTAATCAATATTAAACAATATTAATGAGATATTTTATATTCCTTTTTATTGTACTAAGTCCTCAAAATCCAGTGTGTAATTCATGCTTTTAGCACGTCTCAATTCTGTCTAGCCACATTTCGAGTGCTCAGTAGCCACATGTGGCTAATGCTGCAATATTGAACAATGCATGTCTAGAGGATGGAATCTAGATGCTAAAAAACCAAGGCAAAAACCTTTTACAAGGTTCAGGGGAAGATGATAAGTTTCTAATCCAGGGTGTTGGTAATGAGAATGGAGAGAAGTTGATAGTCAAGTGACTTAGCTTTTCCTAGCTTCTTTGTTTGTGAAATCAGGATACAGTATTTACCTTCCTCGATGATTCAAAGATTCTCTGAGATGATGTTATATAAAGCACCAGCCCAGGCTGGCAGGGAAAGTATGCTCAGCCAGCATTCTCCCCACTACCCATGCTGTTTGCTCTCTCCAGGAACAAGAATTGACATCTGACTTGGATAAGGTGGGGTTTAAAGCACTGGAATGGCACAGTATCAGGCATAGACTGTGGTCACTAAAAGAAATTATTGCATAGTAGCACCACTGCACCTTCCCAGGTGTCTCCCTTGATATCATCCAAGTGAAGGGAAGTTAGTTCCTGACTGTCATGGGGTGGCCGGAAGAATACATGAAGCCAGTCCAGGACAGGCAGAAAAGCAGAATTGCTGACATTCCCTGCAGCAGCCACTCTGACTATCAGCAGCCAGCAGTTGGCAGCAGCTCCAGATGATTGAGAACTGAACAGCTTAATTGGAAGAGTATGAACTTTGTAGAGTGCCAGGCTAGCACGGCTAAGTGCAAGAATGTTTCCCCCAAGCCCACCTTCCTTGCCTTAGGTTGATGTGCATATACTCTCTTGGGGGAATGCCCCCAGACAAACTCCTGTGAACAGATCAACAGATCCTATGTTCTTTGGAATTAAAAAAAAAAAAGTATTTCCAAGTAGGTGCAGGATACAGCCCTCCAGATAGATTTACTTGTATTGAAGAAAGAGACTGGGGATAGGAGGGAGGAAGATAGGTCATTCACTACTGCATGAGAGCTCCATCTCCATGTGGGGTGTCCAAAGAGTAAGACAGAGACTACAAATAAATCTCAGCTGCATTGAGACCCTTCTGATCACAGGAAAGTCCTGCCTACCTCATATTTCCACCAAGGTAACTTTCAGATGAATACTTGTTCATTTTCAAAATGATTATTTTGGTCAGCTCAAGTCACTGGGTGGGTGCTGTGAGTTTTTAAATGTTACCAAGTAATTAACGCCTAGAACTGGAGAGAAGCACAGCTCAGGTTCCCTTGGGTTCCCTCTGACTCGTGTTAATTTGCTTATCTCTGTATTAGTCAACGTAAGCCAACCGTTGTAACAAACAACCCCCAAATTCCACTGGCATAACATAACAAATGATTGTTTGTGTAACAGTCTGATTTAGAGGAGCAGCTCCCCTGGACAGCTTTCATCCAAGCAGAGGTCCAAGGACCCTTGTACCTTACATCTCATGGCTCTAACCTTCAGTCCTCAGAACGCTTTCCTGCCTTCTCATAGGAGAGGAAAGAAAAAAGAGAATTGCAGTTGGGAGCATCCATGGGCCAGGCATGGGAAGAGGTACTCAATTCCTTTGTCCAGAGTTCAGGCACATTGCCACACTTAGCTTCAGGAGGCTGGCAGATACAGACTAACTGTGTGTGAATGAGAAATAGGGAAAAGGTTTGCTGAACATCCAGTCGGTCTTTGTAACAGTCATTCTCTCTCTCTCTCTCTCTCTCTCTCTTTCTCTTTCTCTTTCTCTTTCTCTGATGAGAATAAAATGGACTGTTTTGGGCTCTGACTTGACCCTGGAGGTCTGAGAGTCAGGAGACTGCAGGAGGTCTGAGAGTCAGGGCAACATTAATTAGAGGGTGATGCTCTGTAGTTTCAAGGTGATTATTAATCAGCATAATGTCATAGTCAAAAAGTTGTAATGCCAAACGAAATTTTTTCTCTCTGTATTCCAGACCTATTTCATCAGTTTCTGAGCCAAAGAAAGGAAAGGTGCTGCAACCAGAGTGCCAACAGAGTGGAGGGCTAGTCTAGTCTTCCATCACTAACTGGCACCATGTTGTCATCCATGGTTCTAGGTACTTTCGCCGTAAGCATCTTTGCCGCAAACATTTTCGCCACATAATTAATTGGCAGTAAGGCAATTTTGCTATGAAAGATAAAATAACTGGTTGACAATTTTTGGTTTGACAGTTTGGTTTCAACTGATTGAAATGAGTTAGTATTTCTTCCAGTTAGTGACTTTATTGATAGCTTTATCCAACTGTCAGATGACAATGATTCACCCCCAAAAGTTGGTTTCTTATTTTGAAACACACTACACTGGAGGAGAAAGAAGCCAAGGGCCCCGAAGATGCAGGGGTGAGCCTACACTTCCCATAGAACTTTGGAAAGTCTATGAAGGGACAACTGACAAGGTGCTAAGGACAAACAATAGTGCAGAGTCTTTCACAAAACAATACAAAGCTCGGTTACAAACATGTATCCTGGTATTTGGAAACGGTTACCTCTTCTTAAAGAAGGAAGAAATTTAAGTGAAAAAGAAAAAGTGCAATGCTGAATGAGGGGACAAATCAACAAGAAAAAAATATATATATATTCACTATATATATAGCATATATATATATATAAACTATGAATGAAAGACTTGGAAGACAAGTACTTAGGTACAACCCACAAAATAAAATCAATTATTTGTACAGCATTGCCCTGAATCTACACCCATTTAAAATATATTCAAATACTTTGTATTTTGCAGTAAAGTCTTTTTAATTTTGTAATTCATTTTTCATGTTTCATTATGTCCTTTTATATTTTGTTATTTTATCTTTTACAACAAAATCACCTAAAGGCCAACTAGTTATGTGGTGAAAACGTTTGTGGCAAAAATGCTTGCGGCAAAGATGTTTATGGTGAAAATACCCGACATGATCACCCATGGCCCCTACTTGCCAGCCAAGCTTAGTGGATCTTTTGTGGTGGTACTATGGCAGCAGAGTATTTTCTTTTTGCTTTAAAAACCAACCCTGAATGTCTAGAATAAGCAACTATAACTGCAAGGGTGTGGAGATTCCAGTCTGGTAAGATACTGTGAAATGCAGGCAGTGGTCCTAGTTGGGTGATAATAGAGATGGTCATTGTAACAGATGTTGTGATGTGCCACAGAGGTTCCCTCTTCAGGGTTGATGACATATCCCCTTGCTTCTTGGAATACTGACTGCTGAATGCTCATAGGTCACAGCTATGCCTCTCACTAGGAACTGACTTGACCAAAGTTATGCCTCCTCCCATGCATAACTCCTCTGGGTAACCTATGGCTAATGACTGCCTGCCTAGAGATTTAAAAGACTAGCTGTCTTGCCTCAATTTGGGACAACTCTGAAGGGCCATTCAAGCTCCAAAACTCCCCATAGAGTCTGCTTAGGTCTCAGTTACAACCTCATTTCAAGTCAGCTTCTTCTTCTGCCCAAACTTTCCATCTTCACTTCCTTACATGTGTATCTCTCAAGAACCCTTCCTAGTAAAGCTTCTGCTTGCAACTTCTCATCTAAGAATCCATTGATACAAAAAGTAGTTTTAGGAAGCTGACTTTCAAAATGGAATTTTGGACATGGGTCAGTCATTGGCTCTCTGGCAATGCGAACCCCATCACCGGTAGTAGGTGGAGTAGAGCTTGCCCCTGAAATGCTATATCAGTGCAATTGTTAAAATCAGGAAAATTTCTGTGCAATTGTTAAAACATTCACCAGCAATAGAATGATATGGAATGTCCACAGAAGGGGATACACGCCCTGCTGCAGTATTTCTCATGATTGAAGGGATAAGGAAAATATAATTATAAGGACCATGGAATTGGGTGGCTGTTGCTGAGCACCATTGATTTTTGAAAGATAAATAATGACAGGCTCAGGTGACTAATCACCATTTCAAGACAAAATATGAAAGCTAGAGGGCCTCCTTAGCTGCATTTAGGGAAACCCTGATCTCCTGCAACCAGAGTTTGTACCAAGAGAATAAAAAACTAGGCTCAGGACTTAATCATTAAAGTAGTAGAGCTTCAGATAGGATTGAATTCTGAGCCTTAGTAAGTTTCTATGCCAAATACAGGGCCCTAATGGGGAAGGAGTAGGCTACTGAGACTTGTAATGGGCTAAGTAGATGTGGTTAAGGACCTTGACTTGCTGGGCCTTCAGAAGTCCCCTCCTCCCCTCTGCCTTGTTAGAAGACAGTATCCCTCCCTTTCCTTGAAAGTGATGCAGAGACCTCAAAGGAGGCATGCACCTCATGAGACAATGCTTGCCTGCTTCAGGATCAGTCCCACCACCCCTCTTGGCAACCAATCCAATAAGGAAGACTGAATCTAAGTAAACCAGTCTAGAGATGTGCTAAGCCTGCTATGGAAGGAGAGAGGGTATACACCAAAGGAGCTGCAAGGCATGGCTAATTGGTACTTGTAGTAGCTGGTAATATATGCATGGGACTGAACCCTGGAGTACTGGATCAAGAGCGACACAACATAAGGTTAGATAATCAAGAGTTTATCAACACGGGAACAGTCTTCTTTTTATATGATTTGACACAATCGGAAAGACCCAAAAGATGATACCGATCTATTGTTAGAAGAGCTTTAGGATCTGGAAAAAGCCGAGGCCCACATATTGTGAAGTAGAAATGCTAGAACTTCCATGAAGTATGGTGAAGGAATAGATCAAAAATTTCAAAGAAGTTGGCACACTAGACTGCATATACTATATAAGTCTGGAAACCCACCAGTTGAATATGTTCCATGGGAGGGCCTGAAGGACACTCCAAGTGTCATACCGATAAGGAATACCCTGGTGAAAGTTGGATCAGCTTAGTCATGACAGTTCTCTGTAGATCAAGGCTGATGATAGGAGAGGCTAATATAGAATTGGGCTTCCTAATAGCCTGATTATATCCCCAAACAGCAAAGGTTCATTGGTGGCACTCAAACCCTCAGAAGCGAGGTAGTTGCAATTATTGTAATGAAGCAAGGTGGCCATAGATACCACATTACGTGGCAAAATCCAAGGGTCTTTGGGTTGGGCTGGAGAGGAAATTTAACCTCCAAAGAGGTATGGAGATATTAATGGGAACTTGGTGTTTTCAGAGGCAAGTTAGGGGACAATTAGGCAAAGGGGATACTTCTTAGTTTACACAAGCAAAAGTTATCAATGATGGATGATAGGAAGGGATGAGGGAAACCTCTCAAGTTAAAATTCTTGTTCCTTTGTCAAGTTTCCAAACTTGAGTCAGTTCTCAGAACCAGAACACTGAGGGCAGAAAGAGATGCTGGTTTCCTATGAAAAGGGATCCTGCAATTGTATTCAGTTTGAATTCCTCTAGTCCTTCTCCTAGGGACTACAGCTATTTACTAAGTGACATGCATTTGGTAAAAGGGAATACCCAAAGTCTTCAATATACCAAAATAGCCTTCCTGTTAGAGTTGAATCTAGGGATCAATTTGGGGAGTGTTGCCATACAGTGGTGCTGTACGCACCAGGAGATAAATGAAATTCTGGAATCCTTGGTCTGACTCACAGTGGGTCAACAGGGTTCAAGGACACACCTGATGGTCATTTGCTGGTAAAAATTGAAATTGACATGCTTGTTATTTGGCAGAAACCCTTGGATTTGGTATTTGTTCCTTAATCTGTGGAGTAAGAAATATAGTAGTGAAAGCGGGCTGGAAGTCTCTGCAACTTCCACCCAAGCCAAGAGTAAATAAAACAATAATATTGCAAGCTGGGGAGAATAGTAAATATTAGTGCTACCTTCAAAGAGGTAAAGAATACAAGGGTGATGATCTGTGACAAATCCCCATTTAATTCAATAGAATGTCCCATACAAAAATGGAATGAATTGTGACCAAATGATGCACTACTGCAAATCAAGTAGTGGCCCCAAATGCAGCTGCTATGCCAGATGTGATTTTACTAAAGCAGATTAATATAGGTTCCAACACATATTAAGTGGCCATTGATCTGGTGAGGGCATTATTTTCCATCCCTATAGGAAAAGAGGACCAGTCACAGTTCATATTTACGTGAGATGGACAAGAGTATACAAATATGGTCTTGTCTCAGGTTATATTAACACTTTGACTCTCTGTTATATTGCTAGAAGGGATATGAAGTGTCTGACATTCCACAGGACATCAAATTGGCCCATTATATTGACAATGCCATGCTAATCAAACCAGATGAGCAAGAAGAAGCAAGTATGTTGGAAGCCTTGGCAAAACAGATGTGCTCTAGAGCGTGGAGATTAAAGCTTCAGAACCCCAGCACATTAATGAACTATTTAGGGATCTGAAGTTGTGAAGAAAGCTAGACCATCCTCTCCAAATTAAACAACAAAATATTATATCTATCTTACACCTCCCACTACTAGGAAAGCATAAATTTTAGTAGCCTTTTCGAGTTCTAGAGGGAGCATATTCTGTACCTGGCAATACTGCTGACCCATTTACTGGGTAACACTAAAGCCTGGGAACTTTGAGTAGTGTCTCAAGCAGGAAAGCTCAGCAGAAGGACAAGGCTGTGCAGTGTTCTTGACACTTGAGCCATATGACCCAGGAGACCCTATAGGACTAACAGCATCTATGGTGGGCGAAGATAGTGTGTAGAGTTTATGGAAAGCTACGACAGAAGAATCACAATGTGGACCTGTGGGGTTCTGAAGAAAGTCCCTACCATCTACAACAGAGGACTATCACCATTAGAAAGCAGTTACTGACGTGCTGCTTGGCTTTGGTAAATACAGAGCTTCTGACTACAAGATACCAATGACCTTGTGGCAAGAGTATCCGTCATGAGCTGGGTTCAGTCAAAGCCACCAAGTCATAAGGTGGGGCTAGTCCTGCAGCAATCCATTCTAAGATGGATATGGTACATCCAAGATTGGGAAATATCAAAGCTGGAGAGCACAAGTAAGCCAATCAAGCAGGTGGCCCAGAGTCAAATGCCATCCATCAGTGTTGCATTACTGTATCTCCCATAGCTCACATCTGTGACCTACTGGGAGGCCTTTATGACCAGATAACAGAGAAGTAAAAAGGCCAACCTTTATTTCTAGTGTGGTGGTGATGGATAGTGATGAGGGCAAATCATCCCAGTGGGAAGAATTTTGATGTTAGATGCAACTAGTCATCAACTTTGGGTAGAAACAGAAGTGGCCTGAAATAAAAATATAGATAAACTCATGAGCAGTAGTGAATGGCATGGTTGGTTGATCAAGGGCCTGAAAGGAGAAAGATTGGAAAATCGAAGACAAAACGGCCTAGTCAAAAGGCATGTGGATGAAAGTGGACAGGAAGTGTGAAGGTTTTTGAACTGCATGTTAACACTCAGCAGAGAACTTCTACTGTGGAAGAGGTACTAAACAATTAGAATGAGTTGGTCAGCTGGTGAAAGCCAGCATCTGTCATTAGTCACTCTGGTGCTGGCACAATGGATGCATGAACTAAATAGTCCTGGGAACAAGTATGGAGGCTATGTGTGGTTTCCCATGCTGATCTGGTTACTGCTGCTGTTGAATGGTCCTTGGAGGCAGCTGAAAACTTTGAACAAACGCTTTAGAGTATTGATTATTCTCACCTTTTTACTATGTTAGTTTTTGGAGGCATTTGTGTGCCCACAAATAGTGTTGAGACTGATAGGTTTTTCTGTGGGCCAATCTGACTCTGCAGTAAAACAATTTTCTCAGGTGCTCCCAGTAAGATCATTTAAAAAAATTATTTTTCTTTCACAGGAGGCAACAAGAGCAAGAATGCATCTTGATAGCAAAAGCAAGAATGTATAGGCTGAAGAAGAGTCATTAAGAATAAAGGGCATAGTAAGACTACATTTGAAAATGATATGCCCTTGTAAATAGAAAATTTTAAGGAATCCACCAAAAAAATTTAGAACTTATTAGTTCAGCAAGGTTTCAGGATATAAGATCAATATATGGAAATCAATTGTAGTTCTATACACAAACAATGAAAAATCCAGAAATGAAATTAAGGAAATAATCCCATTTATAATAGTATCAAAAAGGATAAAATATTTAGGAATTAATTTAGCAGAAGAAGTCTGAGAATTTAAGACCAAAAAACTACAAAATATCATCAGAAGAAATTAAAGATTTAAATGGAAAGACATGCCATCTTTATAAATCAGAAGATTTAATATTGTTAAGATGGCAATACTCCACAAATTGATTTACAGATTCTTCACAATCCCTATCAAATTTCAGCTGCATTTTTTGCAGAAAATGACAAGTTGAGCTTCAAAAACCCCAGAATAGTAATAACATCTTGACAAAGAAGAAGTTGGAGGTCATACATTTCCTGATTTCCAAACTGACAACAAAGCTAGGCTAATAAATACAGTGTGGTAACTGGCATTAAGATAGACATACAGAACAATCAAATGGAATTGAAGGTTTAGAAATCAAGCCATACGTTTATGATCAATAAATTTTCAACACATGTGCTAAGACAATTCCGGGGGGAAAAATCTTTTCAACACACGTTGGGACAAGTGGATATACACATACCAAAGAATGAAGTTGGACCCCCTTCTCAAACTACATACAAAAATTAACTCAAAATGGATCAGAGGTCTAAATGTAATAGCTACAACTAAAAGACTCTTAGAAGAAAACATAGCTGTAAATCTATGTGACCTTAGATTAGGCAATGGAGGTTTAGATATGACACCAAAGCAACGAAAGAAAAAAATAGATAAATTGGACTTCATCAAAATTTTAAAATTTGTGCTTCAAAGGATCACTTTCAAGAAAGTGAAAAGAAAATCATACATATTATATGATTCCATTTATATTAAATGCTCAGAATAGGCAAATCTATAGAAACAGAAAAGAGATTAGTGATTGCCAAGGACTGGGGGTCAGGGAGGAATGCAGAGTGATGGCTAATGGATAAAGGATTTCTTTCTTGGGTCAGGCAAATGTTCTGGAATTAGAGAGTGGTGATTGATGCACAACTTTTTGCATAAGAACTACTGAACTGTACACTTTAGCGGGGTGAACTTTATGGTTTGTGTATTATATCTCAATAAAATTCTTATTTGAAAATGAAAAGAATGAAGGGCAGGAGGGTGGATCTGGAATGTGAACATTAGGCTGACTCATCACCGTGTCTAGGAATACATGCCTAGGCTCATGCTGCTCCCACTTCTTAGAACGTTCCCCCACCTTTCTGCCTATCCAAGTCTTCTACTTCTACCATAACTGGAATAGAAACTCTGCCTCCCTCATGTCTGTATCTAAAAATGTTATGGTAGTACTATACCCTGGTTCCCCATCAAGGAATTCAACTAGGAATTGCCTGCGATCCAGTACTTGCTAGTACTGTACTTAAGATGCGCTCTTTGAAAGAGACAGTCTAATGGGCAGGTTAACTAGCCATTCTCTCTGATACTCCAAGCTCTATCACTCTAATAAGTTACAGCATCAGAAACACTGTACCTGGGCCATGTGACCTAGGCAGGCACAGGCATTTTGGTGATGAGTGATGTTATTATATTCTCTGCTTTTTTAAAGGATCTGTATAAGAAATATCTGTTTGAATGGCTTATCTATGTCTGCCGCAAAACTGTAATTGAAGACCTTTTCTATTATATTACCCAGTGACCCTGATATAATGGCCCAGATGATAAATCTCTCTGTTTCCAGGAAGAAGTCTGCTTTTGCAAGTGAGTAATATGAATATTTCTTTTTCCTTTCCTTTGCTTTCCTTTACTTCTCTTTCCTTCCCTTCCCTTTCCCCCAAACATAGAAACTATCTAATGTAATATGTGCTGTGAGCTTGCTCTACCCTTTATAGGCTTTACCTTATTTTATCATCACAACATCCTATGATATCCACACGGTTACTGCCCCTCTTTTACAGATGTGCAAACTGAGGCTGAAAGAGATGAAGTGACATATCCCACCCCTCACAATTGTAAATGACAGAGATGGGATTTGAACCAAAGCAGCCTGACTCCAGAAAGCATGCTAAGTCCAGCCTCTGCTTTTACTTAGCTGTATAGCCTCTCCCAAGTTCTATTCTATAAGTCATCTGCAAAATTTTAGAATTAAGGGAGTGTACATACTAAATACATGTTTGTTTGTTTTTTATTCCCAACACCTCCTATCTGAAAATGCTTGATACATAACATTGATTGATTCATTCCTCCAAGTTTGAGATCCTTGGAAGAATGACCTTACATAAATTCTGGTGGCTGTTTTTATTAATGATGCAAGGGTAGTAATCGCACAGGCTGGAAGAGAGGAGGACAGAATTGAAAACAGAAATAATTCATTCTATTTCTTAGATTAGGTGCCTAGAGGTGGCACGGTACCTCAGCAGTCTGAAGTTTGGGGCCTCTGGGTGCTTGCATATTGCTGCTGTGGATTTAATCATCTCATCTGACGTATGTTTCTGTAGCGTGACAAGTACTGCCTGTCCCACTTATGAACAGATTTACTCTGATAGGCTTGGGGGGAAAAGCCCTTTTCTCAGCCAGCATGATTCAGCTGGTCTGTAGGGCTGCTTACCTGTAAACACATTCACAAGCAAGCTAGCTCTCAGCCCACAGAATTTTGATTTAGTTAAGTTTCCTTTTTTCTTTCTCTCCTCTCTCCTCTCTTTTCTTGGACTGTTGGTGTATATAGGTCAGGCACCTGCCTCCTAACTGGTTGAGAGATTAAAGACTAGGGGAGCACCAAGATTTTCATAAGTCAGGTCTGCACCTCCTGGCCAGACATCACTGACCTTTTGTTTCCTTAGCTCCTGTGCTTCCTAGGAGTCTCCTTTTTTTTTTTTAAGAGTCCTGAGAACTGCAGGAAGATAATAACAGGCATACTCTCTAAGAGTTTGCTCCTTCAAGCATGGTCTTCAGACCAGCAGCAGCAGCATTGCCTGGGAGCTTCTTAGAAGTGCAGAATCTGGGCTCCCACAGACCTGCTGAATTCAAGTTGCAGGTGAATCATGCACACATTAAAGTTGGGAATCCTTGATTATAGAACACTTCACCCTCCAGGGGAGGAAACATCTCCTCTAGCAAACAGATCTCCCATGGCAGTGCCTTGAGTGTGTCTTGGACTGCATAACAAGGTGCTGACATGGGGCTCAGGAGCTACAAATAAGGGCACCAGCCAGATGTAGTGTGTGCCTTCAGTGGGGCTCTGCTACTGTCATTGCTCTCTTCTGCCCTCCGAGAAGGGAGGCACGCGTTATATGTTAAATCTTTCCCTCATAAATATGTAAATCATATGGAGACCTGGAGTATTGCTTCCATAGTTATTAGAAGGTTCACAACAAATGTCACCAATGTCTCTTCCAGGGAGTGATTTGCTCCCTTTCTGTGCTCCATCAAGACTTTGCACATCTCTACTAGAGAATGCACCACTCTCTTTTGTTTATGTATCCCCATCCCTCACATTATATTGTACAATTCTTCCTGGCCCAAAAGAATACATAAAAGAAGGAAAAAGGGAAGAAAGGAAGGAGGGAGGGAGGGAGGGAAGAAATGGGATTGAGTTTTATTTATTTATTTATAGCTGTGTTGGGTCTCCGTTTCTGTGCGAGGGCTTTCTCTTGTTGCGGCAAGTGGGGGCCACTCTTCATCGCGGTGCACGGGCCTCTCACTATCGCGGCCTCTCTTGTTGCGGAGCACAGGCTCCAGATGCGCAGGCTCAGCAATTGTGGCTCACGGGCCTAGTCGCTCCGGGGCATGTGGGATCTTCCCAGACCAGGGCTCGAACCCGTGTCCCCTGCATTGGCAGGCAGATTCTCAACCACTGCGCCACCAGGGAAGCCCCGGGACTGAGTTTTAGAGAACTGAAGGTACACATATGTTCTGGATGTTGGAGAGTATGGAGCAAAAGTAGGGAGAGAAGTGAGTGTTCAGAAAGAGAAAGGAAAGAAAAATCTTAGGGAGATAGGGATGAAGCTGTTGGGTTACAGATAAGGGGACAAACCAAGAATTAAGGTCGCTTAAATGTAAGTGTGGAGCCAACATGGGAATCCAGGTCTGTCTGACTGAGGGCATATGCGTGTTCTGTACCACACTGCTTTTAACATCATGAAAGGATAGCACTAGAAAGTCCCCCAGTACCTGCATAGCAAACCCAGCTCCCTCGTCCACAGGGGAGCAAACTCCCAGGGAAGTAGAGTGACTTGCCCACAGGTACAAAGCTGGCTGGTGGCAGAACCAGAACAAGAAACCAGAAGAAAGTTGTGTGTCTACAGCCCAGTCATGCTACCTGAATTTTCCCATCTATCCTTCCAGGTCTGGAGTTAAGGCCTTACTTTTGTGCCTTGGGTGGCTTCTTCGGTCCACGGCCTTTTGCTCTTCTGTTGGAAGGAGTAAGGACTCTCAGGGCATATCAGAGTGTTGCCATGGTGACTGCAGCCTAAGGCCTTTGGAGGTTAGTGGTACCCAGATACCTCTAGCCTTTACACGGAAGATGTTTTGCAGAAAGTACCAGATTTGTAAAGATATTCAAAGTCTAATTGATGGTCTCTAGAAAATAGCAAGAAATTGGAGGCAGGATGCTGTAATTAAAAAAACATTGAGCTGATAGAGTCATCAGGAAACTGGAAAGTTGTTCCCTCTATCTCCAGCTTAGATGGAAACATGTCTACTCTGTGTTTAAAGCTTCTCAGGGGAGAAAGTTTAGTCTTTTTTCTTTCACTTGTTATAGCAACTGATTATTTTTGCTAGAACCAATCCCAGAAGAAGATGTAAGGATACTCTTACCTCTTAGTAGTCCTCTTATGCTTCCTGGAAAATGGTCTTCCGTCCCCCACCTTCACACTCCCAAGCCCTGAACTGGGTCCCTGTCATCTCCCAGGACCCAGACGTCATTTACTGGCAGAGAGAGGTAGAGAAGGAAGGAGATTAGACTGCTATTCCTAGCCCTGCTAATAGATACAACCTTGGAAAAGTTCTTTCACCTTTTCCTCATGTCAGAAATCAGTAGACAGGATGACCTCTAAAAAACTTCCAACTCCAAAAATCTAATCCTCTATTTTGCCTGTGGGCTAAACTTCTAAGACTTATTTCTTCCTAAGGGCATTTTAATTTTCATACAAAATATAATGGCAAAAAGATCTCTTTTATATGCAAGAGAACAGACTTACATGATGAAATTACAGACATTGGAGGTGATTTTTTGGGGCAGGACAACATTAGGCGATGTATTCCAACCACTCGTAAGGTAGCTCTGCCCATCATGACCGCTATTTCCGTATTTGTGAAAAGAAGCCAGGAACCGGATCTGAACTATTCCTGATATCCAGTATTTGAAGCAATCTTCATTTCTGTTTTTGGCTATGGATGCACGAGTATGCATTATATTATCAGCAGCAGGTATTAAATGTATTATTTAGTGTTAGAGGTATTAGTCGCGAACATTAGGGCAGATTAGCATTTGATGTATTAGTTCTTTGGGGTTACAATTAATGCTTGAATTTCCGATTGTTATATCCAGTAACTGAATTGTGATTTGGCTCTTAATTCCACAATGAGTTCACCAACATTGACAAACCTAGTACTAATTAATTAATGACAATTCTTTATTTGCAACCGTGTCTGAGAAAAGATAACTCACATGTTCAGATTATTATAGACTCTTAAGGCAATCATTTGGGGACAGCCTTTCCTTATTATGGCATTTCTCAGCCTAGCTTTCTGAGAAACTCATACTGAATTCATGGTTTCAAGCCTTTAAAAGCCTCTTAAGAAATCCTGCCCATCCTTTACTCCCCCCCTTCCTCCACCTGCCTTCTGGAAGCCAAGTCTTTGGTCTGCTGCTTTGATCCAAGCTCTTCTACACCAGATACCCCATCACTGCCTTGGAACAGAGGAGTCAGACATCTGTCACAGATATCAGGTAAGTAGGTCAAATATAAACATGTCTACTACTGTAATTAATTATTGTCTTTTAGACCCTCTATCAATATGGTGCTTGCTTCTGGGCTCAGAAGAGCACTCCTAAATATTTACCAACGTGTAACAGTACTTTTAGATGGAGTTGATACACTCAGCTTCATGGTTTAAACCTTCCAGCAGGCAAGAAGTGGAAATCTTTGTAACTAGATGCATATATTTCTAAAACCATATCATACCAGCATCTTCCCAGAGCCTTCCTAAGACAAGGAGTCTGAGGTAAGGAGACGCAGCATCCTTCCTAATAACTCTATAGGTGGGCTTTTCCCCCCGTCTGCTCTCTGATTCAGAGACTGACAGCTGAGGTTTCCCACCCCTCAGCTGTGGGGCTGGCTCAGGTGGGATGTGTGCCCTCGTGTACTGACTCAGTTCCCACTGGGACAATTACCTTCGTGCTACTGAGGATGCAACTGCTAATTTTGTGCACAGCGCTTTCTCAATTGCTTTCCTCCCCACTCTGAATATTGCTGTGCACGGTGTGCCTTTAATTTGTGGGTGAAAGCCTCTGCCCACCCACTCCTACAGCATATAGATATGCACACTCAGAATGCTACAATCAGACTCTCCTATCTGCCTTACACCTCTCAAACCCCATCCTGGGAAGGTATCAAAGCCTTCCTACCAGTTGCAACCCCTTTCCCAACAAAAGCACACTTCTCTGGCACATCAACACCCCCACTGATGAAAATGACATCTGTTGGTTCCATCTTCCACAGACGAGGAGCTTGACACAAACTCCCCAAAGTAAGCAGCGGCTGAGCCAGAAATAGGCAGCCGATACCTGTGTTCATCCCTATATCATTTCATCACTCTGTATTTCTACATTAGAAGCCTTCAGGGGAGTTGTGAAGAAAGAAATGCCCTAGGCTGCTTATCTACCAAGGATTTCAGGTCCTCCTGGATTGATGGTGTAGTAATAGACTGCTGAATTCCTCCCTTTGCAACAATAAACGTAGATGGCTCTGGGCAGAGAGACATGACCATCCTTTCTGTCTCCCAGTTCATTTTGTACCAACCAAGATGTACCACAGGTAGGGAATGAGGTACTTAGTATTTACGTGGTGACTTTCGCCTGAATAAAATGGGGGTTGTCATGCCTACACATTGTACTTGGATCATGTGGAGAACAGACAGAGAATTGGTTCTCCAAAAGATCTGCTATGAAATGCTTCTCATACCACCTGGGGGAGGCACTAAGGGAGAATGATGCATTGTTCTATGTGGCTTATGTCAAACCTGATTTTTAGGCTGGGAAAGTAGTAATCAGGCAGAATGGAGAAAACCAAGGCCATGTCTGCATGGTTCCCAATTTCCTCAAAGGCGATCCCAGACCATAAGATGCAGAAGATGAAAAATTCTCCTGATGTCCACAGCAGTGCAGGCAAAGAGGAACCCCTGTTAGCAGGCATTTGCCCTAGGCACAGAGGCTACAGTTCTCCTGGAAAGCAAGAACTTTTCTACTACTCTCCTGATAGTGGCCTATCCTGGTTGTCAGACCTGTGTTAGCCCTCACACCTGGGAAAAAAGGAGGTGGGCAAGCCAGATAACTCTCCGGAAGAGTTTTGCCTCACTCACTCCATTCTTTCTTTCTTTAATGTCAATTTCTCTCCCTCTCTCTCTCTCTCACTCTCTCTCTCTGTCTCTCTCACACACACACACACACACACACACACACACGCGCACACACACACACACACACACACACACACGGTCAAGCCAGACATGCATGCACTTGTGTGTACACGGATCAACCAGCCTCCTACATAGCAATATCCTCCATCCATGGACACCCAATTTTTAAAAATCCAGGCAGCCCAGGGAACTATACTCTTTTTTCCCCCTCTTTTCTCTCATTTTTCCCCTAAAAAATGGCCTTTTAAAAACATATATATATTAAACCAGGCAAGTTTTTACTCATATGTTCATGTGGCTGGAGCAGATTGACAAGAAAAACAATCACAAAATAAATTTTTTTTTTTTTTTTTTTTTTTTAAAAAAGAACATTTCCCTATACATTGTCTGTAACTTGACAGAGCTGCTTTCTTGGACAGAACAGATGCTGCTGGGAGAGGAGCTCTGGCTGGACCACGAGGGGAACGTGGAGCCAGCCAGGCCCTGACACCGAAGAGGCCAAGGAAGCGAGGGGGCCGAGGGACAGGGAGGGCAGCAGGGCTGCCTTGCTGCCCTGAGGGGGTCCTCCGTGGGCGTCACCTCCCGTTTCCTCAACGGAGCCGGCCTGAGGAGCGGTCCGTGTCTGGAGGGCTCAGAGGAGGCAGCGAACAAAAAGTAAGAACCACTGTGGGGGATCATGAAACAACGCCATTTAAGAAATCTGGCTAAAAAGAATACAAAAGTGACTGCACAGAGGGGGAGGCGGTGCTCCCACCCCTCCCATTGTTGTTGCCTCTTGCTTTCTTGAATGCTAAGAATCACTTTTAAGAATTTGTGTGTTGCATGGTTGAGCTGGTTCCTTTTCTGAAGCTCTCCCTTGGCTCCCTCTCCTTCAACTGCATTCATGTGAGAAAGCACCGACTTTACAGATCCCAGGCTGCCGAGTGCTCGCCTCCCCTTGTGAGTGTGTGTGTGTGCGCGCGTGTGTGCGCACACGCGTGGTGTGTGCACGTGTGCAGCGGCTGTTTCTTTCTCTCCTGCCTGCTTCAGTTCAAGCCCCGAGTCCCATCTGCTGGGTGCAGACAGTCTTAAGGGAACATCCCGTTACCACTAAGGTGAGGGCTTAGATCTTTGCACCCCGGATTCATGGATCCCCTCCCTGCCCGGCGCTGGAGTGGGTCCCCCATTAGCTACAGAGTTTGCCTGTCTCATACTCCACAGGGTTTGGCAGCTTGGAGTTGAAAGCCCTCAGAGAGGACTGGATCCTGCCCACCTCATTGTTGGCCAGCTTGAGCCGGTGCCGGAGCAAGCAGGAGAAAAGGTCAAGGCGCACCTTGCCAGGTGGAGAAAGCTGGTTGACCCGGTCCCTAAGCTCGATGAGCTGCAAGAGGGCAGAGTCCTGGGAACCTTGAGTATATGGGTAGTCTAACTGGAGAATTAAGTCCCGGATGGCATCCGGGTCAAAGGGCAGGCTGTAGCCAAAGACCTGCAAGGTGTTGATTTTCATGTAGCCCAAGTTCTTGGAAGGATCAGTCATCTCCAGAGGCTCGTAGTAGATTGTCTCGTTGGAGCTATCATCCAGGGACTTGATTCGGCTCCGTAGGTAAACATGGACTGTCTCAAAGAAGGTCTTCCACCTATTGCCCAAGGTAATAGTCCAGTTTTGGCACTGGGCAGCGGCATCCACATTAGTCCTTTCCCAGTCTGGGAAACTGCCCTCGTTCACGGGCATGAACCAGCTCTCAGAGTGGCTGCCCCCAAAGGGGTTGACATAGATGGCCATGACAGGCTCCAGGGTGCTGTTCTTGGTGAGGCAGATCTGCAGGGACAGGGCCAGCATCACGTGCACCAGCCCGGGCTTGTACTTGTTGCTCTTCAGGGTGAGCAGCATGCGTTTCCTCCAGGAAGGGTCGAACCAGCTGCCCAGGCGCATGTCATTGCTGATGAAGATGGAGTGCACCTCGATGCGGCTGTCCCACTTCTGCAGCAGGTACTTCAGCTCCAGGTCCTGCAGGTCTGTCTCCAGCCCCAGAAAGTTCTCCAGCGACTCGGCCACCTCGGGGCGGCACAAGCCCTGGGCGAGCACGTAGCCTGGGTTGCAGCTGCCACAGCGTGTGCTGTTGTCTGGGGCACAGTGGGCACAGGCGGGCCCTTCGCCCAAGGCACAAGGGATGGGGCCCTGGCAGGAAGACTGGTCGTAGGGGCAGGTGCAGCTGTGGCTCTGTTCCAGGAAGGTGCCAGGGAAGGTGCTCTCTCCACAGTAGAGGAGGGACTGGATACGGTTCCACCAGTAGGACAAAGACCTTTGGGAGGGGGGATAAAAATGAAGCAAGAGTCATAGGAAGCCACACACTGCTGCTTCCCTGAGGGTGGTGGGAGATTTGACTAATAGGTGATAAGGAAGATAAAAGCCCCAGGGTCTCTGAATGACAGAAACCCTACTTTACCACTTTGGGATAACCAAACAAGTCCTGGAGCTGGGTGTCTGATGGATCAGCACCAGAAATGTCTGACAGCAAACTTGTGCTCCTCCCTCCCAAGTACCACCTCATTCCCTTATTCAAAAGCCTACAGAAGATCTGCAACGTCTTTCGTATCCAATCTAGTTGTCAGCCTCTTAAATAAGATCTTCCAACAACTGGCTCTCCAAACTTTCCAGTGTCATGCCAACCTCTTTCCCCCTTCACAGTCTCTGTCCTTTCTAGAACTCTCCCACCAAGGATAGGACTTTTCTACGGCTGGCTCCCTCTTAAGGTTTAGACTTCAGCTCTTACGATACCTCCTCAAAGAGGTCTTCAGTTACTCCCCTGTCCAAAGCACTACCCAGTCCCTCTCTGTCACATCACCCTGCTTTGACGTGATCCACAGCAATGTTCATTATCAAAATGGATTGTGTTTATTTATCGTTGACCTGTTCAGAGATGGCTTCCCTGCAAATGCCATGAGAGCAGGGACCCTGCATTATTCCCCAACATATTCTCAGAAACTAGGATTGTTCCTGGTGCCTGGTAAGCATTTATTTCCTAACAAACAATTTGTTGGAAAAAAAAAAAAAAAATGAACCTTTCTCAAATGCCCTTGCTGGTCTGTCCTCTCACTCATATGTCCCTCGTTACCTGTGCCTCAGTTAGAAGTGCACCCCTGGGTTGCTGTGAGGGCAGCGCCCCCTCCTGGAATGCTCTGGCTCACACGCACCAGCCCACTTCCATTTCCTCCCACACAATCTGGCCAAGAGGTCCTTCTCCTGGGTGGCTTTTCTCTCTGACCTTTACTATTATTAGACCATGCCTTTGATTTATGGTCCACGAACATGCTTTTAAATGGCTGCCACATGATCATTTTATAATTTTGATGTTCCTGTATATTTATTATATCTTCTCAATTAACAAATATCCCTCACTGCTTAATATTAGGACATACGAGGTGGACTTAATAAAGGCTTGTTGGATGCACGTGTGAATGAGCGGATGGATGGATGCATGAGGGCCTGTGACAATCCAGCCCCACTCTGTTCCCGAGGGCACAGGGCCTCAGCTCGCTTCCCTCCTGTGACTCAGAGCAGAGTCACTTGTTGGAAACAATCTATAGTGTGTGTTTCTCATCATACGCAATTGGTCTAAAAGCTTTAACTCCACCCTTTTCTTTCCTAAAAGACTTATTAAAATAGAAATGAGTGAGAATTAGAGTATTATTAGAATAACATTCGAATCGACTATAATTTATATAAAAGTAAAATTAGCCTCTGTTTTTTTCTCTCTCACTTCAGATGCAACTCATAACTGAGAATGACACGCAAGTAGGTCAAGGTAACAGGAGACTCTAACAGGCCGTGTGTGGGTCAGCATGCCCAGCTCTGTTGTGTTGGACAGGGGTCCTCCCCGGCCTCAGTGGCTGTCGTGGGTGACGTGCTCTGGCTCGGGCATCTGGGGTGCTCACCTCTCCTTGGGCAGGCGGAAGCGGGGCTGCCGGTGGCAGCGCTTGCAGAGGTTGAAGAGCCGGCGGACGATCCGATGGGTCTTCTTGAACAGCACTTTCAAGCTGGCTCCCAGGTGCTGGTAGCGGTGCTGGAGGCTGGTGTCCATGGCCCAGAACTGGGAGATGGCTGTGGAGTTCAGGAACCTGTCGTCCGGCAGCCGCTTCAGCAGGGCCTGGAATTCCTCTGTGGGTAAGAACACGAGAGCTGAGCTGAGGGGGACCCTGGATGGGCAGGAGGACCTCCCCGCTACCCCCAGACCCAGCCCGCCCTTCAGTCACTGCATGAGGAAGGAGGCTTCACATCCACCCTCCCAGGCTCTTTTGTTTCTTTGCCAACAGCCTTATTCAGAGATGATTGACGTACCATAAGATATGGATTCTTTCCCATCCTTCCTGTTTCTAATATGCTTCTGAATTTCAGAACACATCTCTGCCACCACCCATGGGGAAAATGACCTTGGGATGCATCTCTCTTGCCCTTTATTCCACCTTATAATTCATGCACAGTCTTCTTCAATCACATCACCGCACCCTTAGGGAAGGTATGAGGCACTCATGAAGGTGAGGGCGGGCAAGACTGGCAAATGCAGACACAGAAGAGGCAGCACCCAGCTCAGAAGTCTTCTTAGAAGCCTTTCAGTCCCTGAGACCAGCCTCTTCCCTCCATGTCCTTGTCTCTGACTCTAGGACACCTTTCCTCTCTTTTGAGATTCACCTCTTGGCCAGACACCCATTCTTTCTTGAAGCTAATCCAGAAGCAATGTGCTTTCTGGTTCTTAGCTCCTACTGCAAGCCTGAGTCCTCCTCAGAGCTTCCTGGGCACAATGTGTTTTCTGAATTCATGCTCAGACCTCTGTCCATGGACCTGCTTTTACTTGGAACCTGCAGCCATCACGTCTCCTGATGGGGGTCTGGATAGTCCTCCTTCACTCACTGGCAGTAATTCATAGTGCTGAAAGCCCAAAGTCCTTTCCCACATACTCGAGCATTACCTAACACATCCCACCACCATTGGTCCAATGCAGCTGGGGGGCCGGAATATGATATTCTCCTTAGCAACTGAATGCCTTGTTTAAGACCTGAGATGGCAATGCCTGGGGCCTCAGCTCATTCTGGTTTCTCAAGCCCCTGGTTCTTCATCCCCCACCCAGATGATTGGAAAAATCACACCTAGTAATGACATTAACAACTAGTAGTGTGTGCATAGTTCTTTTTATAAAACACTTAGGTATACAAAACAGCACAGAGAATAACAAGATAAACTCCCATGTGCCCACCACCTAGAGTTTGCCATTTTGCCATATTGAATTCAGATTTTTTTTAAAGAAATAAGGCAAAGCAAATATACTTGAAGGCCCTAAACTTCCCCTTCCATCTTTATCTAGATGTAACTACTCTCTTGAATGTTTTCTTTATTACTATCATATATTTTTTAACGTTTTCTAAAAATATATTTATCCATAAAAATATTAAGTATTGGCTAGTATGTTTTAAACATCAAATAAATAGTACTAAATATGTATATTTAATATGTTATTATAGTATTACATATAAATGTTATATAAATACAAATATGTATATAATACATAACCTTTTTCATTTGTATTGTTTTATCCAATATTGTTTTTTGAGATAGATCCATATAACTATTATTCATTTAATATTGAAATGTATGAGTATATCATGCAGAGTTCTTTATACTTTAATTTTATCTACATTGTTCCATATGAGCCCTGCATCCACCTATTATTATCATTTTCCCTCATTTACAGATGAAGAAATGGAGGCACTGAGGAGCTGCATGGCTAAACCAAAGTCATACAAAGGATCAGTAATAGAGTGTGTTAGGTCTGTCCAAGATGTTATAACAAAATATCACAGACTGGGTGGCTTATAAACAACAGAAATGTATTTTCAGAGGCCAGAAGTCCAAGGTCAGGATGCTGCTGGCAGGTTCTGGTGAAGGCCCTCCTCTGGGTTGCAGATGGCAAAATTCTTGCTGGGTCCTCACATGTTGGAAGAGGTAAGGGATCTCTCTGAGGCCTCTTTTATATGAGCACTGATACTGTTCATGAGGGCTCGGCTCTTATGACCTAATCAAATCCCAAAGTCCCCACCTCCTAATACCATCACCTTGGGCATCAGATTTTCTACATATGAATTTGAGGGGATACAAACATTCAAGCCATAACACGGAATAAGAACTCAAAACCAAGCCCTCTGAATCTAAGTCTCAAGGTGACATTGATATCAGTTATACCTGCAATAAGCAATCACCAGCATGTACTAGGTGCCTCCTAGAAACATGCTATGTGCCTCATTCATTCAACAAATATTCACTGTGCACCTTATGTGCAGGCACTGTGGAATCTGTGGCAAGCAAGACAGACAAGGCCTCTGGCCTCAATTATATTTACCTTAGCTTATTAAGTCCTTGAAACGCATCACTTTGGTAGGTATTAGGTCTGTTTGCATATACAAAAAAAGAAAATGAGTTCAGACTTGGGGTGGTCATATAACCTGCTGGAGGTCACCCAGCCAGTTAAGTGGCTGAGCCCAGAGCCAAGCTGAGCGCCCCGGGTTCTTATCCCGCACCTCTCAGCCACCTCCCATTGACAGGGAGGGAACCTGGGCTGACTGACTGCTCACCTGACTCCTCAAACTGCTGGTTGTGAGTCACCCAGGAGTCCTGGATCTGCAGCAGGCTGTCCTCCATGGCCTGGATGTCAGCGTCAGGACAGTTGCATTCTGGGAAGGTGGGGCTGCACTTGCACCAACAGTCATTCTCCTTGCAGATGAGCTCGCCCTCAGAGCTGCATGTGATGTAGCTGAGCGCAGCGGTCACGAAGCGCTCCCGCAGGTACTCGGGCAGCAGCACCTGCAGGCCTAAGGAAAGGACGTGTCGGGGAACTGCCGGGCAGGGCCAGGGAGTACTCGGTTTCCCACACCCAAGGCTGCAGGATCCCCAGCTGGGGTTCTGCTGACTTGTGCATCCTGGGCCCAAGAATGGCCACCCCAGGCCCTGATCCTGCTGAGCTGGTTGGGACAGAGGGTTATTGCTGTCCCAGTGACAGATGGGGTACGTCAAAGCTCAAGGCTTAGTTGAACCCCTCACATCAGCCAAATTGAGAGTGTGCATATCATATGAACGGGCTTATTGGCTACACGTCAGCATTTCTAGGATGGAAATGGGAAGATGTTTCAGATAAAGGAAGAGCTTATAGCCCTCGTGGGGGAAGAATCAAGGCCTGATGGGCTTTTTTGCTCTGCCTCCAATTGCCATCCTGTTTCTAGCTTCTCTGAGATGAGCAGCAGGCCTCCTAGGACACTTCTGAATGCTGACCCTCCTGGGCCTCCCACCTTAGCCCCGATGACCAAGGAGGCTGCCCTGCTTAGGACGCAGGGACAAGGTGTTATGAGTACACAGTGGCCAGGCACTATACCAAGCACTTTCCATATACAACTACAAGCAACACTGTGGTCATTCATACTGAGGCTCTTATAATGAGGAAATCCCAGCCCAGTGACCATGGTGACCTGCCCAAGTCACAGGGCTGGTAAAGTCAGCTTGGTGACAGACCCTGTCCTTGTCCCATTGGGTCATACTGCATAACTGGGACTGGCTGCCTATCTCAGGGTTTAACCCTTAACGCGATGTGAAAGCAAGACGGCGATGGATGCCCCAAGTTCAGTCGAGCCTGGATAGATACGAATGTCTCTCAGCTCTCTTTTCTAATTAGCTGCCTCTGGTCTTGAATATAACCCACTAAATTGCTCCAAGCTTCAGTTTTCCTACCCATCTGTGGTGGATATTGGTTCACCAGCAGCAGAATAGACTCCTAGTTGGCTTCAAGCCACACAGGGTGGCTGTTGGAAGCATATCAAGAGGTGAATGAAGGACGGGCATGCCTTTGGTTGCAGCCCAGCCCGGTTCGAGGTCAGACCTGCAGGAGGCTCTCCCAGCAGGGACACTGGGAGAAACTGCGCCAGGAGAGGGAGGGATGCAAGGACTTCTGGACGGGATGAGCTCCCCTTTCATCAGATGTCTGCCAGCTCTTTATTGTCACACCCTTGACCTTGTCCTTGGCAGGAAATCAGAGAGCCCAAAGTATGTAACCCAGTCTCGGCGGACCTCAAAATATAACTTAGAATTGCAGCTGCGGTAGATGTTTGTTGTTCTTGTTTGTGATCTACCTCCTGTTCTGAACTGCTCCTAAACCTTCCTTTCTTGACGACGTGCCCACAGTGGCACTTGAGCAGCCCTCCCCATGCACACTGTCCACATACGCTTGCTTTCAACACTCACCCCTCTCCAAGTCCTTTCCTTTCACCTCCCCCATTAGCTCCCTCCTCCTCACCATAACATTTCCTATTGCTACAAAATAAGTGCCCTGAGCAATGTCTGCATGAGTGATGGGCTATAAAATTAAATGGCATAAACTATTCCAAATGAACCACCAGACACTCTGAAGTTCACTCATCCCTAATTTCCAGACACAAACCCAGCCTATCCAGGGACCTGAGAGAAGAGGGATGCTAATTGCATTGGGCGGCTTTAAATACAGGAGTCTTTTCCTCCTTTTCGTATGTTTCTTGATGCCTAAAGCATTGAGGGGTTGCGTCTGGCTCAGGTTGCCTGGAATTTGTAATCATAGATCCTGGGTGACGGCTATTGATTTCATAATACCAAGACAATAATATCTTAAACAGAGTCCAACTCAGGCCTTAAGAAGAATGAACTTTTCCCATTGCCAAACAGCTCTGTCTGAATCAGTCTGCATGGCTCTGCCCCCAGGAATGCTTGGGGGACAGAGAGCAGCTGAGTGCCTCCCCTTATCTCCCAGCCTCCAGACCTACGGTCGTTCCCCTTCCTTTCGCTTTTCTGTTTCTGCCTGTTCTGTCCCCAGTTAAGGTTCTTATTCCTCTCAAACTCTTCTCCTGGCTTTGATCTCCCATGGAAGACTGCAGACTAGTAACAGAAAGCAGGGAACACTCTCAGGGTAACCAATGGTCCCACAGTTTGTGTAGCTCTTAGTCAAGCTAGAGATGGTGCCCCATAACCACTCTGCAAAGGCCAGCTATTCCCCAATGTATACTTAGGATAAAGCAGAGGGTTCTTCGGACAACAAAGGAGATCGCCAACGAGATCAAGGTGTATAACGATGGATGTGTTGTTGCTGTAGGATAGTGACAGAGGTCTTGGGAAGGACTGGGAGGTGGGAGGATTTGGGTGTTTAGTGGTTTGAGCAATGGTCGAGGTGTAAAGTGAACCATTTCAGAAGTTTTCTCAAAAGAATGATGGAAAGATGTTAAATACAAGTTCCAGAACTAGTGGTAGTTCTTGTCTTCAGAAGGGTTTAGCCAAATGGGGCAGGCAGGACTTTTTCCTTTTGGTGAGCCAAGGTTTTTTTTGTTTGTTTTTTGTTTTTTTTTACCGTGTATGGAAAGTGTGAAAACATCACAGGGCACCTTACCGAGTAACTGCACTTTGTTCTCCGGACTCTGTACCAGGACAGAGCTGACCGAGTCTAGGTTGTCGTAGTTGCTGCAGCCCAGGGGACCGGTCCTGGTCTCCGTGACCTAGAGAAGGAAGGGCAGGGGGTGGGTTTATATAACAAGCCGAGACCTTCCCTTTGCATTTCCCTTTTCCGGTCAGCCAATCTCAGGCTCTATGTCCTGTCCTGGACCAGCCCAAGGAAGGGCATGTATCTCCCTACCCCAGGAGCATAAAGCCACTTTTTCCCTTGTTCTAAGACAGGGAGTATCAGTGGTATAGGGCTGGCAGCAGCAGTTGTACATAATTGGAAGCCTTTCAGAGGGAGCCAGAGGGAATTTGAGTCTGGGAAGAGGAAACTCAATGTAGGCAGTGGAAGCTGGACCTTTGTGTTGGAGTTCCCCCTTCTCCTCCCCCAGAGGAAGAAAGGAGGCCAGATGAGGATGCTGTCAGCCTGCTGGCGAGCCCAGCTGCATCCACTTGATGTGGTGCACACAGGCTTTAGGGATCCCGAAGATGAAAAGCACTAGAGAAATATGAGTTATGAGTATTATTATTAATATTAAACATTTAAGTCCCACCTCGGCACTGAGACGTCCTTAGAGAAAATCAGCCATGGGCTTACTGCATATTTTAATAAGCATATTAAATATACATAAACTCTTATAGCTATGTAATATTCCAAAACACCACAGAGTCATTTTAAAATATTATAAAGTTGGCCTATCAGTTTTTCCCTGATGTTTAAAGTATAAGATGAAAAATGGGGAGCTTTAAATGCACTGAAATAATTATGTAATAAGAATGATGGGGACCTGAGGCCCTTTCTTCTCAGGATCTCCAGAGGCTTTGCCAAAAATCAATCAACCAATCAACGAGTATTTATTGGGCAGCCACTGTTCAATTCCCTACAATTTAGCAAACATTCATAGCGTGCCTTTCTCGGAGTTCTTCAAGGAAATTGGCCCTGATACCTCTGACCTTCTCTCCTAGCTCCGGGCACCTCTGCTCCGCAACAAGCATACAACTTGCAGTTTTCCATCCTTTTCTGCGAGTATTTAGTTAAAGCCTGGGTCCTCCACACACTAAAGGCTCCACGGAGGTAAGCTCGTAGTTATTTTGGTCACGATGTTCTCAGTAGCACTTAACAGGGTGCCTGGCACATAGCAGGTACTCAATAAATTAGAGAATGTATGAGTAATCTGTTCCAGGCTTTGCGGGGTGGAGAGGTGGGCACAAAGGTGTACGAGTTATGTAGTGTGTCCTCCAGGAGGTTCCAACCTGTGGGAGAGGCAGGTACATATCCAACTGACTGATACACATCCACATAGAGCAGAAGCAAGGTGTCAGGAGGAGCCCTGAGGAAACCACAGCTCTAAACAAGGGAAGGAGTTTCAGAGGAGACACCAACTGAGTTGGTCTTTAAAGATGAGTAGAAAGTGGACAAGAAGAGAAGGGAGGGAAAGTACTCTGAGAAAAAGAAGGGGCAGCATCCCCGGTGGTCCAGTGGTTAGGACTCTGGGTTTTCACTGCTGAGGGCCCGGGTTCAATCCCTGGTTGGGGAAAACTAAAACCAGGGATTGAACGGCGCGGCCAAAAAAAAAAAAAAAAAAGAAGGGGCAGCATGATCTACAACCCATGGGCTTGAAAGTGTGTAGTGTAGTTGTCTGCCATTCTACTAGTTACCGTGGTGAATACCAAAGTGTAAGCGACATGTTTAAAGAGAATTTAGTATACTTAGTCTTAAAAAATACACATGGAAGAGAGTAATTAAGTGAGAGATGGTATGACACAGACTAATACAGTAAACAGAGAGACGGGAGAGAACCTTGTAGCTTAAAGCAGTCTGAGAAGGCTTCATGGAGAAGGTGTTCCATAAATTGGTCTTGAAGGATGAGGAGGGATGTGAGGGAAGGGGGGAATTGGGAGAAAAAGAGGTAACTGCAGACCAAGACCAAGGGGAAGCAATAGACACAGTGCATGAGAAGCAGCAAGACCCAGCATGGATGGGGGACGGGATCAAGGCCATGACAGAGGCGGGAAACCTCTGCACAGTTTCCAAGTTCATCCTCCAAGATCATCCCATTTAACTTTCACACTGACTCTGAGACAAATCCCACTACTATCACTCTTCAAAGAAGGAAACCAAGGTTCCGAGAGTTACAGTACCCGAGACCACAGAGCTGTTGAGTAGCTGAAACAGGATTTTGACTTTTTAGTCCTCAGACTCCAGTTCAAAGCCCCGTGCCTCCTGTGAGGGCACGTCAAAGGGCTGCAGAAAATTAAAATGAGGTAAACCCATTTAGATAATATCACTCTAAAAAACAAGTGTAAACAGACCAGTTCATCCAAAGTATTTTAGTGATCTGCCCTCTCTTCAGAATGTGAACATGGGGTAAGACAAATTGTATACACTTTAGATATTATTATCCTATATTACAGACAAGGAAACCAAGGCCAGATAGGTTAAATGATTTCTTCAAGGTCACACAGCTAGTCACCTGCAGGGCTACGATTCATTTGACTCATTCATTTATTCTTTCACTCATTTATTCATCTATTACATATTCAAGGAGAATCCAAAACTCACAGTGAGTAAGACACGGTCACTACCATAAGGAGTTTACAGACAAGGAAACGTGTTTCTATAATCCTGGTGTTCCACGTGAGCCTACCTCCCTCCACAGGTGGGCACTTGGTGCTGAATAATGTCTCTGTATTGAGTGAGCTGGTGATTGGCTAGTTGTCAAATTGCAGTGGGAAGGCAGAGTCAGGCTTATGTCAAGGTAAAGTCTTCTTTATCTATACGGTGCAAAAATTCCTATAAGAAGAGCTGTAGCCAAGGACTAGCCCAGCTATTCTGGGGAACCCTGCCTCTCTTGGAATGGGGTGGGCTGAAGGGCAGAGTGGGATGGTGAGTGTGGTATTTGGGAGATTTGCCTGTCCCCACCTCCAGGTAAGCTGGCCACCTTACTGTCCTGAGTTCTGCACTGGCTTTTCTATCCACCCACTCCTGAGTTGAACACTCACCAGCAACAGGTGAGAAAGCTACACCCCTTACGCAGAAGTAGGACGACTCCCAAGGGGGCAAATATAGCACAGCCACTCTCCTTCCCCTTTATCCTACCACTATGCCTACCTATCTACCACCAACCCATCTGCTTCCCAACCCCCCCCCCACCGCCATCTTGTTCAATATTCTGGGGCTGGCTCTGATGCGATTTTCTGACCTTTACTTTGCTATTTCCAAAGGTCAGTTCTACAAGAGGATAATCAATTAGGTAAGTCATTGAAAGGGTGTGAGTAGCTCCACTTTGTTAATTGTGGCACGAGGATAGGAATGAGGAAGAGACAAAGACCACGGTCCCCCTGCTCATTTCCTGTTAGACGAAATGCCTCAAGCCAGACCTCCACGAGTGAGGAAGGCTCCCTCAGGTTTTACTAGATCCCGAAGTCATTGCTCTTTCCCCTGCTACTCTGCTCTGAGCCACCTCTGTCTTCCCTAGAGAAGCAAGGAGGTGGGAAAGAGAAGGGGAGCTGGAGAGGGTCCTCTTGCAGATATTGCCTGAGCACTGCCTTGATAAGCAGGATGAGCTGAGGACCCCTCCCCGCCGAGTGATGAAAGTTCCAGAGTCCCTGGCAGGTTGGTGCAGAGAACCCCGTGCCTCTCCCTGTAGAAGAGGCAGACAGCTTTGGCAGATTATAAAGAGGGCCCCCAGAGGTAATGGAAAGTGCAGCTCACTCAGGTGCAAGCATTCAAAGAGTGCCTCAGATAAGCTTTCAGGAGAAAATAATTGTGTGCTAATTGGTCTGTTGATAGAGACAGTCCTGCCTTCAGAAAGCCCTGATGGATCTCAGGTTCATTAGCACATCCAATTTTCCATAAATGCCAGATTGTGCAAACTCTCGTTCCAGTGAGCCTGCTCTCCTCCCCCTGCCCTTAACTCCCTGGCTGCTCTTGTCCTACCTAGGGGGCACCTGCGAAGCTAAGCTCGAGTGAAACGGGCTTCTAATCGTGAGCGATAGGGCTGGCCAGGAGAGCACAGGCTGAGAGTGTGTGTGATTCAAAGAGATGCAAATTGAATCCCAGGCTGCTACAGGGAGAAATTTGGACAAGTCACTTTAAGAATGCTTGTGAGAACCGCTCCCTCTTGCCATCCTGCAATCCATGGGAACTTTTATGTGGGCTCTTTTCGGGCAGCTCATGAACATCTCAAACCCTCCCCACTAAGTCCTTCCTCAGCCTTCAATTAAGTAGAGGGTGAGCTACAACTAGGAAATAGGCCCCTCCCTTCCTTCAGGGCTCTGATCCCTTCCTGGGAATTATGGATAGGATGAAAATGTATTCAGCCCTTTACAGTTTTCAAAGTGTTTTCATGTGAACTATATCATTTGGTGTCACCCCCCCATCCTACGGTAGAGTAAGGGGTGATATTTACAATATGTTACTCACAATATGTATCAGCAGGTAGGACGTCACTAATCAGGAGAGGTGCCAGCCGTAGTGCCAAAGCAGGGTTCTGAGGGTCTCCAGAGTTACATTAGTCCTTTGGTTACTATTAGGGGAGATCCCGGGGTTCCAGGGGAGGGATAAAGGTGGTTAGGGTGGCACACAGCAGATTGGGTGAAGATGATTTACCAGCTTGTATGGAAGTGTTTTAATATTTTAATAACTGATGTGGTCATATCAGCTGAATATAAGCCCTGGGTACAGGTGAGTAAAACAGTTGGTAAGTCCATGTCATGGAGTTCAATAACCAGCTTCTCAAGGTCATAGGAATAGTAAGTATCAAGGCTGAAACCCAATTCCCGGTCTTCTCACTTGAGTAAGTTTGTCTCCCACTAAACCAGGTAACCTGCCTTCCGCTATCAGTCAGGCATTTTACTGAGTGTCTCACCACACACCCGACACTGTGAAGGGACCTGGAACTGTATGCATGCGACAGAGTCCCCACTGATCTAAGCCCTGCTGTTGTGTGTGAGCAGGTGGAGATGGGCATGTAAACAGCTGCGGTCTAATGTGACAAATCCTGTAACAGAGGTATGTACTGACCAGAGTAAACCTTGCAGCAGAGGGGGATGTCCAGTGGGGTCTCGGGCATGTGTTGGATAAACAAAAGGGGGCAGGGTGCCTCTTTCTCCACATTAGTGAAAAGAAGTTGCTAACAAAGGGTAGAAAGTAAGAGCACCTTTGCTTAGAGAAACAAGCAACAGGAAGATATGCTCGAGGGTCTTTCCTTCACCAAGGCTGAGCAAGTGGGCAGAGCCCCTCACCTCCGTCCAGAGTAATGACCACGCTGGAAGCCAGCTGAAGCCCTGCGAAGGCATGTTCAGGAGAGGGAAGTAGGTGGCAGGGGCTGCAGCACCAGCAGAGGAGTGTGAGTTCACAAGGGTGTGCTGCAGGGGGACCTTGCTGTCTGGATCTGCAAATGCTGTGTGTTAAAGCAAAGAGATGGCCTCCTGTGGGACACCATTACTATCAGGACAAAATGGTCAGGTCAACCCTATCAAGGGAGCAGAGCTGTGGGACAGGATGCCAACACCTCCCTTTGCTCCTTAGTCTAGGGGTGTGTCCTTGGACAGGTCACACAGGTTTCCAGACCTCACTAAACTATGTGGAGATGAGCAGAGGGGGGAGAAGACACTAAATGCCTTGTTTTTTCATGGTTCTCTGAATTGCAACCCATGGGGAGAACACACAGTGCTCCCAAACAGAAACAGCTACAGGTCAAGCAGCTCAGTGGAAGCTGAATAATCATCTCTCATTCCATGTGGGACTGAGGAGTTCCAAGAAGAGGCTTCCGAGGACGATGGCCCTTCTTTGGAGGAGATGGGCAGTGGCCCATCTAGTTCTAGAACGTGCATCTACAGGCACTATAACAGACGTGGATTTGAGTGCCTGCCCACCTCTCACGCTATAACCCACAGTCCTTGCTAAAGAAGTGAATCCGGTGAGCCATGGTTGAGATTATGTAACCCCCTCTCTTTGTGTTGGACTAAGATGAATCCTGAACCAGATTCTTTCTCTGGGGAATTTAGAACTGTGATACTGAGAGAAAAAAAAAATTTAAGAGTTGATTATGGACACTTACAAAATTCAGAATAAATAATTATCAAGCACCTACTATGTACCAGGAACTGAGGATACTACAATGAACAAGAGAAGAGTCCTTGTCCTGAGGGCACTGGCTGAGAGACAAAACAGAAAGATTACGTTCAGCCAGGGCCAGAGTCAGCTTCAGAGCAAGACAAAGCTAAAGGTAGGCTGAAGTCACTGGTGTACAGAAAGTCTAGAATAAACAGAGGAAAGAACTTGAACAAAAGAAGCAGGGAGATGAAGCAGGTAGAGATGAAAAAGTAGAGGCGTGTTCCAACAAGAAACAGAGAGAGTAACCTGGGAGACTTACTGTTCTTTTACCACACCTATGTGTCTGGATTGGATCTAGTGTCTTGTTCTTAGAGATCTATGGTATCCTTCACCAGATTTCTCTTAACAAATCATCTTGATACTGAATCTACCTTGTTTCTTTCAACTTAACATGCTTATATGCACTTGCACACACACTGAGAAGAGCCCAACCCATGTGAAAAGTGGGGTCAGTGACTCATTCATTCACTCAGCAAACCTTTACTCATTATCCATAATGTGGCAAGCTCTGTACTCTTACTGGGAACCAAAGATGCCTGAGACCCAGTCCCTCCCATAAGCTAGCAATCAGTTCAAATGATAATCAGTTCAAATGATAATCCCTATAAAGGAGGCATGTGTTTGAAACACTGAAGAGGAACATTTAACTACCCTGGTAGTCAGGAAAGGCTTCACAAAAGAGTTGCCTTTTCGAGCCGAGCAAAGAAGGGTTAGGAAGAGCCACTCAGGTGAACAGACGAGGACTGCAAGCAAAAAAGACAGCAGGTACCAGGGAAGGGAGACACAAGAGCATGGCATATTTGAACAAA
The DNA here is from genome assembly GCF_028564815.1 of Eubalaena glacialis. Lineage (NCBI taxonomy): Eukaryota > Metazoa > Chordata > Mammalia > Artiodactyla > Balaenidae > Eubalaena > Eubalaena glacialis. Next base: position 56,544,640 of record NC_083718.1, read on the forward strand.
GACTAGGAGGTAGATAGGACTGGCTTACATGGTATAAATGGTAAGTGAAGGGTTGAGGGGGGAAACAAGGGTTGAGAAGAGTGTAAAAGGATCATTTGGAGCTGAAACTAAAAAGAACAGGGATAGTAGGTCTTCAATTGCCTTCCCATTTTGTTTAGAAGAGGAATTATCCCTTTTCAAGGTCCATTTGTGCTGTGGCTCATGCTCTCTACACATTTTCTAATTTGAACTTCCCAGAAATCCTTCACGCTAGAAATTATTCTAATTGTTCAACAATTTTAGAAGGAGCAAATGGGGGCTCAGAGAAGTTTGGTGACTTGATCAAAGCCTTGCCATGAGCAGTGGTAGAGCTCAGGCTCGCGGGTTCTTTCCAATGCCTCACACTGCCGCCCTGGGTGGGAGGCGGTGGTTTGGGCTCTGTCCCATATAGTCAGAAACCACTGAAGGATTTTAAGCAGGGGAATGATACGATATGACAACGTGCACTCATGCGAGCAGCATAGATCGTGAATCAGGGAGCAGAGCTGAGAATGCAGATGGGAAGAATATTTATGTGAGAAAATCAGGTAAGCGTAGATGAGGTTCTGAATTATAGGAATGGCCGTGGGCATGAAGAGGAGGCAAAAGGTAAGCTGAAGAGAACATGCAAGGGAGTGATTATAGTGATGGATCAAGAGATCTAAGTTGGGCAAAAAGACAATGAGGCCATGGAGGGATGATAGAAAGTGAAAAGTTGGTCAAAGGATAGGAAGGGACATTAATGGGACCATGGAGTTACTGATCCAGGCCTACCTTTCACGAATGGATAAGACCAATTCTTCTCCAACTTTGACACAGCCCACTAGAGGACTGAAGGGTGAGAGGGCTTCCACAGAGTTCTGTCTTCTTGGTAAAACCCACTCTGTGCTACTACAGTTCTTTTTTCATCATTTTAAGCTGCCTAAGGTACCAGCCTCCCAAATGTACCCTAGTCTGTCTGAGCTTCCGTCTTCCTCCTCTCTCAGACTCTCACTCCAGACACTGGCCATCCCCTAATCTGACCCCTTTTCTTCACTTAACCTCCATCATGCTCTCTGAATCTCATGATCACTCCTCAGCATGAACATCTATAACCTCAATCTCTTCTCAAGAGTCCGCTTCACCTTTTTGTTCTAAGCACAACCTAGCAGCTCTGGAGGATGTGGTTTCCCCTGCAGTCTTCTCTAGCAGTGCTGTCTGCCTTCCCACATCTCACACCGGCATGAAGTGAGGTGGGTCTTCCACTGTGATATCCTGAACACTGGTCCTCCTTCCTCTCTAACCATCAGGACTATCACCCACTACTCCTCTGTGTTGCCGTCTGTTTTTGTTGTCACTCCCCCTCCCTCATTGAGGATTTTCAGTATTTAGCTTGCTCACCACCATCTTTCTTACCACCACCCAGGTCTGTATCATTCCTACTGACTTCAGCATCCATATAGGTGATCCTTTAATACCCAGCCTCCCAGTCCCCTGGCCTCCTCACCTCCTTATCCTGTCCTCTATCCAACCCCATCTTAGGCTCCCACGCCCATGGCCGTGCCCCAGAAAATGACGCTCTGTAATAGCGATATAAAGCATTACACACTTGTACCTACTCTAGTCTCTTCCCTATAACAAGTCATCAAACCTACTTAGACTCCCAATCTTTTGGCCTGGCCAACTTTTCACTTTCTATCATCCTATAATGGTCTCAGATCCCTTGATCCACCACTGTAATCACTCCTTTCTATATACTCTCAACTCTCTTGCCTATTTTTTCTTTCATCTTGTACACACACACACACACACACACATATCTTGGCTAAATCCAACTCTCCATCTCTCCCATGCCTGTCTGAACAAGACGTGCTGAATGTAGCTGATAAAACTCACAACGCTGCTGACAGGCCTCATGTTTTAATTATGACCATGAGTCTCAAATGAGTCCGTGGTGCCACCCAACAATCCACTCCATTTATCTAGTCATCTAGTCAGTTGATAACCTTAACTCTCTGAATGACCATTTCATACATTCTTTTCTCAACAATTCCTTCTTTCATTTAGCCATGGACTTTGCTTGTTTCATCAAGGAAATGGAATAAATCATAAGAGGACATCCGCGTCCTCCCACTGCCACATCTGCCATCCCACTGCGTGTGTGAGCTGTGTGCTCCGTACAGCCTCCGGCCCCAAAGGATGAAAGGTTCATGGTCCTGTGTGAGACCTGCTGCTCCACTCGTGCCTGGAATAGCAACCTCTCTCACCACCTCGACTGCTTCTGCAATTATCTCCTGTCTCTCTGCACCATCACTTTCCCCCTCTCTACTGAGTCATTTTAATCAACATACCAATATTCTGGAATAGCTCCCATTTTAAAAACAAAAACACAAGCTCCCTTGACCCCCCATCAGTCTCCAGCTATCACCTATTTTTCTATTTGCCTTTACAGCAAGACCTTTAAAGAACTGTCTCTACTATTCTGATTCCTCACTTTGTTCTCTCTCTTGAACCTTCTCCGCTCAGCCTTTCATCCCCTTCATGTCACTGAAGCTACTCTTATCTAGGTTACCAGTTACCTCCATGATGCCAAGTTGAAGGTCAGTTCTCAATCTGACTGCTCAACAGTTGCCAGCTCTTTCTTTTGTGAATCACTTTCTTCACATGGCTTTGTGATCCAGCTTTGGTTCTCTTCATACCTTTACGCTCTGTCTCACCCTCCTTTGTTAAATCCTCCTCCTTTGGCCCATTTCTGAAAATTGATGTGCTACACAACTCAAAGCCCTGGGGCCACTTGATTAGCTGCATTCAGTCCTCAAGCGATCTCATCTCCTCCTTTCCCAAAGTTGTAAATACCAACGACACATGTGGATATATTTGTAAGCCAAACTTATATCTCCAATCATGACATTTCTCTTGAAATCCTGGTGTTGATAGCCAACTGCCTGTTAGATATCTTTAGTTAGACATCTAATAGGAATGTCAAATACGATATGTCTAAAACTGAACTCTTGATTTATTTCTTTCAGATCTGCACCTCCCCCTAGTGTTATCCTCAGTTAATGAAATCATCGTTCATCAGGTTGCTCAGGCCAAAAATCTCACGGTGAATCTTGACTCCTTTCTTCCAGTTTCTTAGCTAACACTCTATAGGCTCTACCATCAAAACCTGAACCTGTGAATTTCTCACTACCTGTATAGCACCAGCTTTGTCCAAGCCACCATTGTTTCTCACCTTGACCAGTGCAGTAATGACTGCATTGGTCTCCAGGATCCCTCTTTCTCCTCTCTTCCCTGATCGGTAATGTCCTCATGATCCAGGCCCTACGACCACTGTAGCCTCTTCTGCCACCTCACCTCTCTTCTGACTCCTTCCAGCTACACTACCGGTGCTCCTGGAACATACCAAGCACACTCCCACTTCAGGGCAGTTGCCCTCACTCCCCGCTCTGTCTAGAATGCACTCACTCAAGATATACATGTGGCTCACTCCCTTGCTTCATTCAGATCTCCGTCTGGTCTTCCCTAAAGTACCATGTCCCCATCACCCTCTATCTCCTTCCCTGACTTCATGTCCTTATACCATTAAGCCCACCTGACACTGTTTATGTATTTAATTATGTCTCCACCACTAGAATTTCAGCTTCACGAGGGCAGGGACTTTATATGTTTTGTTCACTCTTGGATTCTCAGTACGCAGAACAGTGCCTGACACATACAGGTGTTCAATAAGGTTGGGATTGGCACACTACTATATGTAAAACAAATAATCAACAAGGACCTACTGTATAGCACAGGGAACTATACTCATTACTCTGTAATAAACTGTATGGGAAAAGAATCTGAAAAGGAATAGATATATGAATATGTATAACTTTGCTGTACACCTGAAACTAACACAATGTTGTGAATCAACTATACTCCAATATAAAATTTTAAAAAATTTTAAATACTTATTGAACAAATGAATGAAAGAATGATAAAACTTCCTTGTGAGTCTTGGATGGGATGAAAGCAGGATGTAAGACAAGACTGATCTCTCCTCAGCATCCTAACTTTATATTTAGAAGTAGAATATCCAGTGTTCTCAAGTATCTTCACTAGTCTTCCCTCAAACAACATGAACTGTCCTAGAAATCTTCTAGATGTCAGTAGAGAACACGGGATGAAAGGTATAGTTATTAAAGTTACAGTAACTATTGAGCTTTTTCAAACATACATGAAATCATACCACTCCTCTGCTTGTTTTCTATTGCACTTTCTCACAGCCATGTGATCTGGCTCCAGCCTACCTCTGAATTTCATCTTGTACCAGCATCTTTCTTGTTCATCTCACTGCAGTCACAGCAGTCTTCTCTGTGTTTCACCAAGGCACCACGCTGGTTCCTGCCTCAGGGCCTTAGCGCTTACTGTTCCCCCTGCCTGAACACCCTTCCCTCGGATCTACACACAGCTGACTTCTAAGGATTCAGATCTCAGCCTCAAAGTCTAAACCCAAAGTGCCCTCCCTCGACCAATCTGGCTAATACTCACTGTTCCCCTCTCTCACCTCAGGAAATCTGTACCTACGACTCGGGTCTTTTCCTTATATCATTATCTGGAATTACTTGGCTGATTTTTTACTTGTTTATTATCTTCATCTCCCACCAGAATGTAACCTCTGGAGAGCAGGGCCCTTGTCTACCTTTCACCACAGTCCCTCGGCTGGAGCCTGCCTTAGGGTAGATGCCACGTGACTCTTTGCTGCAGAAGGAAGACACAGACCATGTTTTAGGGCTGGTTGAGGGTTGTGCCCACGTCGGAAAGCTGCTTTCCCACTTCCATCAGTCAGGCCTGGCTCACTTGGAGCCACTTACCACCCAGCCCTCCCCCTGCTTTCTCTGCCTGTCTGCCCTCCCTCCCCCAGGACCTCTCAGGCCCTTACCTTGATGGCCCCGGCGGCTATCTGGATATGGTGCAGCCGTCGCAGCGTGCTCTCTCTGTCGATGAAGTAGGAGGCTGCCAGCTGGTGCAGGGTCTCCAGGGACACAGCAGAGCTGTTCCCACCGCCCCCGACTATAGGGGCAATTCCTGCCACCTCTGACTTTCGGCTCAGTTTCCGCTTGTCCACAAAAATGGTCAGGGACTCTTCTCCTACAGCAAACAACATGGGTGCACAGGTAAGGCCTTCCGCTCCCTGATCCCCTACCAATAAGAATGTGAAACCCTTCGCCAGGGGAGACCGAGCTAAGAGGGAGCCCATGGCCCCTGCTGACGGACTCTCCTCATCCCTACCACGTTCAGAACAATCTCGTCAGACTGTGCCACAGGATGAGGGCACCACTGCCTGAGAGGCCCTCCTCCTCCTCCCTACTTCTGTAATGTCCCAAAGCTCATCCCCCGCCCCTCCAGCTTATCCATTTAACATCCTCTATTGATCTCTGTCTCAGGCAATCTACCTCCATGGGGAAGATAAAATTCTCCGTCTCAAGTTGTTTATAAGAAGTCACCGTGGATATTTCTGCTCTCTAAGAAAGGGCAAAAGCCTTGAAGCTCAACCTCCCTTTTCCCCATCAAACACTCAGCGCCTACCACATGCCGGCAGCTGGCCTGAACCCTTGGAGAGTTCCTTTTGTCCATCAGACAGTGAGCTAAATGTTATAATAAATCCTGCTTTCTCCTTGCCAGGGCAGAGAGAATGCTGCCTATTCCCAGCTCTCGATTCTGTGCTGGTTCCTAGCCATAGGTTGCGCCATCCCCTAGCCATAGGTCCCCTTCCACCTTTGCCTCCATCCAGCCCAAAGCCATTCTAATTGGTTTGGCTGGTTACCAATCTCTATAGAGTGGAAGCAGAGAGGTCAGGGACTCAGCGGACATTTACTTCTTTGCCTATGGGTCTCACTATTGTAGCCACAGCCAATATTAAGATATGGAGAAACCTCGGGGTTAGATGGCTCAGTCAAAAGAAAACTGGGAGCACCCCCTTCTGGCAAGTGGTTAGTAGGAGTCTGTCTGCCCCCCAACCTCTTTACCCCACATCCCCTTCCCAGGAGGATGCTTATAAGCAAATAGCAATGTTCTGGGGTGAATTGGGATGTCAAGAGATTACACTGTTGACAAGTGCACCAGAAAGAAAACGTTTCCCAGTCAATAACAGGCCAGGAAGAATAAAAGATCCAGGAAGAGTATTGAAGCTATAGTCAATGGGTCTTAAAGCTATTTTCGATGAGCTGGCAACCAATGAGTGTAGGATCGTGGTATTGCTTACCTCCAAGGGTGGCAGAAAGTAAGAAGTGAGTGCCGTACTTTTTGATCAGGTTTTCAGTGACCTGTTGCAGGTTGGGTCTCCTTCCGAGGAGGCGGATGTTCCGGATAAACTCTGGGGCAAGAGGCAATGGCAAACTAAAGAAGTCCTTCCTTTCTAGAGCCAGGTTGTTCACTTTCCAACGCGCAAACTCCCTGGAGGAAAAGTCGAGGGACAAGGAAAAGCTCATTGTATTTTGGAACAAGAGGCATAAAATCGGAAGCAGGTAATGGTCTTCCTCCACTTGCACCCCCTCATCTCCTGTCAGCATACATCTCTGCAGATGGAGGGACCACTGCCTGAAAGAGGCCCTCTGGTCTCTGATTCCCAGTCGGTAAGAAAGCCCTACCTCAGCTGACCTCCATTAGAACATGCTCCCATTGGAGAGTGGCTTATTCACCTGAAGGCAGTCATGGTAGTAGTGTAATGGGGACAAACAAACAATGAAAATACTGGAAGTGGTTTGCTGAAATAAGATCTAGTCACAACTGCAACTCAGTGGATGAGTCACCTCATGGCCTCTGTTAACCATTTTTAAAGTCAGGAGGTTGGTTTAGAACAACGGTTCTCAAACTTTTTGGTCTCATGACCTGATCACACTCATAAAAATGATTGAGTCCCTGTATTTAGGTGGCTTATATCTAATGATAATTACCCCTTTAGAAATTAAAACTGAGAAAATTTAAATTTATTTATCTATTATTTCATTTAAAGATAACAGAAATAAATCCATTATATATAACATAAATAACATATTTGTATGACAATCACTATATGTTCTGAAACAAAACAGATTTAGTAAGAAGAATGGCATTGCTTTGCCTTTTGGCAAATCTCTCGAGTTTCTGGCTTAGCAGAAGAGAGCTGCATTCTCGTATTTTCTTCTGCATTCAATCTGTTGTGATAATTGTGGATATTCTTCTTTGGTACCACACGAAACTCAACAAATGTACTTTCTTAAAGGTTAATTACAGTGTGGAATCTGAAACCATATCAATAAGCTTTTCATACTCAGTTACATTAAAATCCAGCGTTCTATACTGTACTTTGACTGGATCTTTCTACTCTTTATGATTTTGTAACATCATGTATTGATCATCCATCTGGAAAATATGGGACCACTGAGTTATTCAGATCTTCCACATTTTGACACTTTTTATTATATAATATCAAAACATCATATTTGTTAATATCACCACAAATCTCAAGAAAAAAGTCTTTAAATATTGGAAAGCTGTCAAGCTTATGATGACAAATACAAGTTTTCCAAAATTTCAATTTTCATTTGAAAGCTTAAATTTTATCATTGGTTACAAATACTGTCAGTTACTTTCCTTGAAGAGGCAGGCTTGCTTCATTCTTTTTTTTTTTTTTTTTTGAGAAAATGTCTGCCAAACACTAAAATCTGAATAACCATAGATTGTTGGTTGTTCTTTCAAGAAAAATTCAGTCCCATGAAAAAAGTGGCTAGTTCAACACACAACTCAATCACAAATGTATTTTTCTCTGAGACCGTCATTCTTCAGTAACCTCAAACATGCTTTATATGTACTTTTCATCTCATCTTACAGAATATTAAAAAAGACATGTACTCATGGGTCAAGATCCAATAAAATTAATAAATTTTACTGCTTCAAGGACATTCATGAAGTTAAGCATGCATGTATGTGTGTGTATGTTTAGGTATGCAATGTTGAATACATGACTACTAGTGTCATTTGGTCAGACTGCCCTTATTTAAGTTAAGATGCCAGCAGTTTCATTCACCATTGCTTTTGCACCTTTATTGCAAATGTCAGCATGGACATTCTGAAAGGAACTAAGAGGATGTATATTTTGAGAAGCTCTATTCTAGATGATGGCAAATTTCCTTTCTAGTTCCATCTGGAATTTTAATCTTCATGCTTTACTCCTCACTGAAATATTTGTATTTTAAAGGATGAAATTTAAATGATCATATCCACTAGTAAAAAAGGGGTTTTCCATTGCCTCCCAAATTATACTAGTAAGGATCAGCTCCACTGCCTTAGAAAACCACAAAATGTAAAGTCTTCTCAACTTTCTCACGCATCCCAACTCTGCTCTTCATGACAGTGCTAAACCTTGGTCTAAACTTCCCCCCAAATCCACGAAGTACAAATGACAAGTCCACAGAAAAAAATAAAATAATTCAAAGTAAATAAATAAAAATCCATGCCCATTTGAGGCTATAGAACTCCCCTATCTAATTCTAGAAACTAAGACAGAGAGCGGGGGCATGTGCCAAACATTACCAGGGAAACAAAGGAAAAGGGATAACTAATAATTCAGGGTTCTGACAAAGCCTTTTAAAATTCCCACTGTGTGGCTTTATTTATCTAAGCAGGTAAGTTCATAATAATGCATTATCTTTTATTTCCTTTGTGGAGGAAATGCTAAACTTTCAAGTACAGGATATTTGTCAAAATATTTTCTATCCCAAATCCCACTGCAGCATAAAGAACGGTTGCTTGATCTCACTTCTTATTGGTTGGATGGCCAATCAAAGACATAGAGCAGCTTATTAAACAAACAAACAAACAAACAAACAAAAAAACACAAGATCCAACCGTGTTCTGCATACAAGACTCACTTCAGCTTTAGGAACACATATACTGAAAGTGAAGGGATGGAAAAAGATACCCCATGCAAATGGAAACCAAAGGAAAGTTGGGGTAGCTTATTTAAGACAAAATAGATGTAAAGCCAAAGGTCATTATATAATGATAAAGGATCAATTCATCAAGAAAATATAACATTTATAAATATTTATGCACCCAACATAGGAGCACTGAAATATGTAAAGCAAATATTAACAGATCTGAAGGGAGAAATAGACAGTGATACAATAATAGAAGGCAACTTCAATACCCCACTTTCAACAATGGATAGATCATCCAGACAGAAATCAGCAAAGAAACATTGGACTTAAACTATATGTTAGACCAGATGGACATAATAGATATTTATAGAACATCCCATCCAGCAGCAGAATACACTTCTCAAAGGCACATGGAACATTCTCCAGGATAGATCATATGTTAGACCACAAAAAAAATCTTAATAAATTTAAGAAGACTAAAATCATATCACACATCTTTTCTGACCACAATGGTATGAAACTAGAAATCAATTACAAGAAGAAAAAGGGAAAATTCACAAATACATGGAGATTAAACAACATGCTCCTGAACAACCAATGGGTCAAAAGAGATATCAAAAAATATTTAGAGACAAATGAAAATGGAAACACAAATACAAAAACCTGTAGGGTGTAGTAAAAGCAGTTCTAAGGGGGAAGATTATAGCTATAAATGCCTACATTAGGAAAAAATAAAGATCTTAAATAAACAACCTAACTTTACACCTCAAGGAACTAGAAAAGAAGAACAAACTAAGGCCAAAGTTAGTAGAAGGAAGAAAATAACAAAGATCAGAGTGAAAATAAATGACATAGACACTAAAAAGACAATAAAAAAGACCATTGGAACTAAAGGCTGTTTTTTGAAAGGTTTAAAAAAAAATAGAAAAATTGTTAGACTAACCAAGAAAAAAAGGAAAGAAGACTCAAATAAAATTAGAAATGAAAGAAGAGACATTACAACTGATATCACACAAAGGATCATAAGAGACTACTATGAACAATTATACACAAAATTGGACAACCTAGAGAAAATGGATACATTTCTAGAAACATATATACATATATATATATATATATATATATATATATATATATATATATATATATATAACCTACCAAGACTGAATCATGAAGAAATAGAAAATCTTAACAGTCTAATTACTAGTAAAGAGATTGAATTAATCATCAAAAACCTCCCAACAAACAAAAGTCCAGGATCAGATGGCTTCAATGGCAAATTCTACCAAACATTTAAAGAAGAATTAATACCAATCTTTCTCAAACTCTTCCAAAAAATAGAAGAGGAAGGAAACTTTCATACTCATTTTATGAAGCCACCCATACCCTTATACCAAAACCAGACAAGGACATTATAAGAAAATAAGATTACAGGCCAATATCCCTGATAAACATAGACGCAAAAATCCTCAACAAAATATTAGCAAACTGAATTCAACAGTACAATAAAAGGATTATACACCTTGATCAAGTAGGATTTACTCCAGGGGTGCAAGGATGGCTCAACATCAAATCAATCAATGTGATACACCACATTAACAGAACAAAGGATAAAAATCATATGATCATCTCAATAGATGTAGAAAAAGCATTTGACAAAATTCAATATCCATTTATGATAAAAACTCTCAACAAAGTGGGTATACAGTGAATATGTTACTCAACATAATAACTCAACATAATAACTCAACATAATAAAGGCCATAAATGACAAGTCCACAGATAATATCATACTTAATGGTGAAAAGCTGAAAGCTTTTTCTCTAAGATCAGGAATAAGACAACATTGCCCATTAGCACCACTTTTATCCAATATAGTACTAGAAATACTAGCCAGAGCAATTAGGCAAGAAATAAAAGTCATCCAAATAGGAAAGGAATAAGTAAAATTGTCCCTATTTGCAGATGGCATAATATTATACATAGAAAACCCTAAAGACTCCACCAAAAACTGTTAGAACTAATAAACAAATTCAGTAAAGATGAAGGATACAAAATAAATATACAAAAATCTGTTGCATTTCTATAAACTAATAGTGAAATATCAGAAAGAGAAATTAAGGAAACAATCCCGTTTACAACTGCATCAAAAAGAATAAAATACCTAGGAATAAATTTAACCAAGGAGGTGAAAGACTTGTACACTGAAAACTGTAAGTCACTGATGAAAGAAATTAAAAAGACACAAATAAATGGAAAAATATTCCATGCTCATGGACTGGAAAAATTAGTATTGTTAAAATGTCCATATGACCCAAAGCAACCTACAGATTCATTGCAATCCCTATAAAGATTCCAATGGCATTTTTTACAAAATAGAAATAACAATCCTAAAATTAGTATGGAACCACAAAATACTATAAATAGCCATAGCAATCCTGAGAAAGAAGAACAAAGCTGGAAGTATCATACTTCTTGTTTCAAATTATACTACAAAGCTATAGTAATCCAAACAGTATAATATTGACATAAAACAGACACATTGGTCAAAGAAACAAAAGAGCCCAGAAATAAACCCACACATATATGGTCAATTATTTTATGACAAAGAAGTCAAGAATATTCAATGGGGAATGGATAGTCTCCTTTGACATAATTGGAATGATAATGGGAAAACTGGATAACCACACGCTAAAGAATTTAACAGGACCCCTATCTTACATCATACAAAAAATCAACTCAAAATGGATTAAAGACTTGAACTTAAGACCTGATATTATAAATCTCCTAGAAGAAAACATAGGCAGTGAGGGGGGAGAAGAAGATGGCGGAAGAGTAAGACGCGGAGATCACCTTCCTTCCCACAGATACATTAGAAATACATCTACACGTGGAACTGCTCCTACAGAACACCCACTGAACGCTGGCAGAAAACGTCAGACCTCCCAAAAGGCAAGAAACTCCCCACGTACTTGGGTAGGGCAAAAGAAAAAAGAAATAACAGAGACAAAAGAATAGGAACGGGACCTGCACCTGTGGGAGGGAGCCGTGAAGGAGGAAGGGTTTCCACGCACTAGGAAGCCCCTTTGTGGGCAGAGACTGCGGGTGGCAGAGGGGGGAAGCTTCAGAGCCACGGAGGAGAGCGCAGTCACAGGGGTGCGGAGGGCAAAGCGGAGAGACTCCCGCACAGAGGCTCGGCGCCGAGCAGCACTCACCAGCCCGAGAGGCTTGTATGCTCACCCGCCGGGGCGGGCGGGGGCTGGGAGCTGAGGCTCGGGCTTCAGTCGGATCGCAGGGAGAGGACTGGGGTTGGCAGCGTGAACACAGCCTGAAGGGGTTAGTGCACCACAGCTAGCCGGGAGGGAGTCCGGGAAAAAGTCTGCAGCTGCCAAAGAGGCAAGAGACTTTTTCTTCCCTCTTTGTTTCCTGGTGCACGAGGAGAGGGGATTCAGAGCGCCGCCTAAACGAGCTCCAGAGACAGGCGCGAGCTGCGGCTATCAGCGCGGATCCCACAGCAACAGGGGCGCAGAGGGAAAAGTGGAGAGATTCCCGCACAGAGGAGCGGTGCCGACCTGCACTCACCAGCCCGAGAGGCTTGTCTGCTCAACCGCCGGGGCGGGCGGGGGCTGGGAGCTGAGGCTCAAGCTTCGGTCGGATCGCAGGGAGAGGACGGGGGTTGACGGCGTGAACACAGCCTGAAGGGGTTAGCGCACCACAGCTAGCCGGGAGGGAGTCCGGGAAAAAGTCTGCAGCTGCCGAAGAGGCAAGAGACTTTTTCTTGCCTCTTTGTTTCGCGGCGCGCAAGGAGAGGGGATTCAGAGCGCCGCCTAAACGAGCTCCAGAGACGGGCGCGAGCCGCGGCTATCAGCGCGGACCCCAGAGACAGGGGCGAGCCGCGGCTATCAGCGCGGACCCCAGAGACAGGGGCGAGCCGCGGCTATCAGCGCGGACCCCAGAGACGGGGGCGAGCCGCGGTTATCAGCGCGGACCCCAGAGATGGGCATGAGATGCTAAGGCTGCTGCTGCCGCCACCAAAAAGCCTGTGTGCGAGCACAGGTCACTCTCCACAACGCCCCTCCCAGGAGCCGGTGCAGCCCGCCATGCCCAGACTCCCGTGATCAGGGGACAACTTTCCCAGGAGAACGCACGGCGCGCCTCGGGCTGGTGCAACGTCATGCCGGCTTCTACCGCCGCAGGCTCGCCCCGCATCCATATCCCTCCCTCCCCCCGCCTGAGTGAGCCAGAGCCCCCGAAGCAGCTACTCCTTTAACCCCGTTCTGTCTGGGCGGGGAACAGACGCCCTCAGGCGACCTACAAGCAGAGGGGGCTCCAAATCCAAAGCTGAATCCAAAGAAGAGAAAGGGAAATCTCTCCCAGCAGCCTCAGAAGCAGCGGATTAAAACTTCACAAACAACTTGATGTGCCTGCATCTGTTGAATACCTGAATAGACAACGAATCATCCCAAATTCAAGAGGTGGACTTTGGGAGCAGGATATATTAATTTTTCCCCTTTTCCTCTTTTTTTTGGAGTGTATATGTATATGCTTCTGGGTGAGATTTTGTCTGTATAGCTTTGCTTTATAATAGCTTTATTTTACTTCACTATATTTTATCCTCTTTCTTTCTTTCTTTCTTTCTTTCTATTTTTTCTCCCTTTTACTCTGAGCCGTGTGGCTGAAAGGGTCTTGGTGCTCCAGCCAGGCATCAGGGCTGTGCCTCTGAGGTGGGAGAGCCAACTTCAGGACACTGGTCCACAAGAGACCTCCCAGCTCCACGTAATACCAAACGGCGAAAATCTCTCAGAGATCTCCATCTCAACATCAAGACCCAGCTTCACTCAACGACCAGCAAGCTACAGTGCTGGACACCCTATGCCAAACAACAAGCAAGACAGGAACACAGCCCCATCCATTAACAGAGAGGCTGCCTAAAATCATAATAAGGCCACAGACACCCCAAAACACACCACCAGACGTGGACCTGCCCACCAGAAAGACAAGATCCAACCTCATCCACCAGAACACAGGCACTAGTCCCCTCCACCAGGAAGCCTACACAACCCACGGAACCAACCTTAGCCACTGGGGACAGCTACCAAAAACAATGGGAACTACGAACCTGCAGCCTGTGAAAAGGAGACCCCAAACACAGTAAGATAAGCAAAATGAGATGACAGAAAAACACACAGCAGATGAAGAAGCAGGGTCAAAACACACCAGACCTAACAAATGAAGAGGAAATAGGTAGTCTACCTGAAAAATAATTCAGAATAATGATAGTAAGGATGATCCAAAATCTTGGAAATAGAATAGACAAAATGCAAGAAACATTTAACAAGGACGTAGAAGAACTAAAGAGGAACCAAGCAACGATGAAAAGCACAATAAATGAAATTAAAAATACTCTAGATGGGATCAATAGCAGAATAACTGAGGCAGAAGAACGGATAAGTGACCTGGAAGATAAAATGGTGGAAATAACTACTGCAGAGCAGGATAAAGAAAAAAGAATGAAAAGAACTGAGGACAGTCTCAGAGACCTCTGGGACAACATTAAACGCACCAACATTTGAATTATAGGGGTCCCAGAAGAAGAAGAGAAAAAGAAAGGGACTGAGAAAATATTTGAAGAGATTATAGTTGAAAACTTCCCTAATATGGGAAAGGAAATAGTTAATCAAGTCCTGGAAGCACAGAGAGTCCCATACAGGATAAATCCAAGGAGAAACACGCCAAGACACATATTAATCAAACTGTCAAAAATTAAATATAAAGAAAACATATTAAAAGCAGCAAGGGAAAAACAACAAATAACACACAAGGGCATCCCCATCAGGTTAACAGCTGATCTTTCAGCAGAAACTCTGCAAGCCAGAAGGGAGTGGCAGGATATACTTAAAGTGATGAAGGAGAAAAACCTACAACCAAGATTAATCTACCCAGCAAGGATCTCATTCAGATTTGATGGAGAAATTAAAACCTTTACAGACAAGCAAAAGCTGAGAGAGTTCAGCACCACCAAACCAGCTTTACAACAAATGCTAAAGGAACTTCTCTAGGCAAGAAACACAAGAGAAGGAAAACACCTACAATAACAAACCCAAAACATTTAAGAAAATGGGAATAGGAACATACACATCGATAATTACCTTAAATGTAAATGGATTAAATGCTCCCACCAAAAGACACAGACTGGCTGAATGGATACAAAAACAAGACCCATATATATGCTGTCTACAAGAGACCCACTTCAGACCTAGAGACACATACAGACTGAAAGTGAGGGGATGGAAAAAGATATTCCACGCAAATGGAAATCAAAAGAAAGCTGGAGTAGCAATTCTCATATCAGACAAAATAGACTTTAAAATAAAGACTATTACAAGAGACAAAGAAGGACACTATATAATGATCAAGGGATCGATCCAAGAGGAAGGTATAACAATTGTAAATATTTATGCACCCAACATAGGAGCACCTCAATACATAAAGCAAATACTAACAGCCATAAAAGGGGAAATCGACAGTAACACAATCATAGTAGGGGACTTTAACACCCCACTTTCACCAATGGACAGATCATCCAAAATGAAAATAAATAAGGAAACACAAGCTTAAAATGATACATTAAACAAGATGGACTTAATTGATATTTATAGGACATTCCACCCAAAAACAACAGAATACACATTCTTCTCAAGTGCTCATGGAACATTCTCCAGGATAGATCATATCTTGGGTCACAAATCAAGCCTTGGTAAATTTAGGAAAATTGAAATCGTATCAAGTATCTTTTCCGACCACAACGCTATGAGACTAGATATCAATTACAGGAAAAGATCTGTAAAAAATACAAACACATGGAGGCTACACAATACACTACTTAATAACGAAGTGATCACTGAAGAAATCAAAGGGGAAATCAAAAAATACCTAGAAACAAATGACAATGGAGACACGACGACCCAAAACCTATGGGACGCAGCAAAAGCAGTGCTAAGAGGGAAGTTTATAGCAATACAAGCCTACCTCAAGAAACAGGAAACATCTCAAATAAACAACCTAACCTTGCACCTGAAGCAATTAGAGAAAGAAGAACAAGAAAACCCCAAAGCTAGCAGAAGGAAAGAAATCATAAAGATCAGGTCAGAAATAAATGAAAAAGAAATGAAGGAAACAATAGCAAAAATCAATGAAACTAAAAGCTGGTTCTTTGAGAAGATAAACAAAATTGATAAACCATTAGCCAGACTCATCAAGAAAAAAAGGGAGAAGACTCAAATCAATAGAATTAGAAATGAAAAAGGAGAAGTAACCACTGACACTGCAGAAATACAAACGATCATGAGAGATTACTACAAGCAACTCTATGCCAATAAAATGGACAACCTGGAAGAAATGGAAGAATTCTTAGAAATGCACAACCTGCCGAGACTGAACCAGGAAGAAATAGAAAATATGAAGAGACCAATCACAAGCACTGAAATTGAAACTGTGATTAAAAATCTTCCAACAAACAAAAGCCCAGGACCAGATGGCTTCACAGGCGAATTCTATCAAACATTTAGAGAAGAGCTAACACCTATCCTTCTCAAACTCTTCCAAAATATTGCAGAGGGAGGAACACTCCCCAACTCATTCTACGAGGCCACCATCACCCTGATACCAAAACCAGACAAAGATGTCACAAAGAAAGAAAACTACAGGCCAATATCACTGATGAACATAGATGCAAAAATCCTCAACAAAATACTAGCAAACAGAATCCAACAGCACATTAAAAGGATCATACACCATGATCAAGTGGGGTTTATCCCAGGAATGCAAGGATTCTTCAATATACGCAAATCAATCAACGTGATACACCATATTAACAAATTGAAAGAGAAAAACCATATGATCATCTCAATAGATGCAGAGAAAGCTTTCGACAAAATTCAACACCCATTTATGATAAAAGCCCTGCAGAAAGTAGGCATAGAGGGAACTTTCCTCAACATAATAAAGGCCGTATATGACAAACCCACAGCCAATATTGTCCTCAATGGTGAAAAACTGAAACCATTTCCACTAAGATCAGGAACAAGACAAGGTTGCCCACTCTCACCACTATTATTCAACATAGTTTTGGAAGTGTTAGCCACAGCAATCAGAGAAGAAAAAGAAATAAAAGGAATCCAAATCAGAAAAGAAGAAGTAAAGCTGTCACTGTTTGCAGATGACATGATACTATACATAGAGAATCCTAAAGATGCTACCAGAAAACTACTAGAGCTAATCAATGACTTTGGTAAAGTAGCAGGATACAAAATTAATGCACAGAAATCTCTTGCATTTCTATACACTAATGACGAAAAATCTGAAAGTGAAATTAAGAAAACACTCCCGTTTACCATTGCAACAAAAAGAATAAAATATCTAGGAATAAACCTACCTAAGGAGACAAAAGACCTGTACGCAGAAAATTATAAGACACTGATGAAAGAAATTAAAGATGATACAAATAGATGGAGAGATATACCATGTTCTTGGATTGGAAGAATCAACATTGTGAAAATGACTCTACTACCCAAAGCAATCTACAGATTCAATGCAATCCCTATCAAACTACCACTGGCATTTTTCACAGATCTAGAACAAAAAATTTCACAATTTGTATGGAAACACAAAAGACCCCGAATAGCCAAAGCAATCTTGAGAACGAAAAATGGAGCTGGAGGAAACAGGCTCCCTGACTTCAGACTATATTACAAAGCTACAGTAATCAAGACAGTTTGGTACTGGCACAAAAACAGAAATATAGATCAATGGAACAGGATAGAAAGCCCAGAGATAAACCTATGCACATATGGTCACCTTATCTTTGATAAAGGAGGCAAGCATATACAGTGGAGAAAAGACAGCCTCTTCAATAAGTGGTGCTGGGAAAATTGGACAGATACATGTAAAAGTATGAAATTAGAACACTCCCTGACACCATACACAAAAATAAACTCAAAATGGATTAAAGACCTAAGTGTAAGGCCAGACACTATCAAACTCTTAGAGGAAAACATAGGCAGAACACTCTATGACATAAATCACAGCAAGATCCTTTTTGACCCAGCTCCTAGAGAAATGGAAATAAAAACACAAATAAACAAATGGGACCTAATGAAACTTAAAAGCTTTTGCACAGCAAAGGAAACCATAAACAAGACCAGAAGACAACCCTCAGAATGGGAGAAAATATTTGCAAATGAAGCAACTGACAAAGGATTAATCTCCAAGATTTGCAAGCAGCTCATGCAGCTCAATAACCAAAAAACGAACAACCCAATCCAAAAATGGGCAGAAGACCTAAATAGACATTTCTCCAAAGAAGATATACAGATTGCCAACAGACACATGAAAGAATGCTCAACATCACTAATCATTAGAGAAATGCAAATCAAAACTACAATGAGATATCATCTCACACCAGTCAGATTGGCCATCATCAAAAAATCTAGAAACAATAAATGCTGGAGAGGGTGTGGAGAAAAGGGAACACTCTTGCACTGTTGGTGGGAATGTAAATTGATACAGCCACTATGGAGAACAGTATGGAGGTTCCTTAAAAAACTACAAATAGAACTACCATATGACCCAGCAATCCCACTACTGGGCATATACCCTGAGAAAACCATAGTTCAAAAAGAGTCATGTATCAAAATGTTCATTGCAGCTCTGTTTACAATAGCCAGGACCTGGAAGCAACCTAAGTGTCCATCATCGGATGAATGGATAAAGAAGATGTGGCACATATATACAATGGAATATTACTCAGCCATAAAAAGAAATGAAATGGAGGTATTTGTAATGAGGTGGATGGAGTTAGAGTCTGTCATACAGAGTGAAGTAAGTCAGAAAGAGAAAAACAAATACAGTATGCTAACACATATATATGGAATCTAAGGGAAAAAAAAAAAAAAAAAGGCCATGAAGAACCTAGTGGCAAGACGAGAATAAAGACACAGACCTACTAGAGAATGGACTTGAGGATATGGGGAGGGGGAAGGGTGAGATGTGACAGGGTGAGAGAGTGTCATGGACATATATACACTACCAGATGTACAATAGATAGCTAGTGGGAAGCAGCCGCATAGCACAGGGAGATCAGCTCGGTGCTTTGTGACCACCTAGAGGGGTGGGATGGGGAGGGTGGGAGGGAGGGAGATGCAAGAGGGAAGAGATATGGGAACATATGTATATGTATAACTGATTCACGTTGTTATAAAGCAGAAACTAACACACCATTGTAAAGCAATTATACTTCAATAAATATGTTTTTAAAAACAAAAAACAAAAAACATAGGCAGTAAGCTCCTTGACATGAATCTTGGTGATGGTGTTTGTTTCTGGCACCAAACGCACTCTCCCTGCTTTGTTGTAGGCCACACCTAGACTTCATTAAGTAACAAAGAATTTCTATCGTATCACTTAGTTTGTTAGGGGGTGAAAAAGGCAGGTATTCTTCCATTTTCCACAGTTTCTTACAATGGTGATAGCTCTTCACTGAAAGGAAAGGCCACTTTACCAAAGAGGTGAATCCCACTTTAATTAAATCTAATAAATAAAAATTGGTTGTCACATTGCTTGCTCAGTGCACCTCATTCAGGACTGCTGAACAGTATCTCCTACGAGAAGCTTTTTCCCTGACCATCCCATCCAAAAGAGCACACCTACCTCCGCTTCCCCATGCCCTGCTTTACATGTCTTTTTTAGCACTTATACTACCTGACATAATATATATTTTTAATTCTCTTTCTCTCCCATTAGAACATAAACACTATGAGGTCAGGATTGATTCTTTCTGTCTTATTCAACAGCAAGAGAACAATGCTAGATGTTGTAAAACAGAACAATAGTAGATATTCAATAGATTTTTGCTGAATGATTGAGTCTCTCATTTATTTTATTTATTTAAAATAAACAACCATTATTTTATGTCACATCTCTCCTAATCATTTAGTTGTTTGCAAATTATTGAAACTAGATTAAAAAAAGTTAGTGATGAGAATACATAGAAGCAACAACCAATCAGTGATTGATGTGAAATAAAAGTAAAGCATTCTAAGTGTGTATACATATCAATGAGAAAATTAGATTTGATTTATAAAAATGTAACTTATGGGCATACTTTTGTGCATTTTTTATATATAAATCAAGGCACTGAAGGTATTTTCTTATGCTTTGGTAAACTGAGTCTGAATCCTCTTCCATTGTCTTCAGTGGACATGGACAACTTCCAATGACGGTCCACAGTCCACAGGCCAAAGTCCCGCGAGTATGGAGCGCCCATTCAGACTCTGCTGTGCTTTACACCCAATGTTAAAGATCAAACAGCTCCAATCCTCTATACTAGGTCTAACAACAATTTCTGCCACACTCATAGTGTTAAAGACCCCCAAAGAGGCAACAATCTTGGAGTTCTGTACTTTTCCTTAGTCTTCGTCTTCCTTTGTCCAACATCAGACTTGACATATTTTATTGTATCACGTATTTTATCCAAACCAAACAAAAGTTTTGAGTGTATATTACTCAAGTGAATGAATATACTGAAGCTCAGAAAGCTAAGTATTTTGCCTGATGTCACAAAATTACCAAGAGGGAAATTTGGGCTATTAGAATTAGAAGAAACATTTGAATACTATTTGCCAACCTCTTTCATGTTATCGTGTACATTGAAAATTCTCTGTATGTGATGCATTGGGATCAATGAATGAGGCTTCTCAGGCCTGAGGAGACAAGCACAGGGAGTCCTGCTACCCCAGACCCTGCCCAATCACCCCAAGGGCTGAGGGAATCAATATATGGACACCCCTATAATCCATTTGTAGCACCACCACATGCCAGCATGCAGAGCAGTTGAGAACATCTGTTCCATTCCTCTTACATTATAAGAAAATCATGAAACAAAGAGGGAAGTGGTTTGCCTAAAACAATATAACCATTTGGCACTAGAACCAGAACAAAATCTAGTGTCCTAACCCTATCCCAGTGCTATTAACAACAACTATGATGATGGTGACAATAGTAACAATGAGACCCAGAGAAGTTAAGAAAGTAACTTGCAAAAAGTCACACAGTTAGTGGCCGAGCTATGACCAAAACCCAGGTCAATACCATACTGCTGTTTCTATAACACTATTTTCCTTTGTGTACATTTGATTATCTGTATTTTATTTCATTCTAATGCTTTTTAAAAGTTTACTATCTTTTAACAAAGATATTTTCATTACCCAGAACACTTAATTTCTTTAATTGTCTACACAAAACAGCAATGTACTGTATATCCAAAATGTAGTGCAACATATACACCAAAGCAAAACCTTTTTTGGATGAAGGTAGTTTCAATATATCCATTTGCAGGAGGATTAAGACCTAGAAAAAAAATCAACTCCATACACAGGGTACCATGCAAGGAATCAGAGATAAAGGCCTGATTCCAGCTCCTATGGCTGCTCTGAAAATCATAACACAGAATAACAAATGACTTAGAAAATGAATGATACTGTCTTAGGAAGGTTTTTACGAGCCAGTAATAAAAAGTAATGGTTAACATTTAATGAATTCTTAGCATGTGCCAGGCATTCCAAGTATCTTGCAAGTATTAACCAATATAATATTCAAAACACCCCTATAAGAGGTAAAATATAATTATCCTCATTTTACAGACAAGGAAATCGAGGCACAGATAATTTGCCCAGTAGGTAACACCTGGTAGGTGGCAGAGTCAGGACTGAAACACAGGCTGTCTCGTCCCAGAATCCACGGTATTTACCAACGTGTTATACCACCTCCCCCATGAAAGTCAAAGGGGCAATCACGAGTTTGTGAGTGGAAGAGAGAGAGAGTGAGTGTGTGTGTGTGTGTGTGTGTGTAAGTGAGGGGGTAGGAGAATTTCACTGGAGAAATACACCCTCCCAAAACAAATAAACAAAACTCGCTTCCATAAACTGGCGGGGTGTCGACTCAGAATTAGGCATAAGGTCTCAGCTGGCTGTAGGAAGGTTCAAGCTCTGAGGGCACCCAGTGGTTTTCTCTTCTACTTCACTCCGTTTCCTGCCTGCCCTTTGGGGCCCTTCACTGAATCAAAATAATGGAGGAAACATCTGTGAATGGAGTTTGAGCCAGAGTGGTAAAAAAAAAAAAAAAAAAGTGCTTACAGAACTTATTAACCTGGTTCTTTCCAGCATCTGAAAACCTCAGAAGGCAATACTGGAAGGCAGCCTGAGCTATTCAAAGAATAAATGTTCATTTCCGATTTTTCATTTAGTAGGTTTTTTTTTCATAATAAAATAATCAAGGCTCTTTTTTCCCCCTAGGAAAAGGATGTTTTCTATATATCAATTATATTAACACATGCTACTTCAATTAAGCCATCATCTTTGTTTCAATTAAGACATCAAGTAAATTTCCATTTCAATTTAGCCATTTCTCCTAAAATCTTCTCCCACTGTGTTTGTTTCACAGTCAACAGTATGAGAAAGCAAACATTTTAAGCACTAGGGAAGGCCATATGGAAAGGGCCCATAAAGCAACAGAGGTCACTACATAAAGAGCTCACAGGTTAAACCAAGGGTGACCAGAGCTCTCCAACGTGGACTCTGCCTGCTGTTAACTGAAGCACTTCAAAACGTTGCTTCAGTTAAGGGCTACAATTAACAGAAGTTTAGGCCACTTTCTATTGCATTTTAGATTAGCCTAGAGTGAATCGCAAATATTTTTGTCAAAGGATTAACATACCCATAAAATTATTAATAATCAAAACAAAGTTTAGGAAAGGTACAATCCAGATTGGAGGGTAAAATCCCGTGTGTTATTAGGAGCGAGCGTACATACCGACACCGAGAATATTGTATACGTAACAAAAAATCTCTATCTGTATTCTGAAGGGATCATAGTTATCTCTGTCCCAGACTGCTAAACACTAACAGTCCAGTTGCCAACACAGGATGCTTCTGGTTGCACGTGAGTTTAGGGATTTTCCGGAATCCAAAGGGGCCTGTGACAGGAAGGCGGAACCAAGCCCCATGCCAAGCCTCAGGCAACGGGAGCTTCAGCAGGGCTTGGGGACCAGGCCAGCTCTGGATCTGAAGCAAAAGGGTCTCCGATTAGAATACTAAATGGCTACAAGGTGTTCCCAATTTGAAAGATGTAAATGAAAAGGAATGCCTCCACGTAGCAGCTACTGACTCTAAGGTCACCAAACCCCCTGCAGCACCGTGTTCCTCCACCATACACGAGGTCAACAAAAACTGCCACTGAGAGTCCCCCCGGCAGAGTCCTGCGCTCTCAGCCATGAAAGACAGAAAGAGCACAGCCGGGGGCTTCCATCCAGGTGTGGTTTCCAGCAGCCACATGCTGAAGAACCACTTTTCAGGCTTGTAAACTGAGAACATTGATCCAGCCCCCTTGAAGAGTCATGACCCATGAAGCTTCCCTCCCTATAAACCTTAAGGAGGAGAGTATTTTTTTAAAAATCCATAGTTTAATCAGAAATAGAGTTACAGATGTAGAAAACAAATTTATGGTTACCAAGGGGTAGTGGGGAGAGGGATAAAATGGAAGACTGGGATTGACATATACACACAACTATATATAAAATAGATCACTAATAAGGACCTACTGTATAGCACAGGGAACTCTACTCAATACTCTGTAATGACCTATATGGGAAAAGAATCTAAAAAAGAGTGAATATATGTATATGTATAACTGATTCACTTTGTTGTACACCTGAAACTAACACAACATTATGAATCAACTATACTCCATTAAAAATTTTTAAAAATTAAAAAAACAAAACTCCATAGTTTAAAAACAAAAACAAAACTATACCTCAGTGAGGCTGAAACCTAGTAGTAATGAGCACTGCAACCTACAGTATGGGTGGCTGCACTGAGACCTTGTGCTTACAGCCAGATTATTTTTACCAACTTTCCAATAGACGTGTCTTTCCCTCTCTGTGTGGGAAGCACATTTAGGCCCATTTCCGAGACCACCAATATGGTTGCCATTTGGAAAAATCACATTTCCTGTATCCTGAGTATGCAGCTTGACCCACCGCGCTCTGCTGTGGCACCCCTGCAGGCTTGCACCATCCTGTTCCAGTGTCAGCGTGCCCCTGAGTGCTCAGAGCCCATTTGTTCCTCCTGAGTTAGAATCCAGCCTGGGTTTACCAGGGAAGGATTCAATGCTGTCTCCAGCAGAGAAAACCAATCATCACCTGCTCACTCAGGCAGCCGTTCTAGAAAAGGCTCTGGTACTACCTGAGAGGCTGGGGAGAAGTCTTAAGGCCACCACTGAGCCCAGGATGCCCAGCTCCAGGCCCCACTTTAAACACAATGGCAGAAGGAGTGGACTGTTGTGGTCGGGAATGTCGCCCTTCTCTAGTCTTCTGATGTATTTCCAACAACCTCTCTTTTGGAGGTACCCTCCTCCAACCCTTAGTGCTGAAAGGGACTGAGCTACCATCCTCTAAAAGGTTGTTTTGATATGAACCATACTTGTAAGAAAAAAAATATGACTGATTTTCCTTGAAAAATGAAGGGAGACACAGGACAGGTCATTAAATAAAATATTTAAGAACTTTGGAGCCAAAAAGATGGATTGGCCTTAGGCCAAGGACAAAAATAGGTTTCTTGTCATTTTTACTGTGACTTGACTTTGTCTATGTAAACTGTCAACCAATGACCATTGGCAAATTTCTCCCATACCAACCAGTACTAGATAAATACAAATGTCTTTGTTCTCAGAACCCACCTTTCCCCTGGAGAGTTGGTTTTTCCCAACTAGCTTCACTCGCCAATTTGATGCAGGAGTCTCAATAAACACTGAGAGCTGGCCTGCTGATTTCCCTAAAGTGTTCTAGGAAAGGCACCTTCTCTTTCTTCATCTTTCTAACAATATACCTTGCATCCACGGCTAGTGCTCTCTTCATAGAACTCCATCCATCAAGCTAAGACAGTACCATGTTTTCTTTTTCATAGGGCTCATATTTGCCTTAGAAAATTCACATGAAAGAGAATAGCCAAAGCCAACATATACATTGAGGGATGCCAGTTGTTTACCTCAGTGACACAGCTAAGATGGTTTCATGTTCTTGAGCTGGAAATTTTAGAGCTGAGGGATATATCATGCTTTGGCTGTTGTACAGAGGGCAGTATTTCTAGATACAGCACATCATCAGGAGATTTCCATCTCAACCAGAGATTACTATAATGTACTTGCCTATTAGAGTCTTTACTGCTGTAATGAATAAGACATGATTAATCTGAGCTGTAAAAATAAATTATAATAAAACCATAATCTCTTACATTGGTGTAAAGCTTTCCTTTAGTTTTTTAGAAAATAATTGCACACAATTTTTACACAAGCTCAACAATTTTATCAATGCAAGGACCTCAAGAAAGAGGAAGTGGAGTTATTACTACTCAACTATGAACCTTCTAGAAGTTAACAAATGAAGAGATGGAGAAACTGAAAAAAGGGACCAAGTCTCAGTTGATCAGTGGTAGAGTTTGATGAGAACCCACACCACGCCACAAATGATTTTCTGCCTTTGTCTATGACCTGTGCTCAAGTTCAAAGACCACTGTACACCTTTGTCATACTTCCCTGGAAATTCTTTTGCCTCGTTTACCACTGTGGCTGGGAGAAATCCCCAGGCAGAAAGGCTTCGATCCAGGAGCATTTGGGTAAATAATATCTCGGCCCCTGCAACTCCAGGAGGCACAAGAGGAGAAAGAAGGCCAGCCCTCCCCCCATGCCCCAGTGCCCCAGTCCACCCACTGGAAGAATTCAAGAAGCCTGGCATGGAGGTAATTTAGCAGCCTGCTGTGTTCTCAAACAACAGCCCTTAAACAATGATTGGCCAATTTCATTCTAATCTTCCCAATTTTGCTCTAATTAAAATCAAGCTGTAGCTTTCACACAGTTTAATTAAGGCTGATTGGGAGAAATGGGGAGGGGAGACTCAAGCTTAGAGGAGGAGGAAGAGATCACTCTTTGGCAAATCTCATACTGCCCGACAGGCTCAGGGGCTTGGAGAGGGTGTTGAGAGTGGTGTGTTTGTAGAATCAACAGGATGTACAGCAGACACATTGAAATGAAGGGCCAGTGAATCTATGCGGCCAGAAGGAACTGAAAAGGGAGTTAAGACCTGTGTTTTCTGAGGCACAGAAACCCCAGTTCTGCCCTGACCTCCCAACCTGCTCCCCACAGCTCTTCTTTTTAACTGTGGAGAAAATCGCTTTGTTCACTACTCTTCACCTCCCGTTGTGCTTGTCTTTGCCTAGCAAGCTGACAGACCATGCCAGGCTTCTCCCCAGCAAACATCCATGGGCTTCCCATTATCTACTCAACCCCAAGAGAATTCCCCCTGACTGGCAGTTCCTCCCATTATTCTACAAGTTTATTCCTCTTGCAATGAGATAGCCCTTCTGGTATTTGGGTGTATTTACTTTTTATATGGGCTACTCTTCTTTAGATTAACTATTTTTAGTTCCTTCAATATAGTTCCCAGATCTCTAGGCCCTTATGCTTTAACTTTCTCTGCTGGCAATCTAGTTTGTCAACGTATTTCTTTTTGAAGATGACAACCAAAATTAAACACAATCCAGTAGATGTGTTCTGAGCCACCAAGAGTACACTAGGATACAATATCTGAACACATCAGTATCATCGTAATTATCATCATAGTGTCAATTTACTGAGTCCTTATGTTGCCAGTCATGGGACTGGATGCTTTACATATTTTTCAGTCATCACCACAATCTTGCAAATGTCAGTGGGGTAGAATCCTCATTCTTGCCTGTATTAGAATGCCCTTTGACATGTAACTTTGCAGTATCACTCACTCATATGAATGGAGCTTATTTCCCTCCCCCATTGATATTGGGCTTAGCTATGTGACATTGCTTTGGACAAAGGAACATGGACAGAAGTGACAGGTGCCAATTCTGGGCCCCAAAGTGCATGTCTCCACTCTCTGTCTTGCATCCCTGCCCTCACCATGAGAACCGCTCCCTCCATGAAGCTGTAAGATGCTGCCCTTTCAGCCTGAGACCCATAATAAGCATCATTGGAGTAAAGACCTAATGGCCCCTGTGCAGACCCGCAACCTGAAGCATAGCTAACTCAACCAACCTACAGATGCTGAGTGAGAAAAATGATTATTGTTTTAAACTACTGAGTTTGGGGGATACTCTTATATCCATAATTGTGGCAATAATTAACTGATACACTGATACCCTCCACAAGCTTAAGTCTCATTTTATGGCTGAGCAAGCTCAGACTGAGATAATTTAAGTATCTTAGTCAAGGACACATAACCAACCAAAAGTGAAGATAGTCTGTGATCTTTCTACTATACCTATTTCCTTTATTAATACACCTGAATATTGCATTCCTTTTTTGAGAGAAAAATATTCTTGGCTGACAGTAATCTCATGGTGAACCAGACCCCCTCCCCCACATTTTTCCAACCTCAGATATTTTTTTTCCACAGCTAATCCATGACTCCTATACCCTATATTTGTGAAGTCGACATTTTGAACTTGAGTTTAAGGCTTTGCATTTCCCCTTTTTCTTGCATTTCCTCACTTGTGACAGAGACTGGAAAATTGTTCTCTAAGCGATTTCATTTTCCTCCTGGGCTCACAGATGGATAGTTTTTCCCAGCTTCCTCTGCATTTAAGTGTAGCCACATGACTGAGTTTTGGCTGGTTTAATGTGAACCCAGGCCTAGCCCATAAGACTTCCCATAAAATCTTTCATGCTCTCTTTTCTTGTTTACCAGGACCCAGAGGGGAACTCTGAGGACCTAGGTGGTGACAGAGTGACTGGATAGAAGGGGTCTTGTTTCTGAATGATTTCATGAGGCAATCTCCTTTTAACCCTACCACAAATTGCACTGGACATAAGCAAAAAAATAAACTTGTATTAAGTCACTGAGATTTGGGAACTGTTTGTTCCAGCAGTTAGCCTACTCTGACTAATTCCACCTTGATCATGTCAATCTCACATTGCAGCCTGGCAAATAATCTTCACTCTTGACATTATTGCCTATCTGGATAAAGGTCCCTTTCAGTTATCTGATTTTATTGCCTATGTGGTCAAACATCCATGCTCCCATAGCTCCCCAGTTCAGTAACATTCCCATATGGGGTCTCTCTTCCTTGCTTTGTGAGTCTAGATGGAAATGGCGTTGGTCTTGAGGTCTTGACTTTAACGTTATGGGATTATGGTGTATGAGCTGTGTTCTACAGGGAAAGCACCTGTCACAGTTAGGGATTTATCTGGGACTATCTATAACTATAAAATCAATGAATAGATTAACTCAGGCTACAGTTAGGGAGAACAATATGTAGATTTTAAGTGATAAATTTGATTAATGCATGAAGATTGCAGTAGAAAGAGTTTGATAAAGTAAGGTTTCCCCTTCTTTGTTCCATCTTTCTCAATTAATCTCTCTTCATTTTCTCTTCCTTCCTCAAGATTTTCCACTCTATTGTTTTCCATATTTATTCTCAGGAGACCTCTCACAAGAATAAACACCTATCTTGAAATAAACCAAATTTATTTTTTAGTTATCACCAAATAAGCCTATAAAGAAATTCCTATTATTCTACCCATTTGACTGATGAGAAGTAACTTGTACAAGATCACACAGCTGGAAGTAGCAGAACTTCCATTTAAACCCACAGAGGGGACTTCCCTGGTGGTGCAGTGGTTAAGAATCCACCTGCCAATGCAGGAGACACGGGTTCAATCCCTGGTCCAGGAAGATCCCACATGCCGCAGAGCAACTAAGCCCATGCGCCACAACTACTGAGCCTGTGCTCTAGAGCCCGAGAGCCACAACTACTGAGCCCACCCACCACAACTACTGACGCCTGTTCACCTAGAGCCCGTGCTCCGCAACAAGAGGAGCCACAGCAATGAGAAGCCCACTCTGCAATGAAGCCCCTGCTCGCCGCAACTAGAGAAAGCCCGCGCACAGCAACAAAGACCCAACGCAGCCAAAAATAAATAAATAAATTTACTTTAAAAAATAAATAAATAAGCCAACAGAGTATGATTGCAGAGGCTGGAACCTCACCCACTTGCTTTCTGCTTCATCTAATTCAGTCCGAGAACACCCTACTCTTAAAGAGTGACTTCATTCTTTTATTATATCTTTACATGTGGCAGACATTTTTGCCTGGAAGAGCTCAGAGCCAAGTGAAGAGCAAATAGAGATAGGCAAATAAATAATTAATTAAATGCACAAAATAAGTTCTAAAGCAGAAATATGAACAGACTGATGGGGAAGCAGAAGTAGGAATAACTAACTTGCTTGCGGGAGCCAAAGAAGAAGCTATAGAGAGGTGATATTTAAACGGGTTTGAAAGGTGCGTCGGAGCTCAGATGGTAGAGAAAATAGAAAGAGCTTTGCAGGAAAACGGAATGGGACATGGAAAGACACGTGGGATCTAAGGAAGGCTCAGTGTCTAGGAAAATCTGGAAATGTTCACTGAGACTGGAACATAAGACAAGCAGGAAGAAATGAGGGGGCATAATCAGTGGCACAAGGTCAGTATTCATGGAATATTTGTTGAAATAGTAAATGGATGGATTTAGAAGAGACTCTCATGCTAAGAAAACACATTTGGATTTTATCCTTTGGGCACAGAGGGACCAACAGAGGATTTTAGGCAGGTAGAATTGGAGAAGAGACAAAAGGCCAAGTGGTAAACGATGAAGCCAAGACAAGAGAGAAGAGGCTGGCTTTGAAAGGCAGTTCTGAGATGGAAGCCACATAAGTCAAATGGAAGATGGGGAAAAAGCACAAGTTACAGTGGTGGCCGGTCATGGTAGGAAGCACAGGAAAGAATATAGGAGACATAATAAGTGTATAGAAAACAGGATGAGTGCAGTTCTGGCTATGATTTTACCACAAACTAAGTCTAGGTGAACAAAATCAAATCAGGTGGGAGGTGCAATTCTTTGAGAAACTGAGAAAAAAGTTAGGATTTTTTTTCTACATTTCACTTGAATGAAAAACCTATATTCTCTCACGATAAACCCAGAACATATTTCCCACTTTTCTTGTAAAATTGATGCTTCAGGTCCCAAGCAGAGTCACCACATATTCTGAGGTGAGCCCGTGACCTTGAACTACCATCACTAATTTTCAAGACCTGCACAGAATGCAAGAAGTTAAAGAAATCTGTGGAGAGGAAAATGCCTGGTCTGAGAAACTCCAGGATGGTGAACTGATACTGATCTGTGACAAAATTCTTGAGGATTTTGAAAGGTGAGCAAGCAAGCAAGCAAGCTCTCCAGGAGCCAGAATTGGTTCAGGAAGAAAGCCTTATGTCAACATCAATTTCTTATTTATTATCCCTTTCTTTGTTTACCAGGACCCAGGAGAACTCTGAGGCTCTGGGTGATGACAGAGTGACTGGATAGGAGTCTTGGTTCTGAATGATTTCATGAAGA
Source organism: Eubalaena glacialis (assembly GCF_028564815.1). Classification (NCBI taxonomy): domain Eukaryota; kingdom Metazoa; phylum Chordata; class Mammalia; order Artiodactyla; family Balaenidae; genus Eubalaena; species Eubalaena glacialis. Next base: position 56,575,050 of record NC_083718.1, read on the forward strand.
TCAAAGATGGAAAAGAGAGAGTTGGGAAAAAAAGAAACAAGGACAGTTTGAGAGAGAGACTGTGAGAGGGGAAAGAGAGAGAAAAGAACATCTGGAGGGAAGTCACAGTGTGTTACTGTGTCTAAGAATAACTGTCTTCAAATATCTGGAGAACTTTTTGCAAAGAAGAGGAATTTACACTTATTCTAGAGAAATAGGAGAAAGCAGAGTCAGGACCAATAAGTGGAATTATGGAAGGAAATACTGAGATTCAATTTCATAAAGATCTGTAGAGTGTTTTGGGCCGCTGAATGGAAGTTGGCTTCAGAGAACACGCAGAACTGGACCTGCCCAAGCCAAGGCACCTTCTTGGGGATTTGTAGAGTGGTTGTCTGCCATGGGTAGGAAATAACTGATTTTAAAGTTTCCTTCTGGAACCCTTCTATGCTGTTGGTGGGAATGTAAATTGGTGCAGCCACTATGGAAAACAGTATGGAGGTTCCTTAAAAAACTAAAAACAGAACTGCCATATGATCCAGCAATCCCACTCCTGGGCATATATCCAGAGAAAACTCTAATTCAAAAAGATACATGCACCCCAATGTTCATAGCAGCACTATTTACAATAGCCAAGACGTGGAAGCAACCTAAGTGTCCATCAACTGATGAATGGATAAAAAAGATGTGGTATATATATACACACACACAATGGAATATTACTCAGCCATAAAAAAGAATGAAATAATGCCATTTGCAGCAACATGGATGGACCTAGAGATTATCATACTAAGTGAAGTAAGTCAGAGAAAGACAAATATCATATGATATCACTTCTATGTAGAATCTAAAAAATGATACAGATGAACTTATATACACATCAGAAACAGACTCGCAGAAATAGAAAACATATGTTTACCAAAGGGGAAAGGTGGGTGGGAGGTATAAATTAGGAGTTTGGGATTAACATATACACACTACTATATATAAAATACATAAACAACAAGGAGCTACTATATAGCACAGGGAACAATATTAAATATCTTGTAATAAGCCATACGGAAAAGAATCTGAAAAAGAATATATATACATATTGAACTATAATATAATGAACTATACTTCAATAAAAAATAAAAATAGGGGTTTCCCTGGTGGCGCAGTGGTTGGGAGTCCGCCTGCCAATGCAGGGGACACGGGTTCGAGCCCTGGTCCGGGAAGATCCCACATGCTGCGGAACAACTAAGCCCGTGCGCCACAACTACTGAGCCTGCGCTCTAGAGCCCGTGAGCCACAACTACTGAAGCCCATGTACCTACAGTCCATGCTCCACAACAAGAGAAGCCACCACAATGAGAACCCGGCGCTCCACAACGAAGAGTAGCCCCCGCTCGCTGAAACTAGAGAAAAGCCCGCATGCAGCAACAAAGACCCAACGCAGCCAAAAATAAATAAATAAAATAAATTTATAAAAAAATAAAGTTTCCTTCTAATTCACAGATCCGAGCACCTTGGTTCTGTTCTGCCATCCCATGTCCCCAGGCTTCCCTGCATCCTGAGACACTGTTTTTGCAGCTCTGGCCTCTTATTCCAGGCTAACCACTAAATCTGGTGTTCTCTGATTTAGTCTCCTGGCCTACAGGCACCAGAATGGACATTGCCCTACTTAGTGGTAACAGAAGGTCAAAGAATGTATTATCAGCCTCTAGAGCCACATTTCTTCTATCAAGTCCCACTTGAGCATGAATTTCCAGATGGCCAAGGCTGGCATTCAAGGACTTGCATAGCCTCCCTTCCTCTCCACGTGGTCTTTATCAGACTCACACTTTAGAACATAAACAGAATGCAGCTAAGCAAAGCCTGGCTCACTGCGCTGAAGTTTACCTCTGTTACTAGTAAACCAACTATGTGACCACTGTCGAGGGATCATTAGGTGTTTACCTGCCTCTGTGGATCCAGGAGAACTTGCTCCCCAAAGAGTCTTCCTTCCTCTTCCTCCTTCATCACTAGCGTGTCCCCAGGTGAGGCACAGACTCTCCCGGCACACAAGGAAAACGAGAATTCTCCCAGGCACCAAGGCTAGTAATGAAGGGCTTGGGGCAGCGCTCGGTCTGGCTACCTCATTTTTCTCCCACCAGGGCCTCCTGCCTGGCCAGTGAGACTTCTTGTTCATTCTGACTCATTCTGACGCCCAGAGCTTGCTTGTTCTTTGCAGGGAGAGGGAGAAAGAGGCACATTTCTGGGCTCAGGGGAGAGCCTGGAGTGGTGGCAGAACCAGGGAGCATTAAACAGGTGCAGAGGGGAAAACACAGCAGGCAGAGGGAGCTGTGCCAGATTCTTGCATCCTCTCTAAGCCATGGCCCGAGTACAGCAGCCCTAATCTGCCCACCGTATACCTACAAATCCTAAAGCTGACTTGGGATTCCCAGCCTCTAGGTCTCTTTCACTGCTTCATCTGATTCCATGAGGTGCTGTGGATGCAAAGGGTAAGTAGGAGTGACCCAGAGCACGTACCAATCTTGTTGTTATATGAAACTCCAAATTTGCAAAGTAGCCCAATAAGCAGAGGTTATTTGCATCACCAAAGGTTTCTTCTTGTTGTATTAAAATATTTCTTGAAATATAAGATATTTCCAAGTGGATGTTTGTGTTTTATAAATCAGTAGCTACCTGATCCTCAAGTCAGGGGCTAGAGATTGACTTAGCACTGAATTTTATAAGCCATTGCCAGGCAAAAAATAAGATACTGCATTTTGGAAATGGCATTAAGTGTCCCTCCAGCAGAGGATTTGATTTACAGAAATTCGATTTAGACTGCACCCTTATAGAAATACACTGGCAGTGCAAAGCCAACACATACAAAATTCTCTGCGGGTGACCTGCTTCAGGAAGGTTCATCTGTAGCTTCTTCCCACAAAGGGCTCCCCAGAGCCCAAGTGCAGATGGAGAACTCTGGTGGAAACAGAACTACAGGGTCTTTGAGTGGGATGAGACACCTTCTAGCCCCGAGACCCATCTTCTCCACCCCAAAGGTCTGCTAGAATGCCAGAAGGAAGAGTAGGAGGGGCAGAGAGCACAGGTGGTTACAAGTGGAGGCACCATTTCTCTTGGAGCATTAAGAATCCCAGGCTCAGATTATGTATTTGATTCAATAATAATCATTTAATGGTCAGATCCGCTATTGTATGGGTTGAGTGCTGGCTCTTCCTCTTACCAGTTGTGCGACACCCTCTAAAACTCAGTGTCTTCATCTGTACAACATGTATATAATGAGCATCTCCCTTGTACATTTCTCATAAGAATAATTTTAGCATATATGTATAATATTATTATGCACTTAGTAAGATGTTGGGTATATTGTGAATACTCCATATGTATAGTCACTATTATTTATTATTGTTATTAATATGTCACAACATAGAGGAATGCTTTGCTTTCTTCTAAGTTATGCATTTGCCCTCCCAAAAGAGTCTGTTTTCTTTGCCCCCTTACTCCTTTCATCCCATAAAGAAACTGGGGAAATTGGTGAGAGCCTGCTGCCCTGTGGTCCACACTTCAATACTGTGCAGTCAATGCCTTGAGATCCCTGCTCACAAAAAGCTTTTGTCTCTTGGACATCCACGCCCTCCAGTCAACAGGCCCTCTGAAGGTTTCCTCCTGCTCAGTTCATGGAGCTCCATTTGAGGCCACCTGCCCAGCCCATCCACAGTATCCAGTGATGCCTTTTTCAGTTGCTTCATATAGGATTGGGCAAATCAGTCCGAAAGACCAGAAGGCTCCAGTTGTCTTTAATTTGAGTCAGGGATAGATTGTGGGGATAGAAATCTTTGTCTCAGACTCAGGTCCAAATCTTCATCTCCAGCCCAGCTCTATGGTCATAAATCTGTTCCACTTGCTTTGAGCAGCTTTGCGAGCACATTCACCTGTTTCTAATCCTGGAGGAGAAGATGGATGATTGGCATGGGAACCAAACTCACACAGAGCACTTCGGTCTGCTGCACAGACCTCAGCCCACTTCCAACCACTTGCTCCCGGGGGTCTGTCTTCCTTGAGGGCAGAGCTCCCTGAGGCCTGGGCCGTGTCTCATTCACAGCTGTGTCCCCAGCACTTGGGGAGTGGCCAGCACACAGAGATAATAAACATACGCTGACTGAATAAATGTCCCACCACATGCCACTCACTGTTCTAAGCAATGTGGACTGAAATACCTTTCTTGTGAGAGATGTGGAAAGCCCTGAGGTGGGATAAATGTGGCAGAAGCTGAATAGAGAAAAAATATTGAGAATCCCTGACCCAGAAGAAGCTGTTCTCTTGAGGAGAAAAAAAAATGAAAAGACCACGTGGCTAGCCAGTGTCCCTTTCTGCCTGCATCTGTGTCGTGACGGTTTCTAGACGAAGCCTACCTCACTCCTTTCTACATATACATGTCTCTAAGTAGCAATTCATTCATGAATAAAATTAATTATTTCTCAAAGCAAAAATTAATCCTCTTTTTCTCTGCCTGACTGACTCAAGATCTCTCTACTAAATCTCATCTGAAAACAAAACTGAACTAGCTTTCTCCCCTCAGCCTTCCTGGATTTTCCCTGCTTTTCTTGCATGTTTTTATTTTTACATTTTCTCTTCACAGACCATCTTTGCAATCCTATTTCAAGCCAGGTGGATGACCTGGAAATAGTCCTAGAACACACAGGAAAATTTGGGGCAAGAGTCATTTTGTCCTGGGGGAACGTGGGACTGACATCCTGAGAATTCATTCTGATATGGCATCCATGGACTAAATCTATCCATCAATCACTGAGAATGTGCTAAATATCTTCTTCTCCCAGAGCCTGAGATGCTGCATTCCAATGTGTTTTTTCCGTTTACGTGTGCTGTCACTCAAACCGGACAGCTGAACTCCTGGAAATCAGTAGAACCCTGTTTTCTCTATCTTTTGTAGCCTTCAACAGTGCCCAGAATAATGCTTTGCACAAAGTAGATGCTCCATAAACACTTGCGAGAGGACCAAGAAAGCAAACACATGGTGTGGGCAGCTTACTCTAAATTCAATTTTTTAAGCCTAAGTGATGCTGGATTTTCAGTTGAACTAGTGGCTTTATAAGACCTCAAAGCACTGCTTACCATTTTCTCACCAGGTGCATATTCACACTCCAGTTTTCCAAGGTAGAAATGCAAGGAATTGCCTTTGGTCCTACCTTTTCCAGATATGAAATTACTTTTACTTCATTTTACTCACTGCCAGTACAGGAAAATGACATGCCCTCCAGGTGAGAGGCTTTTAAAATTGCACCTTGGAAGAAATCGGTGTCTAGGAGACCCTTTTGGCATTTTGGAGTGACAAGATACGGCAGAAACAACACAGTGGGGCAGAGCAGGTGGAGGAGGAACATTCACATGCTTCTTGGCATTTACACTGGATGCATGGGACTGGCTGCTCAGTTTCTAAAGCACACCTGGCACTCCCACAACTTTGGTTATACTGCTCCTGTGTCCACAGCACCGTTCCCCAAGCTCTCCACTTGGAGATCTCCCACTCAGCCATCAGAGTCTGGCCGATGCATCCCCTTTTATACTGGCCTTCCTTGACCTTTCTGTGCAGAGCGACCTAGCACTTTCTCCAAATGTACTTGTCTGTGAGTTCCACCAGATCAAGAACTGTGCCCTCCCCATTCATGGTTTATTAGCAGAATCTCGTAGAAGCATGAGCACAGAGTCGGCCTTCAATACAACAGATTGAATGAGTACTGCTCCTCCTACGCTCTTGAATTGTCATTGTATGTTTATGTGCTCTTTCTCCTTCCTCGAAGTGAGCAGCACACTTCCTCATGCGCATAGGTCAGCTGCACTGGTGCGGATGTTTCCATGTTAAGATGCAGACAGGATGCTGCACGAGGATGAGGATCTGCAAGGCCCAATTCAAGGGCCCAGACACCCTTTTGGGGCTCATCATCCAGACACTTCTGGAATAAAATTCCTTGGGTGAAGGCCTTCTGCTGGGTCTACAGCCTAGATTAGATAGTTCATGTCAGCTATTCGGCTATACATTTAGCCAGCACTGAACTCTTGAGGAAAGCAAACTCTAGACGTTTCGTTCTGTCCCTCTGCCACCTCCTTACCTCTGTGGACTGAGAAATAGTACCTGTGACCAGACTACAGGCTCATTGCTCCGCACTGCCTCTGCTTTCGCTCTGACTTGTTTTGCTCTAGTTTGTGTACTGTTCCTTTCTCGCCTTCTATTCCAACAAACTCCCTTGTCAAAATATAAGCCCAGTGAGAAGGGCAGAGATCACCCAGTTTGCTCGGGTGATGGTCGTTTCTCCGGCAGAGCTCACCTTCTCCCCTGCCCGTCCCATCCACCTGAGAACCACGGCTTCCCTTATGGTGCCCTGCAGCTGTGTAATAATACAAACTTTCTGTACCTCCATAGCTGTAAGGAACACCTAGGAAATCACTGGGATTTACCCAGGCAGACTGAGGTTGCCTTTGGCTGCCGTTTATTTATGTGGATTGTGATCTCTTAATTGGAGACGGTGCCTCTCCCAGGGTTCACTGTTTATTCAAATCAGTATTTGTCAGTCCCTGAGACGTGGTCCAGATGATAAATCAGCTCTGGAGTTCCTTCTGTGATTGCTTGCACAGCTGCTCTCTGCTTCCTCACCTCTCCATCTCCCAGGAGGCACCCATAGGCTGGTTCTAGGCCCTCCAGCCTTTTCTGCTTTTAAACTTTTCTCCCAGCTGCTGGATCTTATGAGTTCATGTGCCTTGGCACTAATAATTCCTAAATTTAACCTCCCATGATTACTGTTCTATTTCATTTGTAACATCTCCTGTAAACATTCTCACGACCTCAAGTGCATCATGGGGGATGCTGCCTTACCATTAAGCCTTCTGTCCTTCTCCACCCTGGTTATTCCTGCTCTCCTTCCACCTCCCAAGCACTTAGTATAATCAAGCTTTAATGTCATACTGTTCATGTGGGGCTCCTGTTAAAATGCAGATTCTGATTTTGTAGGTCAGGGTAAGACTTGAGGTTCTGTCATTTTTTACAAGCTCTCAGGTAATGCCAACGCTGCTGGTCCACAGACCACACTTGGAGCAGTATGGATAAATTATTCGGTTTTGCCCGTTTCTCACTTCTTTCACATGTAAGTTATTGCCAAACCTTATTTTTCATCTTGTTGAATTATAAACAGATTATCTTTTCTTAGGGTAATTGCTCTGGTACCTGTAGAAAGGTTCTTTTGCCTTAACGGCCCTCATTCAGCACGTCATCTGATTCTACCCCAGCCTGCCCTATTGTATGTTTCCAGATGCACCTGCTAAAACACATTCCTGCTTCAACATTGCCTACCTTTGGGTACCACTCCAACCTCTTGGTTTTAAGCTATGTTCTACTTTGGTTCTCAAAATTTGCAAACTTTGCCCAGCATATGATCAGAAAATCATGAGCGGAATATGATCATATATAATATGAAGATATCTACTTATTTTTTGGTTTGTTTTTTTTTCCTCCTAAAAGACTTCTAACATATCCCTAGACCCTTCTTTTCTAAAAGAGAGGCAGATAATAGAAATGGAGGTATTAGTGACTAAGGTCAATAATTTGGAATTATACCTGGCCTTGCCTTTCTCCCAACCACCATATTATACTCATTGTTCTATATGATCTCTAACTTTACCTCTTAATTTTAATTTATTCTTTCCGAGTTTTAAGTGTTTCATCATAGTGGCTTGGATTTTTTCCAATCCCACGATTATCTCTCTATTAAAGCTTTAATACAAAAAGAAATAAAAAAAAAAAACCAGACTGCTCATAACTTTGATTTGTAGCAAAGAGAGAATGGAACATTACTGCTAGAGTGTTTTGAGAAACCATATTTACATTTGCATCAGCTCAATTTAGGTGCCTGATTAGGTGCGTGTTATGATGAAGATGCACTTACCAGTCAAAGGGAAGTGGTGTGGTCTAGAGTAATGAGCAGGAGACTTCAAGTCAGGAGCTCTGAGTGCTATTTCTGGCTGTGACTGGCTACCTCTTTGACCTTGAACAAGTCCATCTCACCGCCTTGAACCCTAAAAACCCCCATCTGCCTCACAGGGTTGCTGTGAGAGGTTGATCACTTAAGGGTTTATTGTACTGGGGGCTATAGAGTGGAGCAAAGGCAGGCAGTTGGGGGTCACAAATGGAATCCGAGACAGGATCTCTGCTCTTCCAGCTCTTACCACTAGCCTATTAAGAGACAGTGTCTGAGAAGTGGACTGATTGCTCAGATCTTGGTCTGATAGGGCTTGAGAATATGCTGAGAGGTCGGCTAATGGAATTTAAAAGCTTGCCAAAAATTGGGTGAGATGGCCAAGGCCATCCTGTTATTTAGGAAGTTTTAACAAGAATGTATATTGTCTCTCTTCTCGTAATGGTGCCATCCTGAGATTGTTCAAGTTATCCCTGGGACCAGGGAGCTGGCAGTGACCAGTGCCCAGCTTCTGTAGGACATCTTAAGGAAGGTCTGCTCAGCTGGCAACCCCTGACTTTATAGGAGAAAGATCATTTCCTGTGGTGACTCTAAAACATGCTGGAAATGATCCAGCTCTTTCTGGCAGTCCATAAGACCAGTAAGAGTGTGCCCCAGAAAACATGCATTCATTCTCCAGTTGAGTTCCTCTCCCAGCAGAGAGAGAGATTGAGGAATTAAGGTTAATATGCTTTAAAAAAGAAAGCAAGAGAACAATTTTTTTTCTCCTTCTAATGTAAGTTGTCAAATGCTAAGCAATGAGCAGATGTTATCATGAAGATAGTACCCATGGCTCTCATCTCATTATAATTTTTGCATTGGTTAATATTTGTTGAGGATACTCTAATAATAGATAACATTTATTAAGCACCGTTCTAAGTGTTTTACATCAATTAACTCATTTAATTTTCACATCAATCCATTAGGTGGGCACTATTATTGTCCTAATTTTACAAATAAGGAAATTGGGGAGCAAAGAAATTTAATAATTAACCCAACATTATACAGCTAGTAAGCTGCAGCCCCAGGATTAGAGTCCAGGTCATCTGGCTCCAGAACCTTCACTCTGAAGCATCTATGCCTACGAGAATACAGACTTACGGAGAGAGCAACAATCTCTGGGGACCCATGGTTAGAGAGGCCAGAGCTATTCTAGACCAACCAGTCATCTACTCCAACAGAGAGCACACTCTGATTTCCAAATAAGAATAGATGGCGTTCAGAGCTTAATGTTAGAACCTGGTTGTGTAATTGCTGTAACATGTCCACACACAGCTAGAAGAGAAGAAGGGTCTCTCTTCTGCTGTGTAAGAGAGCTTCATGTAATTCTGCACCGAATATTCTAGCCCCATTGGAAAGTCTTATTCTTCCCCCACCACAGCTCACCTCCCTTCTTACATGGAAAGCACATATGGATACCATATGATCTCCATGTACCAAAAGCTTTCTTAAAGAATTGAATAAAAGACTAATCCTGTTCGAGATCCAATATTTCACCACGGAGCATTTCTGATATTCTCTGTAAGCTCTTTCTCCCTCTGCCCTTCTGGAAGAAATGCCCTTCTAGTCATTCGAGATGACTAGACCAGTTTTCTGTGACCTGCTCTAGTCACAGTAAGCAAGGTCTTGAATTTGCTAGAAGGAATTACCACTAGAGACAAAAGGGAAAGGGATAAGAGTGAGCTCCCTTGGGGATAATATAGAGCCCTACAACAAGTATCCATGGATCCACCATTTTGCTTAATAGCTAAAGGCAGGACTCCCAGAATGCTCCTGGAGCAGCCGTGTGTGACCATTCTCCCCTTGCCCCGCCGTGGGGTTGCAAATCGCAACGCTGCCTTCCTGTCAGAATGACTGGTTACTGTTTCCCCAGGTACAGGTTCATGTGCAATAACTGACCCCAGAGAAACACAATGGCACAGTGTAAGAGCCTGTCCCATTAAATGATCAAAAAACCATTATGGACTGATAGAATGGTTGATGGTGCAGAAGTGATTCCAGACATTCCCCGTGGGCCGGCTCTGAGCTGCTACTCAGGCATTCAGTGGTCGCCAGCCTTGGGGCTGGGGCCTGATGACAAGAGAAATCTGTGGAGGGGTGAAGGAAACTGGTGCTTTATTCCTTCTAGTTCCTATAGCCCTTTGAAGTGAATGCTGGTATTAGGATTCCCAGCCTGACATTTCAGTTCCAACATACTTTAAAAAAATTTTTTTGTGATAACACTGCTTTTGAAAGATTTGGGATAAACGGAGAAGTCTGAGGTGAATTAAATCTTGTTTTCCTGAACTAGAGGGATTCGCTGCTTAAACACATTCTAGGGTGGATTTTCTCTTTTCCCTTTTTTTCTTTTTTTTTTTTTTGGAGGGATGGAAAAAGAAATTCTTTGATAAAGAGAAGCATCGCCCTGAATTTACATTATAGAAAATTCGTGGGGGACACAGGTCTAATTTCTTATATATTTACGGAGAGTCAAGTTAACCTCTTTTACCGGAGCAGGCGTCAGCTCAGCCACTCCCAGCCCGAGCTGGCCGCTCTCTGCCTCAGTGGCCCTGTGTGAATTTCCACTACAGTCTTTGGAGGATGGCAAGGACCAGAGCCACTGAACCAGGGAGTATGAACTGCAATCCCTTCTAATACCAGATTGGGAGAGAAATGGCTTTTGTTTCTACGGACCTCTGCACCCATGAAGCACCAGCCCCTCAAATACCTCATCTTTCCCTTTGTCTGCATCTGCATGTGGGAATCGTGTACCAGGAAAATGCCCCCTGTAAATGGCTGCACTTACCATTTGGGACTCTCCCAGTGCTCAATACCTTAAAACCTTATTTCTGAGACTCCGTACTAACCTAAACAGACTGCATGGTGTTGCAGAAGTAAAGAAAAAAAAAGCCTCTTAGAAACAGAAAAATATAGTTTCTTTAAATATAATTTAAGAACCCAGACTTTGGAGTCTGACTGCTACTTGGGAGCTAATCCTAGCTTCACCATTTACTAGCTGTGTGCCCCTCGGCAAGTTCCTTAACTTCTCTGGACCTCAATTTCTTCATCTGTAAAAAGCGGAGAATAATTGTTCTTCCAAAAGAGGGCTATTAGAAGGATTAAATGAGTTCATGTACCTAAGGCATGTAAAGTGCTAGATCCAGCAAGAGGGCCAAAACCTTTACTATGTTCATATGACTAGGAATGCACATGCCCAAGGTTACCAATAGCAACCTCTAGCTGGCAAAAGAATAGGTGATTTTCTGGCTGTTTCTCTTTGTGCTTTTTCGTATTTTCCCTCTCTCTCTCTTTCATTAGAAATGAATCTGTAATTGGAAAATAAATATCTTTAATAAAAGAAAAAAATTCTAGCCAAGTTCCCAGGTTTGTCTGAAGACTATGGTCAAGGTGAGGAGGAAAAGGGGGTGACACTAAGGCAGAGACTAAGCAGAGGGATGAAGGGGAAAGTTGAATTCAGGGATGCACTCAAGGGAGCCCGGAGGGTCTCTGGGTCACCTGAGGTGAGGATTTTGAGGAGCCTTGTGCTTTTGAAGTGCTGGTCCAGCAGCCAGGAATTTGCACCTGGTTCATCCCTTGTCAGATGGGTCAGACAGGTCACATGTTTGACTTTCAGCTCTGATGCTCCTGAGGACAGGCCGAGCGGCAGGGACGATGCAGCCCATTTCCTTGCACAAGGCCAACTGAGGCTGTAGTGTTGACAAGGGTGAGGGCAGGCCCATCCCTGCCCCTGCGGGGCTCCCCCCACCTCTAAGGCAGGAACTGGAGCTGCCCTTCCTTCATTTGCATATCGAGGTAATTACAACTCATAAAAGTATCTCACCCATTATTTAAAACCCGGCCCCAGCATTCGACTCTGACCTCCTGCAGCAGCTCAGGCCGCATGCTGAATCCATGCCGCCTGATTTGTCCTCAATTTATAAGCAGCACAACCTATAAATAGAAACCCTTTTGCTAAGTTCCCCAGGAGGCATCAGCAGGTTTTCCAGCTTGTATGTGTTTTCTTCTCTCTTTTTTTAAAAACCAACATGGCAAGCTTGTTCTCCCTGCCTGCTGCTTCTCCGGCTCTCTCCTAGTGCAGTCTGCGGCCTGCCAGCTGGCTTGGCGGTTGGCGCCCTGCACAGACCCAGGCTGGCTTCAGTGGGACGCCCCACTCACCTGTAGATCCTGTATCTGGTGGTAAAACCCTGGCGGTAGCGCTCCACGAAGTCGGTGTACTCCTGCGCGCGGTGAAACGGGCCCCGATCTGTGAGCAGCCAGTCCAGGGGCGGCTGGCCGGCCGCGGAGGCATGATGCTCGGGGACCAAAGCGGCCGCCGTGGCCGAGACAGCCAGCACCCAACCGGGGAGGGCCAGTGCCAGCAGAGCTGCCCATGGGGCCGCCGCCTCCGGCCGAAGCCCTCTAAACCGAGTGCCGCACTGCCACCTCATGCTTCTCCCAGGCGGTTGGTGTCTTCATTCTCTCGCCACACTCTCCCGCTCTGTGCCGCTCCACCAGGGCTCCTGGAACTGGAAAAGTACAACACGGGGATGTCAGTTGCACACCCTGGTCTGACCGCATGGGCCTGTGAGCATCAAATCTCCCTGGGCAGGGCCCATTCTAGAAATCCTTTATTTTAGTAACACATCTTCCTTCTAGGCATTGAGCCACGTGTTGATGTATATTTCATTTAAATCTTAAAACATTCCTACAGGAAACACCCTGTCATTTTGCCGACGAGAAGATGAGGTTTAGAGATGGGAAGAAAGTTGCTTAATTTCACGCAGATTTCAAGTGAAGAAACCAGAATTTTGACCGCAGGGGGTCCAACTCTAACCTTTATACTGTGTTGCTTCCTTGTTTCCTGTGTAGACTCAACACCATCCGCTTGTCTTCCTCTCTCAAAAATGTTCACTATGTTTCAATAATAGCCTCATAGATTGTGTGCAGCCTCTAGAGGCTTGATGTAAAGCAAAGAGCAGCCCCCTTTTTCTGATGGTGAATTGTGGGCAGAATAGTGAAGTCCCATCACTGTTATGAAGCTGGGTGAACTTGGGCAAATTACTTCCCTTCTCTGAGTTTAGTTATCCCTTATGGAAAATAAAGATGCTTACTATGGAGAACAGTATGGAGGTTCCTAATACTACTAAAAATAGAGCTACCATATGATCCAGCAATCCCATTCCTGGGCATATATCCAGAGACAACCATAATTTGAAAAGATACATGCATCCCAATGTTCACAGCAGCACTATTTACAATTGCCTAGACATGGAAGCAATCTACGTATCCACTGACAGATGAATGGATAAGGAAGATGTGGTGTATACACACACACACACAATGGAATATTACTCAGCCATAAAAAAGAATGAAATAATGCCATTAGCAGCAACATGGGCGGACCTAGAGATTATCATACTAAGTGAAGTAAGCCAGACAGAGAAAGACAAATATGATATGATATTGCTTATATGTGGAAGCTAAAAAATAAATACAAATGAATTTATTTATAAAACAGAAATAGACCTACAGACATAGACAACAAACTTATGGTTGTGAAAAGGGAGTAGGGGAGGTATAAATTAGGAGTTTGGATTAACATATACACACTACTCTATGTAAAACAGATAATCAACAAGGACCTACTGTATAGCACAGGGAATTGTACTCAATATTTTGTAATAACCTATAAGGGAAAAGGATCTGAAAAAGTATATATATATATACACTTTATAAATAAAAATACTTTTATAAATAACTGAATCATTGTGCTGTACACCTGAAAGTAACACAACACTGTAAATCAACTATACTTCAATTTAAAAAAAACAAATGTAGGATTATACTATATTTAAAAAAAAAAAAGAAGAGAAAAGAAAGAGGCCTGACTAGATAATAGTCAAGCTTTGGACTTCCTGCTTTGAACATTGATCTGTTCCTTTACAAAAGGCCATGCAGGGATAGAGCTACAGTAGGAAATCACCATCGTCAGAGAACAGATCCGTGAACACAAGGATGGCCGTTGTGCTCTTTCTCCTCACTGTGTAGTATGGAAGCTCTCTGAGGGCAGGGCTGTGTATCCCCCTACCCTAGTTCCCGAACGCACACAGTAGGCCTTCAGAGATGCTTCTTGAAGAAATGAATCAGTGCATTCTTGCCCTGCCCTGCCCTCTCTGAGTTGGAGGGAGAGTGTCAGGAAGGGAGTAAGACTTTGGCCTTCAAGACTCCTGGCTGACTCAGTACTGCGGGGTTCTTGCAATCGAATTCATTTCTTCAATCTTCAATGTCTAGCACATGCTGTCAGAGTCTCACCCATCTCCCCTCACCAGTACCACCTCGGTCTGTGCTAGAATGACTTCCAATCCCCAACACGTGTAATTTGTGGCCTTGAGGCCTTTCTCTGGCTGCCAAAGTCCAGAGATGAGCTTCCTGTGATGAAGCAAGGGGTGTCAATTCACTGGCACTTCCAGACTTCTGTAAGGCCAGGTAAAGTGGGCTTCAGCATTTGACTCACTCCCATTCCCCAGGACCCCAGGTCATTCAGGAATGGCTCCAGTTCAACAAAACTACCAGACTTCCCTTGGACCAATGCAAACCCTGAAGAGGCTGCCCAGAGGCTGGGGCCAATTCTTAATCCTGGTTACTCCCAGCCTAAAAGCTGGCCTGAGTCTGACAGATCTGAGCCTCAGCATTTGTACAAGATGCTTTCAAAAGTGTTGCAGTGCCTGCTGGTAAGGATAAAGGGACAGAAGCATGGGTGCATGGACCTTCAGAGTCGCTCCTCTACTCTGGTTAGTAGGTATTGACCATCTACTACGCACTGGGTAATTCTTAGACATTTCCCCAGTTAATTCTCACAGAAAGTTTCTACTATAAGCATTATTATTGCAAGTTTACATTTCCCTGAGACTCAGAGGTGCTGGCCTAGGAAGATGCAAAGGTAGAATATGAACCTAGATCTGGTTCCATGTCCAGACTTTTCCAAAGAATGCTTTGCTCTCTAAGGCGCTAGAGCAGGCAGCAAGATAGACCCGTACTTAATGAACTGGTGGACAGCGGGGCTGAAGGACAAATAGTGAGGCAACATCTGCCCTACCAGATCTTAAAACATATTATAAAATTCCAGTAAGTAAGTAGGTGATACTGGCACACAAAGTGGGTGGGCAGATCAATGAAACAGAACAGCTAGCTCAGAAATAGACCTTATTATACATAAGAACTTTGTGTGTGTGTGTGTGTGTGTGTGCGCGTGTGTGTATATATATGCATCACAGATTAAATGCGTAGGGGGTAGACTATTTTATACATAATATTGGGAAATTAGTTCCAGATGGATTAAGAAGTTAAATATAAAAAATAAAACCATAGAAAGAAGACACATTTCCAAGTGTTTTTATAATAAGCAGGCATTACTTTTAAACCGGGGTGGGGGGAAATAGTGCTATAAACTAAAGGGAGGAATCAGCCTTGCACATAGAGGGGTAGGCATTTATTTTTATGGGATGTAATCTGATGAGGCTGCCCAAAATATTTCTCATTTAATCATCCATGCATTCGTTGCTTGAGAAACAGAAACTGAGGACTCCTAAGTGCCAGACACTCTGCTAAGTACCAACAATATGAAAGCAAGTGCTCGTTACATTGTCTGAAACACTACCTACCATTAGTGATTAGTTCCTCTTATAAAATATTGTTCTCTTTCTAAAGGCATATTAATGGAGGCACATTTTGGAGACTGGGGCTGCTTGACACAGCACGCCAAGGCAGCAAACACAGTAAGGCAGACAAGCACTGACACAGGTAGGGCACTGCAGAATGCAGGTTTCTAAAATGGTCCCCAAGATTCTTGAGCCCTTCTGTGTGTGCCCTTTATAATCTCCTCCCCTTGAGTGCAGGCAGGCCCTGTGAATATGACGGGATACTCCTTCCAGGATCAGGTTACTGATCAGTTGACTTTGAGTTAATCAAAAGGAAAAGTATCTTGGGTGGGCCTGGCCTAATCAGGTGAACCTCTAAAAGAAGGTGAAGTGTCAGAGAAACAGGATCTAGCTGCCCTGGAAGAAAGCAAACAGCTATGCTGTGTACAGTCTATGCGGGCCATGCAGCAAGGGATTGTGGGTGGCCTCTAGGAACTGAATACAATTCCCAGTCAACAATCAGTAAGAAAATGGGAACCACAGTTGTACCACCCCAAGAAAACCAATTCCTTTGTATGGCTGAGTAATATTCCACTGTATATATGTACCACATCTTCTTTATCCATTCATCTGTTGTTGGACATTTAGGTTGTTTCCCTGTCCTGGCTCTTGTAAATAGTGTTGCAATGAACATTGGGGTACATGTGTCCTTTTGAATTATGGTTTTCTCAGGGTATATGCCCAGTAGTTGGATTGCTGGGTCATATGGTAATTCTATTTTTAGTTTTTTAAGGAACCTCCATACTGTTCTCCACAATGGCTGTATCAATTTACATTCCCACCAACAGTGCAAAAGGGTTCCCTTTTCTCCACACCCTCTCCAGCATTTATCGTTTGTAGATTTTTTGATGATGGCCATTCTGACCAGTGTGAGGTGATACATCATTGTAGTTTTGATTTGTATTTCTCTAATAATTAGTGATGTTGAGCATCTTTTCACGTGCCTCTTGGCCATTTCTATGTCTTCTTCAGTGAAATGTCTAAGGAATATTACTCAGCCATAAAAAGGAACAAAACTGGATCATTTGTAGAGATGTGGATGGACCTAGAGTCTGTCATACAGAGTGAAGTAAGCCAGAAAGAGAAAAACAAATATCGTATATTAACACATATTCCACATATGTGGAATCTAGAAAAATGGTACAGATGAACCTATTTCCAGGACAGGAATAGAGATGCAGAAGTAGAGAATGGACATATGGACATGTGGACATGGGGGGGAAGGGAAGGGTGGGACAAGTTGGGAGATTAGGATGGACATATATTCACTACCATGCGTAAAATAGCTAGTAGGAACAAGCTATAAAGCACAGGAAGCTCAGTGCTCTGTGACAACCTGGATGGGTGGGATGGGGGTGGGGTGGGGGGAGGTTCAAGAGGGAGGGGATATAGGTATACACATAGCTGATTCACTTCACTGTACCGCAGAAACTAACACAACATTGTAAAGCAATTAAACTCCAGTTAAAAAAAAAAAAAAAAAAGAAAAAGAAAACCAATTCCGCCAACAACCACATGAGCCCGGAAGAGAACCCTGAGTCCCAGATGGGAACTGCTTTCCTGACTGACACCTTGATTTCAGTCTTGTGAGACCCTGAGCAGAGGACCCAGTGAACCTGTACCTGGACTCCTGACCCACAGTAACTGTGACATAATGAATTCATACTGCTTTATGTCACTAAGTTTGTGGTAATTCCTTACACAGCAATTGAAAAATAATAGACACGTAAAGGACCTCGCTCCCATTCTGCACACCTTTGAGGGTTCTTGGTGATTTCTGGAGAAGACTAGCGATTATTCTCGGCATGAGAAAAAGCTAGCGTGGCAATTTCTTGAGCAGAGTGATGATGATCATCTCCCCTAAGTCTGATCATCTCTGCTGAGCCGTAACACCAACCCTGCCTAGGTTATGGACCCTTCAAGGTCAAAGTCCAGGTCTTTGTTTTTATGAAAAACTTCAGCTCTCATACAGAGTCAGTCTTCAAAAATACGTGATCAATCAATTCGATGCGTTTCATAGAGGCGTCACTGACAACGTGTGGCCTTGGCCCAGCCACTGAGCCTCTTGGTGGCCTGTGCTGTAACACAGGGGTGGCAGCCGCCCCCTCCCCTACTAATCGCGGGTTTCTAAGGACAGGTGAGAGCGTGTGTGTGAAAAGCTGTGCGCTCTTTGAAAGAAGCGAGCTATATTAAGTCAACGTGTGCTTCTTGTCATTCTTTGTTTGTAATTATGCTTTTTCAGGGTTCACAGTGTGCTGGAACCTGCCTGGTTATAGAAGTATCAGCTTTAGAATCAAATGGTTTTGATTGCTGGGCCGGGTCTGCTGAGCACAGCAAGAACGCCTGAATTCAGTGCTGACGGCGCCTCTAAAAAACCTGGCCTCAGAATCATATGGTTTCCGTTTCATTGGTTTTTCTCAGGATCTGAAAACATTTTGACAAAAAAAAAAATCTCTTTTTAAGAAAAAAGTTTTAAACAGGTTTCAAAATCTTCCTTAAAAAAATACCTAGAACATGTTCCTTCACCTTTAAAAAAAAAAGACAAAGTAATTGCTGCATTGACAGTTGCGTAAAAATTAGACTTTTCAAGGAGGATAGCTTTCGGGCATTTACTGTTTATGCTCCACAAACAATATTACTAGAAATTTTGTAACAGTGACCTGTCAAGCAAATCTTAACCATCTAGATTCTCGAGTCTTGTGCTGGTACTGTTAATATTCAGCAGGTTAAAACAATTCTCACCTTCCCCACGACGCTTCTATGTATCCATTTTGTCCTACAACTGGTTGTGAAAGTAAATCTCTATGTTACATGTGAGTGTATTAAAGTCACGGCTAAGCTAGCTCCTTGAGGAAAAAATTAGAAATTTACTTGTGAAAGCCAAATAATTTCACTTACTTAGACCCTACTCAAGACAGAGTTGTACACCTACGCAAATTATAAATCAGCTTTGGCCCAAAGGTACAAGTAGAATAAGTCATGGCTTTTCCTTTGTGAGTACATCAGCTCGTATCTGTTCGTTAAGCCATGAATTCAATGGGTTCCAGTTTTGTCAACTGAGAAAATCAGGTGTAGATGAAATCACGTGAGAAGTGGGCAGCGCGGTCTTCAACAGGGGAAAGCTTATAAGAATCACATCTCCACCAAGATTGTCACCCAGCTGAAGACTTCTGGGGACTCTTTTGTGTCCTCCTGTTGGTCTCCATCTCCATGTACGCTAGGTGTGTCAATAGAGCAGTTAGGATCTGGGGCATCAGCTGCTCAGGTACTAAATCTTGGCAAGGGAGATAGAAGTACAGTTTCCTCTTTGAAAAATACTGTGCAGGGGAGGGGCTCCATGTTGGAGGAGTTAAGGCTATGGCTAAGCTGTTGCTAGAAGCCAGAAGAAAAGGAGAAATAGATCTGAAATTAGTATTATAATTAACAAAATTGTTAATGTTGTTAACAATTATCATGAATCAGTACCAGCAGACATCATTTTCTATTTGTGTGGTCATTACTACTTATGAAGCACAGATAATAAGATGACGCTCGATCTTTGTTTCTCAAAATGCAGGATCCCCTTTTAACAGATGAGAACACTGAGGCTAGGAATAGATAAGTGAGTTGCACAAGGTCATGTGTGTCGGTGGCAGATCTGGGTCTACCTACTCTAGCTCCTATAGTATTTACACTTCACTGCACCACTTACATGATTTACAGCTATAAAAACACGCAGGCCTTGCCACTTACGAGTCGGTGCCCTTGGGAGCAAGTCACTTCCCCTGGGAGCCTCCCTTTGGTCATCAGTAAAATGATTTAAGAGGTGAGATGATCCCCATGGTCCTGCCCAAAACAGAAATCCCTAAATTTTATGCAAATGAAAGGGGCACAAATATGAGGGGTGAGGCTCTGAGATTTTAGTCTTCTTTGAGAGGAGGCTCTGTGTTTTAGAAAGGGAGTGAAGCATAAGAGGAGTAAGGGATAAAGCAGACATTCTTGCCTGTTGGAGCAGTGACATTTAATAAAATGATTAGGCAGTGACATTAAATAAGTTTTCAAGCCATTTGAGTGGTTAATTGGCCAACTCTATTGAAGAGATGTTTTCTTGAATAAATCTGAGGGTGTCAGTAGTAAAAACTCACAGAAAGTGTTATTTGTTCTTGTCATCCACAACATCTGGACACAAAACCTCCTGTTTTGACTAGAAAGGGAGAAGAGACCAGAGAAATGACAGGACATCCTGGGGTGAAGGGTAGATGGGGGTGCTATCCATTCAGATGAATGACTTGTATTCTCCTCTCTTGTTGGGATGATCTGCCAGCCTCAACAGACCCTAACCACAGCCTTTTTATGTAATATGCTCCTCGTTGCACTTCAGAGAGCTTCAGCAGTGCCCACCGTTCCCCGTGTGCACCCGGGCAGATGTCACATCCCGACTGCCACTCTCCTCTCCAGGCTCTGGGATATGACCTTCAGTGTCACCCTCAGAACTGGCCTGGACCTAGCAAGGTACACTTGATGCATTTCCCCCACTGCTAGACTTAATATAGGTGAGGAATAGGGATAGCCTCCCTGCACAGAATCAGGTTAACAATGTTAAGGATGATTTGTACAAAGGTAAGCTCTATCATGATTTACTATTTACTATCATGATTACTAAATGTTCTTGCATTCATCTGAGACCTTTAAGAGGAGAGACTGGGAGAGGCTAAGGGACTTGCTGGAGACAATTCCACAAGGAAGCAGAAATGAAACTCGGATATTCCGACTCCAAAACCTATCACTCAGCTCTCCTCACCCTCCCTCACCTCTGTCCATCGAATAGTCAATCAGTTATTAAGCAGTTTCTACGCACCAGGACTGTACCAGGTGATGGTAGTAAATCTGATGAACAAGACAGACCCAACACTTGCCCTCTTAGAGCAGCAACAAAACATAGGACTTGAGGATCCTGTAATGAGCTTAAAACAATAATATTCTCTCTCTCTCTCTCACACTCACACACACACGCACAGCTTTAGTTACATTAGACGTCATAGGCTCCATCCCCTCAGGTACCCCAGTTTACAGGCTTCTGCTGTGTGATAACCAGCCCTTCACTCATCAAGGACGGATTCATGTGTCAGCGGCAGAGGTTTCAGACTTGCCTGCCGGGTGTCCTTGGCACTTTCCTTGGGGAGACAAGCTAACTGACAGGCTTGCCCAGAGCCTCGTGTGATAAAGCCTGGGTCACCATGTGCAGACCAGGGTGGGCCCTCCGGCCCAGAACTTCCCTTGAGGTCACAGGGGTCTCCAGAAAAGAGAAGGAAAGCACTGCCTATCAAACAGAATCTCTAAATGAAAAGTTGCACATTTCAAAGCCTTTAAAACCTGATCTCCATGCATATTAACCTTCCTCAAAACCGCTTCCATTTATACGCCTGCATTATGAGACCCCAGCAGCTCCCTGTGGCCTGAGAACACATCTGCCTTCCTTCCTTCCTTCCCCAGGCACCAAGCCCTCCATCAGCAGCTCAGCAGTGGAGGGGTTACAAACAGAGACCATGGAGCCAGAACACCTGGCTTCTCACGTTGGCTCCACCTCTCCTGGCTCAGCTTCCTCAACTGTTAAAAAAAAAAAAAAAAAAAGGAAAGAAAAAACGACAATAATAATAGTGCTTCCTCATGGGCTTGTGGGGATTAAATGCAACAACATTTGTAAAGACCCTGAAAAGTGCCTGGCCCACAGTGAGTGCTGTGTGTGTGTTCACTGTTATTTCTTCAAAGGCATCAACATAGGTTATTGACGCCAAAAGGAGTCCAGAGGCACCACCTCATTCAATATGGGTTTCTTGTTTGTTTTGCTGCTGTTGTTGTTGTTGTTTACAGGTAAGAAGCCTGAGAAGATAAAGTCTCTGTTAAAAATGTGTCCTCATTAGGCCTCAGGGGTCTCCACAGGTCACTCCAAGTGGCCTCACTGGTCTTCCTCCCCCGGTCCTCCATAGATAATGACTGCAGAGGTGGGCAGTCCTTTTGCTTTTATCTGTGGCCTCTGTCACTTGACCCCTGATAGTCTGGCTATGGGCCGCACCATTTACTCACTCCTGCCTTCCTTTTTTCTCTGTGAGTCTATATCTGTCTATTACATCTTTGAGACTCTTGTTCTCCAAGAAGCCTGTCAAAGCTAGACTCTGTGTTGATTACTTTGTTACTTTGCCTTCCTACAGCCTCTGGTCCCTGATTAATTTCCACCTGATCGGATCATGGAACTGGGGGAAGGGGTGAGATCCTAGCGATTACATGGCCTAGTGGGTCTCAGCAGCCTGGGGTGCGTGTGTGGTACGTGTCAGTGGGGGGAGGTGAGGTACGGAGACAAGGAAAGAGAAGAGAGGAATGACTGATATCTTGGGTTGGGGTGTATTTCTATATTTTATTATAGAATATTTTGAAAACCCCCAAGAAGATTTTGATGTAACTCTCCAGTGTGAGCCAGTGATAGAACCCCCTTCACATTGTTTGATAGATGAGAAAACATAGGGCCACAGAAGTGCAGTTAGTTATTGTGAGTTATTCAGGATTTGGGGGCAAAAACAAGACTTGAACCTGGGTCTCTCAATGCTAAGCCTAGAGCTCATTTCATCTTTATTTCACATGTGTCAGAGGTCAATTGAAATTTTCAGAAGCTGGAATCCATGAGTTTCAGAGTTACCATCGTCATCATCGACAATTATGTTTTGATACCAGTTATTATGTGCCAGACATTGGTCTCAAAACTTTCCATTCATTGGCTCATTTAATTCTTGTAAAACTTTATGAGGTTGATGTTGTTATTATGCCCATTTTACAGAGGAAGAAACTCAAGAACAGAGAAGTCAATGATGTTATCCCAAGAAAGTCCTTTGGACAGTCTAAATGACCTATTAACCTAAGATCCACAGATGTGAGTCTCCTAAGGGAGCTGTGCTCACAGAAGTTTATCCTAAATTCCTCTATAAGAGTGGAATAAGAATGACCTTAAAAGTAAGGTCACTCTTATTTTTAAAATTTCCATGGATTGATGAAAAGTCTAAAAATCTTAGAGAACAAAATCAAGATGCACCTAAAATAAATTTCCTGGCTTGGACAAGGATGCTTAAGCCTTCTGCTTTGGAAGAAGCCATGTGGCTCCTGTTTAGATGGCCTGTCAGCATGGCCTTATAAGAAGGCAATTGTATCTCCCTTGTGATGTCTTAGAAACCATAAGGTCAGGCATGTTCCCCCAAACTGGGCCCTGGTGGACAACCCACAATTGCTGGTTTCCTCCCCTGAGTTACACGGCTCTTCCCTTAGACCCCCAAACCCAACTGAACCTGTACCCAAGTTCCCCATCCTCTCCTTCCTGCCCAATCTCAGGGTGTCCATCTAAGGTGTAAGGGGCTTGCACCCTTGCTGGCTCCTGCACCCCCTGCTCTCAGCTCCCTACTTTCTGTCGTAGGAGACAGACCTCCAAGGATTGGCTGCCCCTTTGCCTAATTCTGAATTGTCCCACCAGCTCTTGATATATCCCTCTTTATGTATTCTGTTACCAAGATTGCCTGAATCATGCCACCTGGCCCCTGCCCCTGGCTATGCCCAGTCGCTCTCCCTGGATCCAGCTACTGAAGCTGGCTTAGTCATCCCCTCCCCATCCCTGGCAGACAGCTGGTTCCACCCTGCAGAGAGGAAACCTTCTCTTTTCCTGCCTCCTTCCCACCAGGTTGGCTTCCATCGCTGAAGCCCCAGCTCACTTCCCAGCAGAGCCAGCCTCTGTATACATAGGCTAGTTTGTTTCTTTCAGGCCTGGGAAGCCGAAATAAGCCTAAGGCAATCACATGGAAAATGCTCACCGCTGTGCAGGCTGCAGCACTAAGGCCGGGCTGACAAGGAACTCTCCATCCTGACCCACAGCCCTCACAGTTACTCTTGCTCCTGGCTTTCTGCCACGCCTGTCACCGAATCTGAACTTTTAGCCCAAGCTCTGCCCTACTGGGGCCTTGGCACAGACCAGAATGTAAAATGACAATGCCCTGGGCTCTGCCAAACAGCGCAGAGCTCCAGAGATGTTACAGATGCAGCTGTGACCAGCAAACAACATTGTTTCCCGGAGTGTTTGTAAATATATGAGTTGCCCGACAGCCTGTGGAATTAAATATAGATGCTACATCACAAACTCTAGCTAAAATAAACTATATGCTGCTCAATGAATGTCAATAGGTACACTGAGAAAGAACCATTCTCTCTTTTTGTAGCGTGGTCCAAGGAACCCATCCTTAAGTGGTATTTTGGTTGTTTTTTTGATGAAGGCGACTTTTTTCTCCCGCAGGCGTTTGACTGGTACTGGCAGGCAGTTGGGGGGAGGGTGGAGGCATGAGGAGACAAAGTGGGTGCAATCAGTAAGTTTGCTGTGTTGGGTGTCGTGTGTACAGTATGGTGGCAGCTTACCAGGTAGACAGGGAAATTACTGTCAAACTTTTGAGATTGATGGCCTAAGGGCACCGTTTCTAAAAGTATGGTCTGAGGCTCACTGGTCGTTTGGAAAGACTGTCTGAGGGGGAGCAAGCTTATCCATCACTGGGAGCCCGCTCTTTCATTCTCCAGCCAAATGACTCGCCTTCCCTTGCATTGATTAACACAGGTGGCCTGTATATTACCAACCTCTTAAATTAATAATGGCAGGTTACCAGAAGCTGGTATTCCTAAAATCAGCACCCTGCAAGAGTTTACTAGGCACTCGCTCTCCTTCAGGCTTCAGCTGAGAAGGCTTATTGCCATGCAATCCTCTGTGTTGATGCAAAGCTCGCCCTGCACAGATCACCAAAACCCCTACTCTATGAGGTGGTGCAAAATGAGAGGTGCTTTGAATTTAGGGCCTGTTCAGTGTCATCCTGAGGAGTTAAGGTTTTTACTTGCGTTGATCATTTTAATTTATGTAATTGCTTATTTTATTTGTTTGGTTGTTCTTGATGTTCCCCTCCAATTCTTTAACAGCAAGTTCTCTCTCCAGTAAAAGGTGGAACTGTAGACTTCGATAGACTGCAGTGACTTGGGCACTATCAGGAGATCCTTGTGCAAAAAAGCTTTCAGAGACTTCAGTGGAAGAACGAGAGCAATTCTTTAAAAATCTTAATTCACACTTCATTCTGGGTCACACTGCTACTGACTACCAAAACGATGTTTGAAAAATTTAGCCCTTTGTAAGATGGGGCAATAAGTTTCCCACTTCCTTTCTTTTAGGAAAGTTAATAAATATCTACTCATTATTCCAACTAATGTTTATTGGACAAAGGACATCCCATTTAGCTAGAATGTGAAATGCATGAAGCGAACTATGGGAGAAAAGACTAGAAGGTAGTGCTTGGATTTCTTTGAAAGAAAGGAGAGTGCAAATCCTTGTTATAATTTTCTTATAGCAAGCCTTATTAGCCAAAGTCACATTAGGAAGACTCTGTGCTGACCAGGATTTGCATATGTCCACAATTCAGTAGTAACTAAGGCTCAAATCAGCAACTTCTGACTCAAAAGTGAGATTAAATTATTTTCAGCCCAATTTTGAATTGTGTCATTGATTTTCAGTCCAAATCTTTGGAAAAATACTATAAAGTAACTTTGTTAAGAATTTTTAAAATTAAATCAAGTATTCCATTTCTCAAACATGGTAACAGAGAATATAGTCAAGACAAAGCCGACCATTTACTCCAGTGGGTCTCAGCTGGGGGGGCAGGGGGTTTGGGTGTGGGTGTATGTGTGAGATTTTGACCCCAGGAGACCTTTGTCAATTTCTGGAGAAATTTTTCATTCTAACAATTTGGAGAGGGGTGCTACTTCTAGGGGGTTAAAGCCAGGCAGCTGTTAAACATCCTATAATGCACAGAACAGCTCCCCACAGCAAATAATCCTCTGACCCCAAACATCAGTAGTCCTGAGGTTGGGAAGATCTGACTTACGCCAACAAATGCTAATAAGCCCAGGCTCATAAAGTGTCTCTGAGTAGTAGAAGATCGACTTTTTAGGTAAGTTTTTCATGTATATCTAGTTTGCCAACATTTGTCATGGTGGCAAAGACCAAAATCACTCACCTTCGCAGTCCCTCCTTCTAGGCCTCCTGCTTCATGCTTAATTGGTCCTTGATAACAATAACAATCAAGTGGTACAAGTCCTATTTATTGAGTGCTTATGTCCTATTTATTGAGTGCTTATTTCCTACTCGATGCTGTGTTTAGCACTTTACTTGCAACAGGGTGGGTATTATTGATCCCTGAACAATTAATAAAAGGAAAATGAGATTCTAAGAGATTAAGAAACTTGTACAACTTTCTGCCTTCCTTCTTTCTTTCCTAATTCAATCAAAAAGCCAATAGGCAGGCCTGTGTGATGGGGGCAACCTAGTAAGGGTCTGAATCCATGTGAGGTAGGTGGTTGAAAGGGGCAGCAGCCAGTGGAGTAAGGAAATTGGTTACATACAGGGGGATCTAGCCAATAAGTAATTATATTGAGGATAACAGGTGCTAAGTTTCTCATGGTCAAGGAAATTATAAATAAGGAAAATACAAAAGCTAAAATAAACCCTGTGGTATGGACTTGGGATTACAGGTATGAACTTGTGGTTCTAAATATAGGTAGCGAAATAGAGGGATATAGAGATGAAGAGATGGAAAGATTTTGGATTTGGATTTCTTTGAAAGAAATGGATAGTGTAAATGTGTGTGTGTGTGTGCATGTGCTAAATACAATATGATATTCTGGATTGAATTCTGGAACAAAAAAAGATAGTAGTGGAAAAACTGATGAAATCTAAGTAGTTTATAGTGTAGTTAACAGTACTCCACCAATGTTAATTTCTTAGTTTTGACGTATGTTCCACAGTTACATAAGATATAAAAATTAGGGGAAGCTGCATGAAACTAGAAATCAACCACAGAAAAAGAAATGAGAAAAAATGATTACATGGAGACTAAACAACATGCTACTAAAAAACCAATGGGTCAAAGAGGAAATTTTAAAATACCTTGAGACAAATTACAATAAAAACACACCATACAAAATCTATGAGATGTATCAAAAAGCAGGTCTTAGAGGGAAGTTCATAGTGATACAGGCCTTCCTCAGAAAACAAGAAAAATCTCAAATAAACAACCTAACCTACCACTTAAAAGAATTAGAAAAAGAAGAACAAGCAAAACCTAAAGTGAGCAGGAGGAAGGAAATAATAAAGATCAGAGAGGAAATAAATAAAATAGAGATTAAAAAAATAGTAAAAAATCCATAAAACCAAGAGCTGGTTCTTTGAAAGGGTAAACAAAATTGACAAACCTCTGGCCAGGCTCACCAAGAAGAAAAGAGAGAAAACCCAAATAAACAAAATAAGAAATGAAAAAGGAGGAATTCCCTGGTGGCGCAGTGGTTAAGAATCTGCCTGCCAATGCAGGGGACATGGGTTCAGTCCCTGGTCCAGGAAGATCCCACATGCTGCGGAGCAACTAAGCCCGTGTCCCACAACTACTGAGCCTGCACTCTAGAGCCCGCGAGCCACAACTACTGAACCCACGCATCACAACTACTGAAGCCCACGTGGTCTAGGGCCTGTAAGCCACAACTACTGAACCCGCATGCTGCAACTACTGAAGCCTGCATGCCTAGAGCCCATGCTCCACAACTAGAGAAAGCCCGCACACAGCAACGAAGACCCAATGCAGCCAAACATAAATAAAATTAATTTTTAAAAAAAGAAATGAAAAAGGAGACATAACAACCAATACTGCAGAAATACAAAAAGAAATAATAAGAGAATACTATGAACAATTACATGCCAACAAATTCAACAACCTAGAAGAAATGGTCAAGTTTCTAGAAACATATAGTCCACCAAAATTGAACCAAGAAGAAACAGATATTTGAACAGACCAATCACTAGAAGTAAAATAGAATCTGTAATTTAAAAAAAAAACAAAAAAAAAACGCCCTACAAACAAAAGTCCAGGACCAGATGGCTTCACAGGCAAATTCTACTAAATATACAAAGAAGAACTTATACTGATCCTTCTCAAACTCTTCCAAAAGACTGAAGAGGAGGCAACACTCCCAAAGACATTTTATGAAGCCACCATCACCCTGATACCAAAACCAGATAAAAATACCACCAAAAAAGAAAATTACAGACCAATATATTTGATGACTATAGATGCAAAAATTCTCAAAAAAATATTAGCAAACTGAATCCAACAACACATAAAAAAGATCATACGCCACAACCAAGTGAGATTCATCTCAAGTTCACAGGGATGGTTCAGCATATGCAAATCAATCAATGTGATACATCACATCAACAAAAGAAACAACAAAAAACACATGATCGTCTCAATAGATGCAGAAACAGCACTTGACAAATTCAACATCCATTCATAATAAAAAACCTCTTACCAAAGTGGGTATAGAAGGAACAGATCTCAACATAATAAAAGCTATTCACGACAAACCCACAGCTAATATAATACTCAATGGTGAAAAGCTGAAAGCCTGCCTGCTAAAATCTGGAACAAGACAAGGATGCCTACTCTCACACTTCTATTCAAATCCACAACAATCAGACAAGAAAAAGAAATAAGAGGTATCCAAATTGGAAGGGAAGAGGTAAAATTGTCTTTATATACAGATGACATTATACTGTATATAGAAAACCCTGAAGACTCCACACAAAAACTGCTAGAACTGATAAATGAATTTGGCAAGGGAGCAGGATACAAGATTAACATACAGAAATTGGTTGCATTTCTTTACACTAACAATGAGATATCAGAAAGGGAATGTAAAAAAAAAAAAAAGTACCTTTTAAAAACACACCTCCCTCCAAAAAAATAAAATACTTAGCAATAAACCTGACCAAGGAGGTGGAAGACTTATACACTGAGAAATATAAAACATTTATGAAGGAAACTGAAGATTATTCAAAGAAATGGAAAGATATCTCATGCTCTTGGATTGGAAGAATTAATATTGTTAAAATGGCCATACTACCCAAAGCAATCTACAGATTTAATGTGATCTCTATTAAATTACCCATGACATTTTTCACAGAACTAGAACAAATAATCCTAAAATTTCTATGGAAACATAAAAGACCCAGAATTGCCAAAACAATCCTGAAGAAAAAGAACAAAGCAGGAGGCATAACCCTCCCCAGACTTCAGACAATACTACAAAGCTACAGTAATCAAAACAGCATGGTATTGGCACAAAAACAGACATATAGATCAATGGAACAGAACAGAGAGCCCAGAAATAAACTCACACACCTATGGTCAATTAATCTTCGACAAAGGAGGCAAGAACATACAGTGGGAAAAAGACAGTCTCTTCAGCAAGTGGTGTTGGGAAAGTTGGACAGCCACATGTAAATCAGTGAAGTTAGAACACACCCTCACACCATACACAAAAATAAACTCAAAATGGCTTAAAGACTTAAACATAAGATGTGACACTGTAAAACTCCTAGAAGAGGTTAGAGGCAAAACATTCTCTGATATAAATCCTATCAATGTTTTTTTAAGTCAGTCTCCCAAAGCAATAGAAATAAAAACAAAAATAAACAAATTTGACCTAATCAAACTTACAAGCTTTTGCACAGCACTGGAAACCATAAACAAAATGAAAAGACAACCTACAGAATGGGAGAAAATATTTGCAAATGATGCTACCTCCAAGAGCTTAATTTTCAAAATATACAAACAGCTCATACCACTCAACAACAAAAATCAAACAACCCAATTGAAAAATGGGCAGAAGACCTAAATAGACATTTCTTCAAAGAAGAAATACAGATGGCCAAAAAGCACGTGAAAGGATGCTCAACATTGCTAATTATTAGAGAAATGCAAATCAAAACTACAATGAGGTATCACCTCACACCGGTCAGAATCGCCATCATTAAAATGTCTACAAATAATAAATGCTGGAGAGAGTGTGGAGAAAAGGGAACCCTCCTACACTGGTTGGTGGGAATGTAAGTTGGTGCAGCCACTATGGAAAACAGTATGGAGGGTCCTCAAAAAACTAAAATAAAATTGCCATACGATCCAGGAATCCCACTCCTGGGCATACATCCAGATGAAACTATAATTCAAAAAGATACATGTACCCCAATGTTCATAGCAGCACTATTCACAATAGCCAAGACATGGAAACAACCTAAATGTCCATGGACAGGTGAATGGATAAAGAAGATACGGTACATATATACAATGGAAAACTACTCAGCCATAAAAAAGAATGAAATAATGCCATTTGCAGCAATATGGAGGCAACTAGAGATTATCATACTAAATGAAGTAAGTCAGAAAGAGAAAGACAAACACCATATGATATCACTTATATGTGGAATCTAAAATATGACACAAATGAAAGTATCTATGAAACTGAAACAGACTCACAGACATAGAGAACAGACTTGTGGTTGCCAAGGGGGAGGGGGATAGGGGAGGGATGGAGTGGAAGGTTGGGAGATCTAAGCTATTATGTATAGAATGGATAAACAACAAGGTCTTACTATATAGCACAGGGAACTATATTCAATATCCTATGATAAACCATAGTGGAAAAGAATATTAAAAAAGAATGTATATATATATATATATATATATATATATATATATATATATATATATATGTATAACTGAATCACTTTGCTATACAGCAAAAATTAACAGGACATTGTAAGTCTACTATATTTCAATTTAAAAAGTAAAATAAAATTAGGGGAAGCTGGGTGAAGGATATACTGGAATCCTGTGCTCTAACTTTTCTGTAAATCTAAAATTACTCCAAAATAAAATGTTTATTTAAAATTAGAGTGTATACATGCATATAGGTACATGATACATGTTTCATAGTGCATGTGTTCATACACATACATAACACACACACACACAAGCAATCTTTCCCAGTTCTGTCCACCCAAGTACATCCAGTAGAGCTCACCCTGCTTCAAGATCTTGGTTTCTAAGTCCTGTTCTCCATTAAAAGGAATCAGGGATCCTTGGAGAAATGGATGATTACAGGCCTGTGTCAGTTAAGGTATAAGATGAGTCTGGAACAATTTTGTGACAGAAACCTTGTGTGTGCTGACAAATTTTTAACAACTACATCTTTGGAGGAAAAAGTTCTGGTTGTAGCATTTGCCAGTTTCCATGGAGTAAATAAATACTCCCAATTGTTTAATTCTAAGCTACTAACTTCATGTTAGTTAGTACTTGCAAATTTCCTGAAAAATTTAGAATGGACTCTTACAAACCAGTGTAAGCCAGCTCCAGCAAACCACTGGATTAAAAAATACCAAAGAATGATGGGTGCATGTCAAAAGGACACAGAGCTGCCTTGAAAGGCTTCCTCTCATGAATCCTGGGACAATCAGTAATGGGTTATATTCCTTTGAATAAAATAGGAATCCAAGAAGCCATATTATATTTATATAATAAATGTAGGAAAAAATAAATAATAATTTCTAATTGATTATATAATTAATTAAATAATAATTTAGAATAAAATTCCTAATAAATGTAGAAGAATAATGGAATTAGAAAAATCATCATTTATATATATTGTAGAAAAGTAAATATAGAAAATAATCGTAATTTATAATTGAGATATAATTAAATAATACTTTGTAATAATTTATAATAAACAGAAAAATGATAGAATTAGAAAATCATAATTTAGTAATTATCAGTTATAACCCACTCAGGCAAGAAACATAAATCACTGTAAACTAGGAGGTAAAATTTGGTGAAGAACATGGTATTTCATAGTCTCAAAATATCTCCCTTGAAAATACTTATTAATTATACAAAGAAAAAATAACTTTACAGTGAACAAACCTGGCAGCCACCATCTTACTCAAATGATCAAAGTCAACACCACTGGAAATTGGACAAATACAAATCACGTCCACCTGACAGGATCCAGTGAGATCACAACATCACTTCCATGACATTCTGGCCAAATATTCATAACTTGAATTCAACATGAGGAAACATCAGACAAACCCGAACTGAGGGACATCCTACAAATAATAAGCCCATAATCTTCAAAAATATTAAGGTTATGAAGGTCCAAGGAACCAATCATTCCTGATTGAAGGGCACTGGAGAGACATGGCAATTTTGTGCCATGTGCAATCTGGGTTGGATCTTCTGCTGTAAGAGACATTATTGGGTCAGGTGCAACCGTTGAATGGGGTCTCTGGGGAAAGGGCACATGGGAGTCCTTTGTACTCTTGTATACCTTTCCTGTAAGATTGAAATTATTGTAATGTACAAAGGAAAAATGAAAAATAAAGTCATACATTGTTACACAGCTCATGCAGCCCCCACTGAACCTCTAGTTGTTCTAACTTTGACACCTATGCCATTTACCAACCCATGATTCTAAAATACGTTTGTCTACTGAACTCAAGGAGAGATGTCTAATACATAGTTTTAAGACACACCCTCATTGTTCATAGCTTAGAAGATACAACTGGGGACTTGCTAAGGAGGCTGTATCCAGTGTTGTCCAATAAAAATATAATGCAAACTACATAAATATTTTAAATTGATTAGCAGCGACATTCAAAAGGTAAAATAAAATAGATGCAATTAATTTTAATAATATATTTTATTTAACCTAATGACCACAAAATATTTTCATTTGAACATGTAATTAATATGAGAAAATTATTATCAAGATATTTTACAGTTTTTCACACCGAGTCTGAAGTCTGGGGTGTATTTTACAGTTACAGCACGTCTCAACGTAGATACAAATTGTTTTTAATCAGAAATACTTGATTCTGTATTTAGAT
Source organism: Eubalaena glacialis (assembly GCF_028564815.1). Taxonomy (NCBI): domain Eukaryota; kingdom Metazoa; phylum Chordata; class Mammalia; order Artiodactyla; family Balaenidae; genus Eubalaena; species Eubalaena glacialis. The sequence goes on from NC_083718.1 coordinate 56,607,524, forward strand.
TTGAAATAATTTACAGTTGAAAAAGATTCATAAACACAAGTTATTTTAAGCATAAACTTATTTTTATAATAATTGAATGGAGTATATGCATTTTAACTTTTAAATTAATCAAAATTAGATCAAATCTGAAAACAATTTCTTAGTTGCTTGAGCCACTTGTGGAGTGCTCAAGAGCCACACGTGGCTAGTGGCTACCTATTGAACATGGCTGGATAGGTCCACAATTCATCTGCTCCTATATACCCCTGTGTATGCACGTTGCTTACACTATTCCCATAAATGCAGACACACTATAACTTTATGAGGATCAGTATACTCTTTTCTTCTGCTGCCTTAAGCATGAAGATTTTGAATGAAGCATGGTTCCACACAACTGAAGGGATCAGAAGTCCTGGCTCCCGGCTTTCTACTTCCAACTACTAAATTAGTCTCCCTTAAATCATGGCTTCTGGGACTTCCCTGGCGGTCTAGTGGTTAAGACTTCACTTTCCAATGCAGGGGTGCGAGTTCAATCCCTGGTAGGGGAGCCAAGATCCCACATGCCTCACGGCCAAAAAACCAAAACATAAAACAGAAGCAATATGGTAACAGATTCAATAAAGACTTTAAAAAAAAATCATGGCTGCCTGTGAACTAGAATGTAAGTGAATAAATATGGAAGGTACATAGCAGAATGGTACCACAAGGGAAAGTTCTTTACAATTGAAAAGCACTAGACAAATGTTAATCGTTCAGGTTATTTTTATTATTCGAGGCCAGAACCAGTGGACAGAAGACATTGCCATCACAAAGACTTTTAACAAGTCAGTGAATTTGCTATTTTGACTTCTCCATAATTATAATAAAAGGATGCACTACCCACTTCCAACCAACCCTCACACACCTGCACTGCCAAATGAATTAGAAAATATTCGCAAAATGCCTTGCTCTCCTGAGAGAAAAGTGTTGCAAGTGAATTTATACTGATAATTGTTGCCAAGTGATGCAATCATGGATACATTTTATTGTCTTTGTTACGATTTTCTTTTTCCAAATTTTCTACAATACAATGCATTAGTTTTACAATCAGAAAAAAACAAAACAAAACCTTTTCTAATTAAAAAAACAAATGAGTGTAAGGCATTAAGAGGACTCTTCTGTCTCCGTTTTTCTCATCATCTATCCAACTGAGCAAGACCCGAGTCTTAGCTGTTCTGACTTGAGAGTTTCAACCACCAATTAGAACAGCTGGTCAGACAATCCTTTCATTTCCAACCATCTCAGCGCCTTACACTTGGTTGCTCCACTTGTGTGAGGTGGAGCTGGGGTTTAGTCGGAAACAAACAGAAACGATTCATCATCAAACTCATTCACAAATGTCGCTCCTTCAGCTCTCAACTGGCCCCGCCACCCTTTGATATTCTGCCAACTCTCCAGCCTCGCGCTTGCTCAGTCCTTGGCCAGGCAGCCTGTGGGGATGGCCAGGCAGCTCCTGGAACCGGCACTGGTGATTCAGCAGGACAGGGCTTTCCTTCTCACCCCATCCATCCTCAGTCTCTGCCCTAATGAGCTGCCCGAAGGCTGAAACTGCCCTCCTGACATCGCAGCTGGCATGGAGGGCCTGGGGAGAAATTACCCATATGCTTTCTGTTCTCGCTGTCCCCTGAAGGTTCAATTAAAGATGCTCCCAGTTCTTGTGTTTTGGTTCTTTTTTTCATCCTGACTTAGAATGCTCCCCTCCCCGACAGGGCCACCCCATACTGCGTTTCCGATTACCCTTGCACAATACCAAGAGATGCCATTCACACCGTAATCTAAGTGAATGACTTAGACCTGCACTGTTGAGCAGAGCGCAACCTCTGTGGTCAGTCACATCTGGGCCTTTGCCAGGTCCTATGTTTTCTCTTAACCTCCAGAATGACAATTAAACTTCCCTTTTTGTAACACAGCACAGTTGTACAGAAGTAGGGACCATATGCAAGAAAAGACTCAAAGGGCAAAGGAAAAAAGGTAAATTTGTCTGATCATGAAGGACATCGCTGGGTACCACTGACACACCCCAAGAGTAGAGTCCGCAGAGGTAGCTTGCCAGTATTAAAACATTTGAAGCCATGATGCAAATACAGAACGTTGTGGAGGAGGGTCCAGAGAGTCATGCACGTGGTTTATAGACTCAGTACCTGGGAGGTATTTCTCTGAAGGGCAGTTATCAGCAGTTAGTGGGTCATACCTGCTACTACACTGGGGAGAGGGGATGGTAAGCACGCTTCTTAAAATACTTATCTTCCCATTTTTGCTTGTTCAGTTTATTTCAGAGACACAAAACTATCACTCCTCAAACTGTCTCAACACAGTTCTTGAAGCTATGCACATACAGCCCCGCCCCCCAGTCCACAGACATCATTAAGCTTGGCTTCTGCAAACCCACAACTTTCCAATCTCCAAACCGGAGAGACTTGTTAGTACCTGTGGCGACTACTTACTGAGTAATAACTGGGTACCAGATGTTGTGCTCATTTCCTTACAGACACTGTCTCATTTGATCCGCAGGACAATAAATAGCATTGTGTTCTCCTGTTATTTTCTTTTTATGGATCAGGAAATTAGGAGCTAAAGAGATTAAGTAATTTCTCAAGGTGCCAGAATTTAATGGCCCAGGTGGGCTGTCAGGATCCAGAGGCCAGGTTGTAACCCCTCGGCTCTACCCTCCTCAGCCTATTTCTCCCTCAAGGCCCCATTTCTCTGCAGTTCTGGCCACTGCCCGCCCCTCCACCTGACTTCTCTGTCCCCTTGTGTCCGTATTTCTGCCTTTTCTTGCTTCTCCTGCTTCCTCCTCCGAATCTGGCTTCCTGACCCATTCCCCTCACTTCCTGTCATCCTCCATCCATTCAGTGTGGGCCTGTTCTAAATGATACAGGTAGAGAAAAAAATCCCAGAAAGATAGCTACCACATCAGTAGCTGACATCTGGAATTCTAGATTTATAGACAGAAAGGTCCCTTGTTTCATAGAGGGAGCACCAGAGTCCAGGGTGTGGTTACAAAATGTAGGTTTATGTAGCCCGCTGTGGGGAGATCTGGGACTAGAATCAAGACAGGTCTTTGCTACTCAGCCCAGAGACCCTTTACTGCACCCCACTCTTCTGACAAATCTATGGTTCCAACAAACCCCCAAGGGACACCATTTTCCGCACAGGACTTCCATGTGCCTGTCCTTACGTATCTGGATCCTAGGGCAACACTTATTTTCAGCAGCCCCACTCTTCCCCTTCAAAACCTTTTCCTACCCTGCATTTCTCCCCTCCCTTTGTCTCAGGCTCTGAGTTTTCTCTGAGCCTGTCTTCTGTTTACCTTCCCACCTGAGATTTGGGTTTTTCCAAGGTGTTAGCCACTCCGCTCTAGGTAACATCTTTCCTTCTACAGGGTTGTTTTCAGCAGGATATAAAGGCCATTAGTAAATCAATAAGCCTTTATTTAGCAAAGGGGGAGGGAGGGACCTGGAGTTTTTAATTCAGATCTAGCAACTCCTGGGGCATTATCAAGAGTATTCTAAAATTAGGCCTTTGAAAAGCATGAGGCTGCCATTGTTGGAACTTTATAGCTTCCTGCCCATAAACAGGAGCAGCTTGCTATGGGTGGGATCATTAGCTGAAATCTCCCTCTCCTGCAGTAGTTATGTCTTCCTCTAACTGGAGTACCATATGTGTTATCTATTGCTGTGGGGTTCTTTGTTTCTTTTATTCTTGCCTTCTCTCTCTTCTCTCCACGCAGCTCTTTCCTGGGCTCAGCATCTGTCCTTTTTCTTCTTTCCAGGAATTTTGAATTTCCATCTATCAGTGTGTTTCTATCTAACACACCAAATACTTCTGTCAGTACATCAAGTCTCATTTGTCGGTGTTGCCACAGTGAGCCTTCATAAACACATATCTTTCTGATATATTTACAAAGGTGATCCTCCAAAAGTCAGCACATGCCCTAGGACCCCTCATGCTTTCTATCAACCTTTGGGGGCTCCTATCATTGTTCCGCCCTTCCTCCTGTTCCAGTCCCACTCTCTCCAGGCAGAAAACAAACACACAGTCCTGCAGGCAAGTGTGTGAATGGGACAAGAGTAGTGATGGTTTGACCGCATACTTTAAGGCCAATGCCATGATGTCTAAAATAGCACAGTTAAGATTGAACCATATTTAACACTGGAATTCTGCATTTCCTTTGATCTAGCAAGTCTACATCTGGACAATTATTTCAGATATGCACAAAGATTCAGCTACGAAGATGTTTATTGTTTGGCAACTGGGAGAGAGAAAGAGCCACTTATGTTTCTAAGGTATATTAATTATCTATTACTGCGTAATAAATTATCAGAAACTTAGTGCCTGAAAACAATAAAGAACATTCAATTTCTCACACAATTTTTGTGGGTCAGGAATTTGGGTCGTTCTGGCTCTGGGTGTCTTGTGAGGTTGTAGTCATGATGTCAGCTAGGGTTACAGGCATCTGAAGGTCAGCTAGGGTTACAGGCTCTATGTCTAAGTTGGGTTATTTTCAAGGCTGACAGGTTGGTCAGTGCTGGCTCTTGGTTGGAAGTCTCTGTTCCTTTTCATATGGACCTCTCCATGGGCAGCTTGAGTATCCTCACAACACGGAAGCTGGCTTTCCTCTGAGTGAGTGATCCAAAAGACAGCAAGGCAAAAGCTGTAATGCCTTTTATGACCTAACCTTGGAAGTCACACACTATCATTTCTGCTGTGTTTATTGCTCACATAGACCAAGCCTGATTCCCCGTGGGAGGGGGTTACACAAGGGTTTGAATACCAGAACTGAGAATCACTGAAGACCATCTTGAAAGCTGGCTACCACATATGGGGAAGACTTCACCAAGAGAAGTAGTCACCAGGAATTGTTTGTACTGTGAGTCTGAGAGAAGAACAGATCTGGTCTGGCTCTGTTAGTTCTAGACTTCTTTCTCTTTGTAAGCTGTCTGCCTGCAGTGGATATGCATTCTGCCTGTTCTATCATCCAATAAGTTAGCAGAGCAGGCTCTGCTTCTGTTGCACGGTGGTTGGTTTGGAGAGGTCGTGATGGGAAGGCTTGTTTTGTCTATGCCAGATTTAGTTCCAGATCTAGGTCACATCCTCTACTCATCTCTTTCAGAAATAAAGCTGATCTTTACCTGTGTCTTATCCCTAAATTGGATCCCAACTTTTGAGTGTTTTGCTGACCCCCCACATTCACAATTATGTCTTATATTTTATAATGTTATCTTCATAATAGTGGAGAAATCAAAACAACCTAAATGTCAAATAATAGATTGCTTGAGCAAATTATGGCATATCCATACAATTCAGTATAATGTAATCATTTGAGAGTATGCTATGTAAGAATATGAAAAATTGTACAGGATATATTAAGTGACAAATACAGGCTATAAAACAGTATGCAAGTTATTATTCTGTTAAAAAAAAATGTATATCTGCTGAAAAAAGAACTCCAAGGAGATAGATACATACCAATTGTAGTTACCAATGGTTGGTAGGTTTATGGGGAATTAAAATTTCCTTCATTTGGGCTAATCTGTTCTTCCTAAATTTCCTACATTTTACAGTCATTACCTTTGTAATGAGGAAAACAAGAGGAAAAGTTTGCAGATACTAGTTTGGGGATTCATTTAAAAGTAATTAAAGCTTTCTAACTCACAACTTTTACTGGGGAGAGAGTCAGGCATCTGAGTATCCCCCAGCCCACTTCCATAAGTTCATGTGACATCACTGACCATTGCCTCTTCTGTAAACATTCTCTTCTCTTGACTTCCTTGATCCCACAGTCTGTTTTTACTGCTTTCTCTGTGGCCACTCCTTGTAGACTCATATTCCTACACCAAGTCATTAAATGTTGGGAGTTTCTCAAAGCCCAAGGCCAGGCCTTTATCTCTTCTTACTATATATTCTACCACTAGGTGATTTCACCCCCATTCGTGGCTACACAAGGCAGTTTACCCATAGATCATGTGAAATTCATACCTCTAGCCCAGGTCTCCATCCTGAGCTCATATGATTTGTGTACAACCTGAGTATTTTAACTGGATGTCTCAAAACTTCCTCAAATTCAACATCCTGAAAACCAGCCTCATGATCTTAAGTGGTTTCCTATCAGAATGAAGGGTACAATAATACATCTAGTCTTGTGGTTCTCAATCCTGGGTGCATATTGAAATCATCTGTAAAATCTTTTTAAAAATACCAATGCCACATTACTATATATAAAATAAACAATAAGGACCTACTGTATAACACGGGGAATTATGTTCTATATCTTGTAATAACCTATAATGGAAAAAAGTATATATATATATATATATGACCGAATCATTTTGCTGCACACCAGAAACTAACGCAATATTGTAAACCAACTGTACTTCAATAAAAAAATAAGAAAAAAGATACCAATGTCTGGACCCCCAAAGATTCTGGTTTTAAAAGCCTGGGGTCAGGCCCTAGAGTACTTTTTTTTAAAGCCTCCCAATGACTTTTACTGAGTGGACAGAGTTAGCGCCACTGATCTACTTATTCAATAGAAACCGGGTAGTCATTTTTGACATCTTCCTCTTCCTTGCCCCTTAAGTGCAAGCCACCACTAAGTTCCATTAATCTGACCTCTAAAATAACGCTCAAAGTTAAACCTTACGTCTCTGTCTTCACTGCCACCACCCTAATCTAAACCATCATCTCTCATCTAGACTTTCAATGCACTCTGCATAATCCATCAGATCTGAACATCTGTCATCTCCTTCTTCCCTCCTGTGGTGGACACACCCTAAGGTGGCCCCCAATGAGTCAGGCCCTTGCATAACTCCCTCCCCTTGAGTACAAGGAGGATCCGTAATTTATGTCTAACCAGTAGAATGCAGCAAAGGGGATAGGATGTCACTCCCATGATTACAGTACATGACGTAAGACTCCATATTACCAGACTGGAGACAGAGATTCTCCTGGGGCCTTGAAGAAGCAAACAGCCATGTCGTGAACCGCCTCTTCAGGGCCATGGGTCGGGGACCTGAGGGCAGCCTCCAGTTGACAGCCAGTAAGAAGCTGGGGCCCTCAGACCTATAGCTGCAAGGAAATAAATTCAGTCAACAAGGACTTCCCTGGTGGCGCAGTGGTTAAGAATCCGCCTGCCAATGGACATGGGTTTGAGCCCTGGTCCGGGAAGATCCCACATGCCAAGGAGCAACTAAGCCCGTGCGCCACAACTACTGAGCCTGTGCTCTAGAGCCCGCGAGCCACAACTACTGAGCCCATGCACCACAACTACTGAAGCCCACGTGCCTAGAGCCCGTGCTCTGCAGCAAGAGAAGCCACGGCAATGAGAAGCCCACGCACCATAACGAAGAGTAGGCCCCGCTTGCCGCAACTAGGGAAAGGTCGAGCACAGCAACGAAGACCCAATGCTGCCAAAAATAAATAAATAAAATAAATTTTTAAAAAATCAAAATAAAATAAAATAATCTTAAAAAAAAAAATTCAGTCAACAAGCTGAAAGCACTTGGAAGTTAATTCTTCCCTAGTTGAGCTTCCAGGTGACAATGCAGCCTGATCAACATCTTGACTGCAGACTTGTGAGACCCTGAGCAGAGACTCTGTCTAAGTCATGCTTGGATTCCTGACTCATGCAAAATATGGAATAATTAATGTGAGTTGGTTGAAGTCACTAGATTTGTGGTAATTTGTTAGGCAGCTCCTTACTCTCAACCCCCAAACATATCAATTATTTCATGCCTTCCCATCACTCTTTAGATATATGTTTAAGAAATTATCAAAATAACCTATGAAGCTGTGAATGACCTGCCTCACCCACATCTCCAGTCTTGTATGTTCTACCCTGCTCTGTGCACTCACCATGAAGACCTTCTTAAGGACCTCAGACCGGTCTAATGTCCTTCAACCACGGGGCATTTGCTCCTCATGTTACCTCTGCCTTGAGGGCTCTGCTCCAGTTCTCTCTTAACTCAATTCACTTCCTTAAGGAAGCCTTCCTTGAATCTCCCTGTCAGGGTCAAATTTCCGATTATAGCCACCTGCAACCTTGTGTCTCTTTTACTCATAGCACTTGCCAACTATGATTTTACACAACTGTTTGAATCATTGTTTGATCAAGGTCTGTCTCCCCTACTAGTCTTAAGTTCCGTATAGGTTGCAACACGACTCCTTTGGGCTCATCATTTATCCCCAGTACTTAGCATATTACCTAACACATAATAGGCATTTAAATGTTCCTTGAGTGAATGAAAAGTGAACTGGATATGGCTTTTGTTTAGAGCACTGGATCTCACTTCATCTCAACGGATCCCAATTAGATCTAGGTTTATAAGGCTGACCCTCACTCCAGATTCAAGAATGGGAGTTCCAGACATGCCCTAGGCTTTGGGAAAAACCTACTACAACCAGCGAAATATTTACTCAATTTTTACTCTCCAGGCAAACTCTTTTTAATGACAACCAACTTAATGTAAGGCAATGTGTTAGTTATCATGTGGGCTGCCAAGAGGTACAATGCAAAATCTCTGACTTCCCATAACAAGGAAGGACCCACCTTAGGGTCTCAAAAGAAAGTTGAAGAAACATTCCACCTTCTCTTTTATTAAAGAAACAATCCTTTATGATCCAATTGATGAAGTTGAAATTGCCAGAAGACTCCTGTTCAAGCCTATCCTAATTAAATAAGGGACAAATTAGAAGAAAATAATCTGAAAGTATAGATACACCATCATAAGTTTAGGCTTCCAGAACCCTTGGATGTCCAAGTTCTATTCAACACCTGTGTTATACACTATGAGGCACAATAAATATTATTTTTGTAGCTTATATTTATTCCACAAAATATTGACTAATTGCTACAGGCAACGCACTAATCATCTGTTTCCTTAATTTACATTCTAATGGGGAAGGGTACATTCAGCAAGCATATCAACAAATAAATACATAATATATCAGGTAGTAACAGTTCCATGAAGAAGAATAAAGCAGGGCAAGGGGATAGGGAGAAACAGCGAGGGTTGCTGTTTTGCAGAGAGTACTCAAGTAATAGGGTATTTGAGCAAAGACTTGAAGCAAGTGGGGTGTGAACTTAAGAGGGCATTTGGAGGATAAAAGCATGCCAAGCTTAGGTAGGAGTGCAGGCAGGAGCTACAGGAATGACAAAGAGGCCAGAGTGGCTACAGGGCAGAGAGGGAGTGAGAGAGTAGGAAGAAGCGAGGTCAGAGAGGTAGACGGCCAGATTCTGTCAGACTCTGTAAGGACTCCAGCTGTAATCTGAATATAATAATCTGTTGTAGCAGCCTTGTTCTGGCTGCTCTGTTGAGAATAGCCTCCAGGATGCCCTGGGTGGAGTAGAACACTGTTCAGAGGTCAGAGCAACCAGGTAAAAGATGGTGATGGCTTGGATTAAAGTGGTAGCTGTGGAGATGGTGAAAAATGGTCAAATTCTCTCTATATTTTACATCCAGAGCCATTGGTATCTACTGATGCATTCACTGGTTGGAAGAATAAGGAAAAAAGAGGAGTCTGGTCATGCTCTAGAATTCAGTGCATTTTTTAAAAAAAGAAGATATCCTTCAATCCCTTTCCTACCCTGCTTTCATGCAACAACATCAACAAAATAATCTTGGGACATGCCTGCATCCCGAATTTCTCAATCTAAACTAAATTTTAAAATCAGAATGCTAAGAAGCAATTTTTACCCTGAAAATGCTGTCATTTTTTTTTTTTAATATTTATTTAATTTAATTTATTTATGGCTGTGTTGGGTCTTCGTTTCTGTGCGAGGGCTTTCTCTCTAGCTGCGGCAAGTGGGGGCCACTCTTCATCGCGGTGCGTGGGCCTCTCATTATCGCGGCCTCTCCCGTTGCGGAGCACAGGCTCCAGACGCGCAGGCTCAGCAATTGTGGCTCACGGGCCTAGTTTCTCCGCGGCATGTGGGATCCTCCCAGACCAGGGCTCGAACCCGTGTCCCCTGCATTGGCAGGCAGATTCTCAACCACTGCGCCACCAGGGAAGCCCAATGCTGTCGTTTTTGTATCCTCCCCAAAGAAAGATGAGGCAAAGGGCTTCAGCTGGAGCATGATGGAGAACTGTTGAATACAAGGAAATCTAGATCAGATGCTGTGAGTAATCAACTATGGGAATTAATCCTTAACAGTCCTCAATTCAATCTGTCTGGGACATTTTGGGGAGGGTTGGTGGCCCTCCAGTGTCTTTCTACCTCAGAGGAGATGATGGTCAAAATGATCAGATAATCCTTCTCTTTGCTGGTCTCATGCTCTGCAAAGTTGCCCTGACAAAGGCAAACAGCATGTGTTCCAGTGCATGTGGCCAAAGTTGGGAACGCAAACCATCACCCTGCTGCCTAACGGGTCGTTGATTTTCCTCGTGTTTCCTCCTGTCTCTAAGAGAATTATCATGCTGCCAAGATTAAAAGTTCATGACTTCAACCGTTTGGGAGCAATACAGTATAATAAGGGTGAAAGACCTTTACATACACTTCCTTACCCCCCATCCTTACCCCCATCTTGCAATGAGAAAAATACCTAAGGGTGTTTTTTTTCTTTCCTAAGATATTACCTCGGGGATAAAAATAGAATGCTACATCCATTTGAATCTAGGTGTGCATGATATGTGTTTGTGTATCTATGAGTGAATTTTTTTTTTTCAGGATTAGGAAAGGGGATGTCAGATATGAGAAAGAACAGAGAGAAGAAAATAAAAGTAAAAATGGCTTTTCTTTTGACTCAGAAATCTTCTAATTGACAAATTTAAAGGGTGTATTGCACAGATAATGACTCTTCTAGTAGTGTGTGACACAGATGTCACTCCACTTGCTAAAATATATTCTTTCATTCCTCAGCTGTTGAATGGCCAACGGAGTATCTGTTACGTGTCAAGAAGGCTGGGGGTGTGCCAGGGATGACAGGTCTGCTTCCTCAGGATCAGGGACTCTTCTGGCCTCCCTTCTCGGGTTACTCCTTCTAGGCTCCCATGCTTTCCTTGTCTAGCATTTAAACAGGGTAGGTCCCCGCCTGCCACCCTTGGAGGACTTTTCTCCTCAGTCCCAAGGTTTCTCAACTCCCACAGTTTTCACTGTTAGCCCTACAGCAGTGTCACCCAAATTTACACCTCAAGCCGAGCTCTCACACCTGAGCTCCAGAACTGCATGTGTGTGTGCGTGTGTGATCATTATTGGGTTTGTTAAAAAATTAATTAGGTACTGTGTGCTCATTGCAACAAGTATAATACAGAAGTATAAGGAAACATTAATTATTTTTGCCTTCCCTCTCCAGTTCCTCTAGTCTGAATAAGAAATATGAACAGCTTAGTGTCTGTCTTTAAGCAACTTTCTCCCATCCATACTCATATAAATCTATACATACATCTGTTTATATGTTACATATATATATTTCTATATACATTTTCCATAGGCATCTTAATCTCAGTGCATCTTATATTTAAACTTCAGACCCAAACTTCTATGACTTTAGTTCATGTTTTCTTTGCTTTGAATCTGGAATCATGCAAGAGTTTCCTAACACATCAATCCACCCCTCTAATCACCGGATGCATATCCATTTATTTCTCCCCTAATAGTTATTGTTCTAAAATACGAATCTGATCTGCTTAAAATCTTTCAGTGGCTCCTCATTGCTCCTACGAAAAAGTTTAAACACATTTCCCTTGCATACAAGGGCCTTCAGTAACTGACTTCAATCTCTCATGCTTTAGTTTTCGTCACACCTCATACTCCATCATGGGCCCCTCATCCAACACCTTATCCCTCATCCTATTCATCTATGTTTTTAGGTATATTCCATGCTTTCTCTTATCTCTGCTCCTTTGCATACAATCTTCCCTCTTCCTGGGTGGAGGTTTGTATTAGTCAGCTTGGGCTGCTACAACAAAATATCATAGACTGAGTGATTTAAACAACAGAAAATTCAAGTCCAAGATCAGAATGCCAGCATGGTTGGGTTCTGCTGAGACATCCCTTCCTGGCTTGCAGATGCCTACCTTCTTGTTTTGTCCTGATATGGGAGAGAGAGGGAGAGAGAGAGAGGGAGACAGACAAAGGGGGAGAGGGAGAAGGGGAGGGGAAGGGGGAGGGAGGAGCCCAACCAGAGAGTTTCCCAGTCAGTAGGTCTGGAGTGGGGACTGAGAATTTGCATTTCTAACAAGGTCCCTAGGGATGGCCCTCTGCTGTAGGAGGCATGCATTTGGAGGACCACTTCCCTGTAATAAAATGGGGTGAATATTAGCACTCACCTCTTAAGTTTGTCATTGGAATGATCGGATGAGTTATAGGGTAAGGTGTTTAGAGTGGTGACTGGTCATGCTAATGGCCCAATGAATGTTAGCTGTCATAATTATTCTCTGCCTGACAAAACTGTACACGTTTGTCATCACTCAGTTTAAATTTCACATTTGATGAAAAGCTTTCCTGATATTCCCTGGTAGAATGTATAGTCTTACACCTATAGCCTCCTTACCCCATTATAGAACTCACACATATGATTGTAACTACTTACAACTTACATGAAAGCCTATGTCTTCCATGGACTGAACTGCTTAAGGATAGGAGTTTTGTATTATTTATCTTTGATTTCCGAGAATATGCCTGACAGAGAGCAGCTGCCCAATGAATATATTTTGATTGAAGAAATTAATGCGAAGAATCCCATGCATCTGTGAGAGTATATGCAGGGTTGCCTGGACTCAGTAAGAGCCTTGTCTGGTTATCATTTAGGTTTTCCCCTCAATTCTAACATATGAGATTTCCTCTTTTGACAGTGGCTCTCAATTCTGACAACACATTAGAATCACCTTTTACACCAAGCTGCTACCAGAGCCCCTCCCCAGACCAAGCGGTGCAGAGTCTCTGGGTAGAGGGCTGGGCGCTGGTAAGTCCTCAAAGTTCAAAAGGTGATTCTAATGGATAGCTTGAGCTGGAAATAAAGGAGCTAGGAGAATGCAATCAACTAAAGTGTGCATTTCATTCAACAATATCAGTCCTCTATTCCTAACCATGAATTTGTTTCTTATCCCAATATAAATTGCCAGCTTTGAACAGTTTTGAAAAGGGGTAAATAGAGAAATTAGCATTTGTAGAGCGCTTTACCATTTTCAAAGCACTTTCATACTCAGTGCCATCAAAATCTTAAAATAACCCAGTGAGGAAGGTATCATTATTCTTTACAAATGCTTTGAGGCAACAGCCTGGGGGGGCGGGGGGTTACACACCAAACACTTTTAAAAGAAACAACAAACCAGCAAAATGCCATCTGCCAGGTTTTTTTGCTCTTGGCGGATCTGATATCAACAATGCTACCTACAGGCCATCTTTGCTGGTCATCTAGGACTTGGATACCAAACATTTTTTTCCAGTTGGCTTTGGGGATACTTTGTTCCATGGCTGGCCAGTGACATCTGCTCTGCCTCTCGGCATCCCTAGGCTGCTGTGGCTCGCTCCTAGATGCTTTTCAGGGACTGAGTCCCTCCTCTGCTTGCAGGAGTTGCTGTTGGATTGACTTCACTCTGCCCACAGCAACCTGCAATTTCCCCAATCTTATGGTTAAAGAAACATCAGCTGAGAGGACTTAAATGACTTGTTTAGAGGCACAAAGTCAGTGAGAGGCAGGACTGGGAATCAAACCCAGATCAAGTAGGAAACAACTTAGGAGGACTCAGTGCTCTGAGGGAAGGCGTGGGCGCAGAAGAGTAGAGGATGCTGTAAGGAAAGAGAGGGCGCTGGACACATGCTTTGCCCTATGCAAGTCTGCCCAGGGCCACGTCTGAGTCTGTGGGCATAAGATTAAACTATAAAAGAGTAACGATACTATTTTTAAATGCGTGAAGTGGGTCAAAAGGCTGAAAGAAATCAATTAGTTTGTCATCTGGCATAATAAAAGAATCCCTATTAAGTGGTAAACCTAACTTTATTAAATGCTTATTTTGATATAGCTGTTAAGTGCTTAAATAAGAAAACACCATCAGCATAGAAATAAATACAGCACAGAGATGGGGTAAACGTAGAAAGAAGAAAGTCATCGTGGTGCATTGGCAACACTTTAGTCACCTAGGAATCAAGAATAGGGTAAAAACAGGGAAAGTAGCAATAGCTAGCTAGCTAGCTAGATAATAAATAAGTACTACAAACATGTTCAGTAAAGCTGTTTTTAAAAGTGGTACTTGCAGGATACTTTGGAAGATTGTAATTTGGGGGAATAAATGTGATAGTTCTTCTGTACTGTATTTAGGGAAGTATTTAAACATATGTAATAAAAAATAACAGTGTCACACCGAGTACCCTACACTGCAGTCGATACCCGTTAGTGGCCTATGAACCGAATTAATGCGCTACGTTAGGGCCTAAAAACACAAAAAAGGAAAATATTAGAGAGCACCCCTCCTTGTAACGGTGAGTGTTGTTTCTTGACCTGTTGGGATCAGTGGTGTGTGTGTGTGTGTGTGTGTGTGTGTGTGTGTGTACTGTCAGAACCTAAAGTTCATTCCATATGGTGGAAGAGTCAAAGAAGCATGGAAACCAATGGTGTACATAAATATTTAAAGATATGAAAGAGTTTAAAAAATAAGATAAAATTGTAACAATAGTTGGCTAAATATGCCAGAATTTAAACATCTAAAAAGAGTATTTAGCTCGTCAGAGAAGTCCCTTAGGTACACTGTTTAATTCCAGGGATGAGGCAATGACCCAAAATATTTTTGGAAGTGTTTCCAAAACCTGAAGCACATCCTTGTAAATATAATTAATGGTGGCAAATATTTGTCCTTTGAGGAAATATTTTATGTTTAAATAAAAAGTCCCTTAGAACCAAATATGATGAATAAAAGAAGACAATGAAAATGAGTGGGATACGTTTAGGAAAATCCTGGGCTGTAAACTCCTCAATAATGGAGGAGTTTAAATTTTTAAATTTATACCTGCAGGTTCTGCCATATTGCTTGACATATGATAAGTGACCGAAAAGTGTTTGACGAAACAATGAACAAATGAGTAGAAAACATTTTGGTATGAGTCCCAAAAGTGATATTTTAAAAAGGATACCCAAGATGTTCTAATTAGTAGAGTATCACTGGAGATAGTGATGAGCCTCTCAAGGGAATTAGAGGCTATTTGAGGGCCAGCTCTGATTGGGTAATGCAGGTCCTGATGTATATGCTTCATTCATATCCACGCGTGCTCACACACACAAAACTCATCACTTTATAGTCGTACCTTTTCTATCCATATGCAGATATGTACAAGACATCCCTATATGTATGGAAAGAGAGTTAAATCTTCTTAGTCATGGGTAGCTGTTCGGGAGACTGGGAAAAATGAAGACTTATGAAAATCAAGAGGGGATAGAAGGAGATTTGATACACTAAATGGTTAGATGCAAGATTTTGCCTGCAAATTAAGAATGTATCTTATCCCTATTGCCTGATATCAGGCAAATGATTATTTCTCATCTTCTTTGTGATCCTGTCCTTGGGTATCCTGGTGAGGTGGAGTCTGGGACACAGCACAGTGTCCTCAGTCTCGACCTGGATTCGCAGAGACATATTAGGGGAAAGAACCCCATTATCTATCCTCTTTGAATTGTGGATGACAAAACAATGGCAAAGTAAAATATCCTCTTTATGGAAAGAAGCAGGACTGAGTCATATGATAGAGACAGATTTTTAGGGTGTTGCGTAGAAAATCTGCTTTCTACAAGTTACCTTAAAAAATGTTATTGGATAAAACAGGAAAAAAACAAAAACAAAAAAAACCCTCCCATGTGTCTTCTATTGAGTAATAGTGGGACATAAAGAATGTCAGTGATATTCCTTTCTGCATGGTACAAACAATAAGATATACAGCTAAACATCTCATAAGCATCACTACTACCTTCTCCATATGTCAATCTCCGTCTAGCCCTAACACCAGCATTTCTACTGCAATAGTAGCATGGAAAAATCTAGGGTCATGGACAGGGAAGAATGGGATCTGGGTTCTAGTTGCAGCTTTCAGCCATAACTAGCTCTGTGACCTTGAACAAGTTACTCCCCTGAGCTTTTGTTGCCTCCTGAATAAAATGGGGTGATTGGAATGGATGACAGCTGGGTCTCCTTCCAGCACTGGCAGGCTAATACTTTTTAAACAGTTTCACCATGTGATGGGAAAGACATACATGCACAGAACAATTCATTCTGTGACTGCCTCGACAGTGTGCTGAAAAGACCTCGCCTTTGTTGAGGGCAATGCTGGACACAGCAAGGTTCTCACTGTTAAATTCTACCTGAGGCATGGTTTAGTAGCATGGCTCAAGTTCAAGAAAGCACACACTTTCATTTCCTTCCCCATGCAAAGAGAGACTGATAAATATTTTGTTAAATTGCCCAACAAAGGGGAAACTACGAATTTCATGCAATTTTATGGTTCCTAAATGTTCTTCTAATTGAATTACCATAGGCGCTTGTTGGGTATTCCTGGCCACGTCCCCTATAATTCCGTTAGTATTACCTCTGTGGATCCTATAAATGCCATTAACATAAGGCAGATATTTGCTTTCAATAAGATAACACAGATGATTTTGTTTAATTGTCTCTCTAATCCCTCCCCCTCACAGCCTGGGAAATCATTTACAATTGCTCAAATCCAGGCATTTGTTATTGCTGATCAAAACTGCTTTGGAAACATGACAGTGTTATTGAGGAGGTTTGGCTCCTTCCCTTCACCCATCACATGCTCTTGTCTTCCAACCATGCTTTTGTCTTCCGACCATGCTTTTGTCTTCCAGGTGGGCGAAAAAAACCATATGTACTGAGATCCTCACATTGAAACGTATAGGGAGGAAGGAGAAGTGTGGCCAGAGCCTGCCCCTGTCTTCACTGCACTGCACCTGGACACAAGACTGGTCCCATGAACAGTTTATGCCTCACAGCCCAGGTGGATTTCTTCTTCCCAGGCTCTTCTACCCCATATGGGCAGTGGTTGGCTATTGCTGGGTAGTTACACCCACTGGAACGGGCTCACCCTACAGCCCCTGCAGGCTGGCTCTTACCATTCGGTCAAACCTCTGTTATTCTTGGACTATTCGGTCTTGGATATCCCTAAATCTAATTGGTTTTTAAGTTATTTGGGGTCTTTGCTTGTTTACCTTATGGTTTCAATTACCTGATTGCTTATTCATTTCTGATTATTGGCTGAGAAGAGTAAAACCTGATCTCTTTTGCCCTGTTCATTGCTCCAATGAGATATTTGTAGGAAGGCTTGGGTAAAATAAGTTTTAAGTGTTTTGTGAATTGCATTTATTCATGTTCTGACCCACCACTATAAATAATCCAAAGTGGAACGTAAGGTCTGGCTACTGGTAGTAATAAAAGTT
The DNA here is from genome assembly GCF_028564815.1 of Eubalaena glacialis. NCBI lineage: Eukaryota > Metazoa > Chordata > Mammalia > Artiodactyla > Balaenidae > Eubalaena > Eubalaena glacialis. The sequence continues at coordinate 56,624,917 of NC_083718.1, forward strand.
GAAACTCAGTTGTACCAGGGAGATGAGTAATGTTCTTAATAAGAGTAGGGCTTAGATGGGCTCATTTCCTCTCCACAAACCAACATATATACACAGACCCAGGCAGTGTAGTAAGAGACAAGAAAATGTTAGACTGAGTTTGGGACCAGACGGCTTTCACGGTGGGTCTCTCTAATCTCATCTCTATTTCTGCAAATCACTTCCCTCTTAGACTAATCCTTTGATAATTACCAGGCCCATCCATCCACAGCTGAAGTGGTCATGCACCAGTATACTGAGAGGCATGATGATATATGCAGTGGGCTGTCAATTAAAGAAGCCAGGTCTCTTGTCTCAGCTGCAAAAGGTTTACCCGTTCCATGTTAAAGGAGGTTCAAACTGTCAAGGAACCTCCATCAAAAATAAGAAGTAATGATAGGAAATGAAGTTCACAGGAGACCCCGATTACCTCTGCTCATAGCCGAGCAATTATTGGAACAATAATTTCTGCAACATGAAAGTGTTGAATATTTCTCTTAACTGCTGAGAAAAATATTGGTTATCTTGGGATGCTTTTGCTTATCAGTTTGGGATGACATAATGATAAGAGCTAACATTTATGGGCTAGGCGACTGTGCTAAGCTCTGAATTATCTCATTCACTCCTCACCGTAAGCCCTATGAGGAAGATACATATCTATTTTCTATATAAGGATGCTTAGATGTGTTAAGTGACTCACCCATGATCACAGAACTAGTAGAGCCCAGAACTGAAACCAAAACTGTCTGACCCTAGAGTCTGTTCTCCTAAACACCCCCTGTGTGTATCTCTTTGCCTGGGTCCAAGTAGACAGACTGGTACCCAAAACTCACTTCTAATCCCATGAAACTGCAGTCATTAGTGAAGAAGGAACCATCAGATGGGTCCAGTTTGCCTATAGCTGCTTCACAGGGGATCCACATGCTTATCTTGACTGACTCCCACCAGGGGAAGAAAGAGAGGAGAGAACAGGAGCCTGCCAACCTCGACAGATGGTGTGTAGGCTGTTTTGGAGATGAGAAGAGAGAGATTTTTGCTGGCTGACAAAGAACAAGGGAAAGAGATTGGAGGGAAGTGTGACATAAGCAGAAAGAGCTAAACTTGAAATATACATGGACGAGAAGAAGATTGAGGGATGGGGACTGATCTAGGAGACAGATGGATAAATAGACTTGAAAGAACATTTTTTAAATGCCACATAACTCCAGTCTAGTGAGGAAAAGTGAGTGAGAACACACAATCAGAAATGAGAGAAGCAAGCTTCTCTCCAAAGTATTTCTGCAGCTTCCCAGTGGAAAGATTCAAAAGACCTGTGATTGGTGTTCCCTCTACAAGGAGATAGGGATTCAAATTCATGTCCAGAGGAAACTAGCCCCAGTCATTCTAGTTTGGAGTTAGCCTCACAGAAGAGCAGGAGTTGGGCACATTCTGAGGAAGCTTAAGATTGTATCTGTTCCCATCCATTGTTAATTGAGTTCCAGAAAGGGGACAATAAGGTGAAATGTAATTTCTGTTCAGCTGAACCTTATGGATGCACTACCTGTTACCAAGCAGCAAGGACCCTCCCAAACCTTAGCTGACAGACTACTGGTGGTATGATCAGTGTCCCACAGACTCACCTTTCCTCTTCCCTCCCAAGCCTAGCCTTAAATTATTTATGCAGTTGACCTAACATTAAGATGGTTTATTCATGAGGCTGCCTTAGGAGACAGGAGGTAGACAACCTGCTTTTGTGAGGGTTTCTCTGGAGAATGGCAGCTGTACAATGTGTTACTCCATCATGCTCTATGGGGACAAAACATCTCTACAAATGTAAAGGCCTCTGTTTAAAATAATGCTCAGGGTTGCATAGGTCCCAGGTTGAGAAGCATTTATATTGATATAGCTGCTTGAAGAAAAAAATCAAGAGATTCCTCAGCACCAGGCAGTGTAAGTCTGTGTTAAGGAGGACAGATCAGTACCTCTGACTGGTTGGATCTGTAACAAGCCTGACAGTAATTAATTTACCATCCTGAAGGTAATTTACCTTTGTCAGCCATGGTTCTTCTCTGGAAGAGATCAGGGGCAACCAAATGAATCATTCTGCCATCCCTCTACACCATTCACTGTGGACAGGGGCTTGGCCAGAGGTGGGGCTGTCTTGGGCCCTATTCTGGGAGGTTTGGTTACTAAGAAACCTGATTACTAAACAGACCATGTTGACAAACAGGTCTCACCTGTCAGATAACTCTATGGCAGAAAATCCTGCTGAACACATAAGAAAATATATATATGTATTTTTTAGGTATATTTTTTTCAGCTTTCTTAACAGCATTCTTTGGTCATTTGTTTGGATTTTTGAAATTAAATCTAACTGGTTTCAATTAAGATCACATAATGTATAACTGCAATTTTCAATTTGCAATAAGACTTTTAAAAATGTTTTGTCACAGTTAGGACTGCATTAAAGACATCAGTTATGTTTCTCCCTGATCCTATATCCTGACCTTTTTCGCCTCCCGAAGAATTCTCTCAAGCTACAGATTTCCCTACAATTAACTTGTGCTTTGTCCTGAGTTAGCTTAATTGAAAACATCAAGCTAATAAAACTCAGAAAAGATGTTTCATAAAGGTACAGGTGAAAGGGATGAGTTTTACTGTAAACTTATACACTTCAGTTTCGGCGCTTAAAAAAAAAAAAAAAGAATTCTCAGGAAAGATAGGTGTGGGTTTATTTTCTATAAACAATCACAGAGTTCTTAACCTACGCATAGTACTGAGTAGGGAGCTCTGTGAACTAGCACAAATGTAAAGTATAATGCATGCTGTAAGCAATCAACGAGGCTACCCAGGGATAAAACATACATATCTTGGAAGTTAAGAGGTAATATAAGGGGACTTCCCTGGTGGTCAGGTTGGTAAGACTCCAGGCTCCCAATGCACCAGGGGCCCAGATTTGATCCCTCGTCGGGAAACTAGATCTCACATGCATGCCGCAACTAAACATCCCACATGCCACAACGAAGGCCAGGTGCAGCCAAAATAAATAATTTTTAAAAAGAGGTAATATAAGAGTTAAATAGGTATCAAAGAGTTATCAGACAAAATATATTAATTTCCTCCTATGGGGAAAATCTTCAAGATATTCATATGGCTCACTTCCTCACCTTCTTGTAGTATTTGCTCAAATGTTACCTCTTCATTGAGCCCTACCCTGACTATCCCATTTAATCTTGCAACCCTCCTCTACTGCACCAATCTCCCCTGCTATAGTTTTGCCCATAGCACTTACTACTTTCTAACAAAAAATAAACTCACTAATTTATTATGATTTTTGTTTTTTTTCTCTCTCTCCTACAAGAATATAAGCTCCATAAGGGTAGGGATTTTAATTATTGTCTACTTGGTTCATTGCTATATCTCTAGCTCCTAGAAAGAGCCTGGCACCTTGGAGAAACAATAAATATTATATATATTCTCACTATATGAGCTTGAAATTGAGTTAGATAGAATGAATATGAAACTAAAGGATCATACACCATCATCAAGTGGGATCTCCCAGGGATGCAAGGATTTTTCACTGTCCACAAATCAATCAGTATGCTATACCACATTAACAAACTGAAGAGTAAAAAGCATATGATTATCTCAATAGATGCAGAAAAAGCTTTTGACAAAATTCAACATCCATTTATGATAAAAACTCTCCAGAGAGTGGGCACAGAGGGCACATACCTCAACATAATACAGGCCATATATGAAAAACCCAAGGCTAACATCATACTCAATTGTGAAAACCTGAAAGCATTTCATCTAAGATCAGGAACAAGACAAGGATGCCCACTTTTATTCAACATAGTTTTGGAAGTCCTAGCCACAGCAATCAGAGAAGAAAAAGAAATAAAAGGAATTCAAATTGGAAAAGAAGTAAAACCGTCACTGTTCGCAGATGACATGATACTATACACAGAAAATCCTAAAGATGCTACCAGAAAACTACTAGAGCTCATCAATGAATTCAGTAAAGTTGCAGGATACAACTTTACTGTGTTAATACACAGAAATCTGTTGCATTTCTATATGCCAACAATGAAAACCAGAAAGAGAAATTAAGGAAGCAATCCCATTTACCATCACATCAAAAAGAATAAAATACCTAGGAATAAACCTACCTAAGGAGGAAAAGACTCCAAAAACTATATAAGACACTGATGAAAGAAATCAAACATGACACAAACAGATGGAAAGATATACCATGTTCTTGGACTGGAATAATCAATACTGTGAAAATGACTACACTACCCAAGGCAATCTACAGATTCAATGCAATCCTTATCAAAATACCAATGGCATTTTTCACAGAACTAAAACAAAAAATTTTTAAATTTGTATGGAAACACAAAGGGCCCCGAATAGCCAAAGCAATCCTGAGAAAGAAAAACAGAGCTGGAGGAATCAGGCTCCCTGAATTCAGACTATACTGCAAAGCTGCAGTAATCAAAACAGTATTGTACAGGCACAAAAACAGAAACATAGATCAATGGAACAGTATAGAAAGCCCAGATATAAAACCACACACCTATGGTCAATTAATCTTCAACTAAGGAGGCAAGAATATACAATGGGGAAAAGTCTCTTCAGCAAGTAGTGTTGGGAAAGTTGGACAGCTACATGTAAAAGAATGAAATTAGAACATTCTCTAACACCATATACCAAAATAAACTCTAACTGGATTAAAGACCTAAATGTAAGATGAGATACTATAAAACTCTTCGAGGAAAACAGGCAGAACACTCTGACATAAAGTGCAGCAATATCTTTTTGGATCCACCTCCTAAAGAAAATAAAAACAGAAACAAAAAATTGGACCTAATTAAACTTAAAAGCTTTTGCACACCAAAGGAAACAATAAACAAAATGAAAACACAACCCACAGAATGGGAGAAAATATTTGCAAACCATGAAACCAACAAGGGATTAATTTACAAAATACACAAACAGCTCATGCAGCTCAATAACAAAAAAACAAAAAACTCCATTGAAAAAGAGGCAGAACATCTAAATAGACATTTCTCCAAAGAAGTCATACAGACGGCCAAAAAGCACATGAAAAGATGCGCAACATGCAACATGGTTAATTATTAGAGAAATACAGATGAAAACTACAATGAGATATCACCTCACTCCAGTCAGAATGGCCATCATCAAAAAGTCTACAAACAGGGGACTTTAACACCCCACTTTCACCAATGCACAGATCATCCAAAATGAAAATAAATAAGGAAACACAAGCTTTAAATGACACATTAGACCAGATGGACTTATTTGATATTCATAGGACACTGCATCCAAAAACAACAGAACACACTTTCTTCTCAAGTGCTCATGGAACATTCTCCAAGACAGATCATATCTTGGGTCACAAATCAAGCCTTGGTAAATTTAAGAAAATTGAAATCTTATCAAGTGTCTTTTCTGACAACAACGCTATGAAACTAGATATCAACTACAGGAAAAAAACTGTAAAAAATACAAACACATGGAGGCTAAACAATATGCTACTAAATAACCAAGAGATCACTGAAGAAATCCAAGAGGAAATCAAAAAATACCTACAAACAAATGACAATGAATACACGACAACCCAAAACCTATGGGATGCAGCAAAAGCAGTTCTAAGAGGGAAGTTTATAGCAATACAATTCTGCCTCAAGAAACAAGAAAAAACTTAAACACACAACCTAATCTTACACCTAAAGCAATTAGAGAAAGAAGAACAAAAAAAAAAACAAAACGCCAAAGTTAGCAGAAGGAAAGAAATCATAAAGATCAGATCAGAAATAAATGAAAAAGAAATGAAGGAAACAAGAGCAAAGGTCAATAAAACTAAAAGCTGGTTCTTTGAGAATATAAACAAAATTGATAAACCATTAGCCAGACTCATCAGGGAAAAAAGGGAGAAAACTCAAATCAATAGAATTAGAAATGAAAAAGGAGAAGTAACAACTGACACTGCGGAAATGCAAAGGATCATGAGAGACTACTACAAACAGCTATATGCCAATAAATTGGACAACCTGGAAGAAATGGACACATTCTTAGAAAAGTACAACCTTCTGAGACTGAACCAGGAAGAAATAGAAAATATGAACAGACTAATCACAAGCACTGAAATTGAAACTATGATTAAAAATCTTCCAACAGACAAAAGCCCAGGACCAGATGGCTTCACAGGTCAATTCTATGAAACATTTAGAGAAGAGCTAACACCTATCCTTCTCAAACTCTTCCAAAATATAGCAGAGGGAGGAACAATTCCAAACTCATTCTACGAGACCACAATCACCCTGATACGAAAACCAGACAAAGATGTCACAAAAAAACTACAGACCAATATCACTGATGAACATAAATGAAAATATCCTCAACAAAATACTAGCAAACAGAATCCAACAGCACATTAAAAGGGTCATACACCATGATCAAGTGGGGTTTATCCCAGGAATGCAAAGATTCATCAATATACGCAAATCAATCAATGTGATACACCACATTAACAAACTGAAGGATAAAAACTATATGATAGTCTCAATAGATGCAGAAAAAGCTTTCGACAAAATTTAACACCGATTTATGATAACAACCCTGCAGAACGTAGGCACAGAGGGAACTTACCTCAACATAATAAAGACCACATATAACAAACACACAGCCAACATCATTCTCAATGGTGAAAAACTGAAACCATTTCCTCTAAGATCAGGAACAAGACAAGGTTGCCCACTCTCACCACTATTATTCAACAGAGTTTTGGAAGTTTTAGCCACAGCAATCAGAGAAGAAAAAGAAACAAAAGGAATCCAAATTGGAAAAGAAGAAGGAAAGCTGTCACTGTTTGCAGATGACATGACACTATACATAGAGAATCCTAAAGATGCTACCAGAAAACTACTAGAGCTAATCAATGAATTTGGTAAAGTAGCAGGATACAAAATTAATGCACAGAAATCTCTTGCATTCCTATACACTAATGATGAAAAATCTGAAAGAGAAATTAAGGAAACACTCCCATTTACCACTGCAATAAAAAGAATAAAATACCTAGGAATAAACCTACCTAGGGAGATAAAAGACCTGTATGCAGAAAAGTATAAGACACCAATGAAAGAAATTAAAGATGATACAAACAGATGGAGAGACATACCATGTTCTTGGACTGGAAGAATCAACATTGTGAAAATGACTATACTGCCCAAAGCAATCTACAGATTCAATGCAATCCCTATCAAACTACCAATGGCATTTTTCACAGAACTGGAACAAAAAATTTCACAATTTGTATGGAAACACAAAAGACCCTGAATAGCCAAAGCAATCTTGGGAAAGAAAAATGCAGCTGGAGGAATCAGGTTCCCTGACTTCAGACTATACTACAAAGTTACAGTAATCAAGACAGTAAGGTACTGGCACAAAAACAGAAATATAGATCAATGGAACAGGGTAGAAAGCCCAGAGAGAAACCCATGCACATATGGTCACCCTATCTTTGATAAAGGAGGTGACCTTTATCAAAGTGCAAGAATATACAATGGAGAAAAGACAGCCTCTTCAATAAGTGATGCTGGGAAAACTGGACAGCTACATGTAAAAGAATGACATTAGAACACTTCCTAACACCATACACAAAAACAAACTCAAAATATATTAAAGACCTAAATGTAAGGCCAGACACTATAAAACTCTTAGAGGAAAACATAGGCAGAACACTCTATGACATACATCACAGCAAGATCCTTTTTGACCCAACTCCTAGAGGAATGGAAATAAAAACAAAAATAAACAAATGGGACCTAATGAAACTTAAAAGCTTTTGCTCAGCAAAGGAAACCATAAACAAAGCAAAAAGACAACCCTAAGAATGGGAGAAAATATTTGCAAACGATGCAAGTGACAAAGGATTAATCTCCAAAATATACAAGCAGCTCATGCAGCTCAATATCAAAAAAACAAACAACCCAATCTAAAAATGGGCAGAAGACCTAAATAGCCAGTTCTCCAAAGAGGATATACAGATTACCAACAAACACATGAAAGGATACTCAACATCACTAATCATTAGAGAAATGCAAATCAAAACTACAATGAGGTATCACCTCACACCGGTCAGAATGACCATTATCAAAAAACCTACAAACAGTAATTGCTGGAGAGGGTGTGGAGAAGAGGGAACCCTCTTGCACTGTTGGTGGGAATGTAAATTGATACAGCCACTATGGAGAACAGTATGGAGGTTCCTTAAAAAACTAAAAATAGAACTACCATACGACCCAGCAATACCACTACTGGGCATATACCCTGAGAAAACCATAATTCAAAAAGAGTCATGTACCACAATGTTCATTGCAGCTCTATGTACAATAGCCAGGACATGGAAGCAACCTAAGCGTCCATCGACAGATGAATGGATAAAGAAGATGTGGCACATATATACAATGGAGTATTACTCAGCCATACAAAGAAACGAAATTGAGTTATTTGTAGTGAGGTGGATGGACCTAGAGTCTGTCACACAGAGTGAAGTAAGTCAGAAAAACAAATACCATATGCTAACACAAATATATGGAATCTAAAAAAAATGGTTCTGATGAACCTAGGGGCAGGACAGGAATAAAGATGCAGATGTAGAGAATGGACTTGAGGACACGGGGAGGGGGAAAGTTAAGCTGGTACAAACTGAGAGTATAGCATTGACATATATACACTACCTAATGTAAAATAGATAGCTAGTGGGAAGCAGCTGCATAGCACAGGGAGATCAGCTCGGTGCTTTGTGACGACCCAGAGGGGTGGGATAGGGAGGGTGGGAGGTAGGCGCAAGAGGGTGGGGATATGGGGATATATGTATGCATACAGCTGATTCACTTTGTCATACAGCAGAAACTCACACAACATTGTAACGCAATTATACTCCAATAAACATGCCAAAAAACACAAAAGTCTACAAACAATAAATGCTGGAGAGGGTGTAGAGAAAAGGAAACCTTCCTACACCATTGGTGGGAATGTAAGTTTGTACAAACACTATGGAGAACAGTATGGAGGTTCCTTAAAAAACTAAAAATAGAGTTACCATACGATAGAGAAACCCCACTCTTGGGCATGTATCTGGAGAAAACCATACCTCAGAAAGATACATGCACCCTGATATTCATTGCAGTACTATTTACAATAGCCAAGACCTGGAAGCAACCTAAATGTCCATCAACAGATGAATGGATAAAGATGTGGTATATATATACAATGGAATATTACTCAGCCACAAAAAAGAATGAAATCATGCTATTGGCAGCAACATGGATGGACCTAGAGATTATCATACTAAGTGAAGTAAGTCAGAGAAAGATAAATATCATACGATACCATTTATTTGTGGAATTTAAAAAAATGATACAAATGAACTTATATAGAAAACAGAAACAGACTCACAGACTTAGAAAACAAACTCATGGTTACCAAAGGGGAAGGGTTGGGGGGAGGGATAAATTAGGAGTTTGGCATTAACATAGACACACTATTCTATATAAAATAGATAAGCAATAAGAACCTACTGTGTAACACAGGGAACTCTACTCAATACTCTGTAAGTCTGTAATAACCTAAATGGGAAAAGAATCTGTAAAGAATAAATAAATATATATAAATATATGTATAACTGAATCACTTTGCTGTACATTTGAAACTAACACAACATTGTAAATCAACTAAACTCCACTATAAAGTAAAAAAATTTTTTAAATAAAAATAAATAAATAAATGAAACTCAATGAGTTACAGTACCTGCTATAAGGAACTCACAGAATGTCACTAACAACAAGGATAAACAATAATAACAACAACATTGATAGCTGCTGTTTATTGAGCACTTATTTCGGACTTGTCCCTGTGCTAAGCTCGTTATTTATTTTGTTTAATTTCCACAATACTCCTTTTAGATAGATATTAACTCCATTATATTGATAAGAAAACAAAGGCTCAGAAAATTTAAATAACTGGCCCCAGATAACACAGCAGGAAAGTGGTTGTTGGGTTAGAATTTCAGCTCAAGACTCTTTTCACCCCAGAATCCATAACTTTTTTTATCCTTTTAATTATAGAACTTTTCCAAACATATATAAAAGTAGAAAGAATCATGTTATGAACCCCTCTGTACGCACTGCTCAGCTTCAGCCAACAATGATAAATCCATAGCCAACTTAGTTGTCAGAGGTCATGATCTTAACCACTTAACTGCATGAAGAAATAAGTGAAACAGAAATTTTACTCCTTATGAGCAGAAGAGCAGGACGCTACACACGGGAGTGGTTAGGACCTCCAGAAGGTCCACTTTGGTTAAACTCCCTGCCTTTCCCTCCTCCTTCTCACCAGCTGATCATCCAGGCTTTATGTGAAGCCCCAGGGGATGGACTGCCCTGTCTCTGCTCTGTTCCTGACCCTGTGCTCAGGATTCATGAGGCCTGACCCAAAGGAAAATTGCATGAGAACTCATTTCGGTGGGTGTATGTGCTAAGGGTGGAAAGAAAGAACTTTCCACTAAACGTCATAACAGTCACAGGGTTCAGAGTCCAGAGGAACAAGTTCAGAAAGGAGACCTTTGAAGTAGCCAAGGACTAAGACCAGATATCTCTTTGGGCTTCTGGGGCTGGCGGCTGATGGTCAGCCTGGAGGCACCATAAGCATTTTGTGTTAAGAGATGGGTACAGAATAATACAGCAGGAAACAGCTGACTTAGGAAGTCAGAGAACTTGGGGTATAAGAGGGGTGCTGGGAAGGCTTATTTCCCAAAGATCCTGAGGTGATTTTGAGCAGCTCTTTCTAAGCTCCCATGATTGGAGAGCCAGTCCACAGATGTCTCCCCTGCTTTCTTTCCTCCCCTACCTTCTCCAAGTGGTTGAGAGGAAGAATCAGGGTTTTGGGTTAGACAGATCTGACTTGGCTTCAGACTCTGCCTCTCCCACTTACATGACCTCAGGCTAATAACAAATTTGTCTAAATCTCAGCTTCCTGATCTTAAAAGAGGCAGCTTCTATAGTTTATGTTTGTAGGGTGTGTAAAGTGATGCTTGGAACACATTAATTCTCTGGGAATCAGGGTTGGAAAATTCTTCCTCACTGTCATGTGACACTTCAGCATTCATTAATGAAGAAGATGCAGAGATCCCTAGTGAAATATGCCTATAACTAATATTATCCATATTTTTACAAAGGAGGAAACTGAAGTAACGAGGAGTCCTGGTTGGATTGTAAGTCCCAGTGACCCACATCTCATATGAATTTTGGAAGAGAGCCAGGATCTTGGAGCCAATTCCCTCTCACTCCTCAGTTCCTTCGCACTTCCCAGGGTTACAACTTTGACTTCCCATTACGTCCACATTAACACCTTTGAAGGTACTGACCTTTTCTCAAAGGTCTCCTACTGTACCATGTCATCCCCAGGCCCTAACAGTACAGGAACAAGAAGGTGAACACCTTCCCTGTGCATAAGCACTGTATATATACATATATGTGTATATATACGTATACACACACACAATGTATGTATATATGTATATATACAGTGTATGTATATATATTATATATGTGTATGCATATATATTTGTGTATATATATGTGTGTGTATGTATGTATATATATATACGCAAATTTATTTCTTATAACAATGTAGGTATCATTTGTCTCTCTTCTCCTTTCTATTAAGATTAGAAAACTGAGGGCCAAGGAGGTGAAGTAACTTGCCAAAAGCCAACATTGGAATTGTATCATCCAGCCCAACTTGGCCCTTCAGGGATACCTCCCATGCTCAGGAACAATGAGGGAGTTGAGAGTGGAGTAGAAAGACTAGGGCCAGACTATTGCATTCCATACCAAGGTGTCAGCAGGATGGTCAGATCTTCAACTCAGTTTGGGATTTGGTAGGCACAGAATTCTGCACCTAATTGCTGTCCATGAATCATCTTTGTCAGGTTGTTTTGCTAAGCATATTCTGTCTTTAAGTACAGCAAAATCTTTCAGAGGTTCAAGTGGTCATTATAATAAATTCTCTGATGAATAAGGGGCAATGATACCAGGCCCTCATGTATAGGAGAGAATCCTCAGGCACTGAGGTAGCATGGCTCCTGAACAGGTTATGTCTGCTGGAGCTGTCATTCCTCTCGGGCATAAATTTCCAGAGCCTCACTACTGAAGGAGAGGCTGATAGAGCAGTTAACAGGGTAGGCTCTAGAGACAGACTGCCTGGGTTCAAATCCCACTCCATCACTTCCTAACTCTGGGATCTTGAGCAAATTATTAGCCTCTCAGAATATCAATTTCATTTTCAGTGAATGGGAATAATAAAAGTGTCTGACTCATGGCTTGTCCTGAGAAATAAATGAGTTAGTACATATTACAAATAAAATGTAGAGTCATGCCTGGGAAATAGCAAATGCTTAACAAATGATGGCTATTATACCAAACACATCTCCAGACTATAAGATATCCCCACGGTTAGTGATTCTCCCAACTCCGCACTCACTTTGTTCATTCTCTCCTTGGGCAATTTAATTAGTAGTAGATCTGGGCTGCAATATCACCTTTTTCCAGTAGGCGTTGCTCACTCCCTTACGGCAATGTTTTCCATATCAAATTAAGGAACATATTAAGTTCAGCAACAAATTAAATTTAAATAAATAAAAGTTTCAAGGTCCAGGCATATTGGAAATACTTGGTTAAACAAAGTTGAAACGATTTCTTTATTGCAGAACTTTTCGGATCTTCTAACATGCTACATGTATTGTAAACCTACAATTGTGTATGAGGGGATGGGTGTAAGAGGGAAAAGTACTCTGTTCCCCAACGTTTCCAAGCACAGACACTTTTATCCTACATGACACCCATTAACTACTTAAGGGACATTAAAGTTCTACCAAACCAAGTTGGGTAACATTTCGTTTGGATTGCCTTAAAATGGTGTTTCTCAAAGTGTGGTCTCTATATTACCTGATTGTTAAAATGCAGTTTTCTGAATTTCACACAAGACCTACAGAATCAGACTCTGAAGTCAGGGCTGAAGATTCTGCATTTTAACAAGTTCCCCAGGTGCACATTAAATTTCGAGAACCGTGGCCTTAAAGAAAACACTTCCTTAATTTTGGAATTCTATACATTTGAAATCCTGAATACTAAATTTCCTTAATAGGAAGAATACTTGTTAACTTCCCAGAAGCCCCTATCTTAATGAAAAGTGTATACTGTGGTATAAATAGTGAGGTATGTTTGTTGGTTTAATTGCATAAACAGTAAAAGTTTTCCCTGTGCTAGGTATTGTGCCAAGGAGCTGGGGATACAATGACAAAGATGACTCAGATCCTGCCTTCAAGGTGTTTACAGTCTATAATTAAGAAGGGAACTGGGGACACTTAGCCTCTTGCCTGGAATCATTGCAGGGCCTTGGCCGCAGTCACCTTAGTAGTCGAGTTCACATAGGATACGGGGTCGGGGGAGGCTCCTTCTAGGAATTAAAGTAGGGAGAGGAAGAATTAGTTTCTCTCTTACATGGCTCAGTCACAAATGAAGATGTTTTTTGGTTTGTTTTTGATATCCTGGGGGAAAAAATGCAGTAGAAAACAGGACAAAGAAGGCAAATGAAGCAAAGGATGAGAGTGGGAAGTAAGGGGAGAGGAAACCTAATAGTGAGATGGATTAGGGGGAGGGGAAAAAAACCCCCAAAAACCCTGCTGACTCTGTTCAGTTTAAGGTGAGAAATAACAGGATTAGAATATCAAATTGCTGAGTCCTGCAGACCTGAACCATAAACCTTCTCTGAGCTGTTCAGCGTTTTTCCTCTGCAGTCACTAATTAAATATTCCCTTGAAATAAAATAAAATAAAATGGCTTTTTTTTTTTTTGAGTCAAATAGAAGGCATATTATGAGGCTATAACGGGGCCAGGTATCTGGCTGACCTACACAGGCGTGAACGTGGGAAGGATCTACGGGAGGGACATCAGGACAATAGAGGGCTTATCTCTGTCTTAAACTTTTCATAATCACTCCTTATTTCATGTGCAACTTTTATAGCAATTTATTTTCACATGTAGTCTCTTTGTCCTAACTAGCAGTAACTGAAAATATGTGGAATTCCCTGTTCAGTGTTATTTATGCAGAGCTATAAGCCAGAGGATCCTAAAGGACATTATAAGTAATATTTGAAGTCTAAAAATCATCCATGTGTCTAACTGGAAAATTGAGCAGGCAAAGCTCAGGAGTTGCCCCAAATCAGGGTGGCTCAACAATTCAGTGTCCTTTGCACTATTCTCCTCTCTTATCCAGATAATATCTTTATAATAAACTGTCCACATTCTTGCACATAAAGCTTGCTATATTGGTAGATGCCTCAGTCTCTTCTCACTTATTTCATGACAACACAGTGTCTGTGTCCCAAGCTCAGTCATTGATATATTTATGATCAAATATCCAGCACCTGAGGCCACAGTGAGTCCATTTTCCATTTCACTTTGCTCTCCTATGAGGAGAAGGTCTGCCACTAAATAAGAATTTAAATGACTAAAGCCCTAACAGAGCTGTCACTGGCCCTGTATTCTTCTGTTGTTTGCCTGAGCAAAATCTATCATGACTCTATATGCATATGGCATGTGTCAACTGTTTTAAAATTAGCCAATTTTCCTAAGCATAAAAATGGATTTTTGTCATATCACATGAACCATATATCACAGAAACAAACCAGTTTTTGTTGTGGCTTTTCTTTTCTTTCCAAAATGCATTAAGTCTTTTTAAGTCATTGCTAAATCCATTTCACTCACTGCATTTTTGAGGTACATTTAAAGAAACCAAGCAGAGGAAAAAAAATCTCATACAGTGCTGTCACCTGGAGAGAAATCTAGTTCATTATCAAGCCAACCACGCCTAAGAGGCTGGGTTGCTACACCTGCTTTTAAGTAATACATCTCTCATATGTATGCTGCCCTGCACTGAAAATTTGGGATAGTGCAAAAATAATTAAAATTAAAAAAAATAAGATGATAAAGAAAAAGAACTGTCACTTATTGAGCACTCTCTATGTACCAGACATTATAGGAAGTGCTAATTCTGCATTACTTCATTTCATACTCAAAACTATCCCATGATATGAGTACAGAATATACCCATTTTACAGATGTGGAAACTGAGGCTTACCTAGTAACTTGGCAAGCAACTTGTCACGGTCACATAGCTAGTACATGGCAGAGCTTGCCAATGACTTGAACCCAAGTTAGTAGTCCCTGAGCCTATTCTCTTCATGACTAGGTCATCTCATCTGTAACTGAAAGCACATTAAACTTCTACAGACATGGTACTGAGATATTAGTGGGCATCTAGGCCAATTCTTGCACTGTAGGTTTCTTAACAAAGGTTATAGGGGTGTTGTCACGGGCTCAGTTGCCTTGGGTTTCTCTCAGTCAGATAAATCCCCATTTAGCTTTGGAGGAGGAAGAGGAGGAGATGAGGTGTCTTATGTTCTCCCACCACCAGCACAAGGCACTGTTTTTAAGGACTGTGGATTAGAGCAAGACTTTGGGAAATTCTGCTTGAGCCCCTGCACAATGCCTCCAAACCTTGCTAAGATCAGGAGTGATGCAGCAAATGTACTGAACAGGCAGCTGTCGGTATGGTCCCTTTTGAGGGGACTACAGTTCCTCTCAAAAGGGAAAAACACCAGTTTCTTGCTTGGGTTAAAATCTGTGAATTTCTCTTTCGAAATGCTCAAGTGTTAATTGAGAGGGCAGCACATTAAATCATTATTAGTCATTAATACTTCAGCACAAATTAGTTGATCAGGTTACTGAGAGGTGTCAAGGGCCCTGAGGAAAAGATATTTTGATGGAGGTGGTGGGGCAGGGAGGGAGGGAAGGTGGAAGGACCAAAGTATTGCTTCTAACACACACACACACACACACACACACACACACACACACGTGTCCTCCGTTGTCCCTTTGGAGCTTGCCGGGACTGTGCTTACAGGTAAGTGTTTTAAGAAAGGTTCCAGCCACTTCTCAGCATCCTCCAGGCAAGAACCCCGCCTGCGCCTCAAGGCCGGGGGCTTGTAACACAGCCTTCTGCCTCTAGGGGTCTCCAGTGCCTCGAGGCTTCAGGCGGATGCTGACCTTGCTCTGTTATCCTGCAGGGCTCAAATCCCAAAGGGCCAAGGTTGCGGAAAGCGGAAGAGGCGCGTGCGGGGAGCTCCCGAGGACCCCCATTACCCGCCGGAGCACTGCTCACCCACCTCCCTTGCTCCTGCCTGCCGGCGTATTTATAATATGCTAAATGGCTGAACACCACGTGAGGGGGAGGCAGAAATTAACTGCCCCCGCCCTCCTTACTGAGTGCTTAAGCATTCTTATACCTCAAGGGGATTCCAAGGACTTCCCTCCGCAGACCCACCCCACACACTTCCTGGAAGCCCCATCTCCAGGCTACCAGACTCCACCAGAGCGCCAATCGCCCCTGGCTCAGCCTGGGCTCAGGATGCTATACAAGGCCCCCGGAGTAAGGGACAGAGCGGGGTCCCCCCTGCCCTGATGGCCAGACTCTTCCTGAGGCTGGGGCCGAGGAACGGAAAGGACAGGACGGTGAGGAAGGGCCACAGCCTGGCTCCTGGGAGACCTGAGTGCCCTATGAAAGCAGAGTCATTGAAGGCCAGAGGGTCCAGAGAGAGTTTTTCTGAAAATCTCACAGCTAAGGAGTATTGGAAAAAGTAAGAAACTTTGAGAGAGGCACTGTTCCTCCCCATACATGCTTGAATAGGTTGCAGGGGTTGGTGGCAAGGCTCTGGCTCTCTAACCCATCCTATGACTTGGCTTTAAATCCCAGCTCCACTAGGCACTCTAGCTGTGAGATCTTGGTAACTGACTTAACCTCTCTGTACTTAATTTTTTTCATCTTCAAAATGGGAATAATGGTATCTATTTCATAGGCAGTGGTTAGAACTGACTTAAAGATCACACAGCTGGCACATTCAGTGCCTAGCACTGTACCTGACACACAGCAGGCATTTGTTCATAGGCATTGAATTTCAAGCGTCTTCAATCACTAAGAACATGGAGAACAGGAGGGATTTGTCCTAGGCTCCCTGAACTTCACACATGTGTCGGCATTGATGAGAGTCTTATACTTTAAATCAATTTTAGTATGTCACCTGTTATTTTAAATGAATCACAAGTCTTGCTTTTTAAAGGAATTATGTAGTATGGTGGTTTTCAATGTGTTTTTGAACAGCCTTTAGGTTCCAAGGAGGTGTCTCAGGGACCACTTGCAGGTGAGGAAAGAGAAGCGACAGGTGAGGGAGCTCCAGGCCCCCAGGCCTGCTTCAGTCAGGGAGGTCTGCTTTTATCTGCTTCATATATTGGGGTTCTAGGTAAGTATTTATTTGATTAGAGTCTTCTACTGCTTTTTAAAAAGGTTAGAACCACTGCTAATATACCCTTGTGTAATTCAGGGAAACCTTTCCTCCAGGCCTAAGGACACTCAATTCTTACTTGTTTTGCAAGCCTGCTCTTTTGAAAATGGAGTACACCTGTATTGAGAAAGAGGCAATGAGTATTGAGAAATATTCAGCCCACACATCTTAAGTACCCAATGTGTGTAAAGCACTGCAATTGAAACTTTGCAGCTTTTCTGAATGAGCACCGACCTTTTGGGCCTGCTCCAGAAACACCCTGAGGGTAAGAATGCTTCCATCCCCTTCCTAGCAAATGTAGCCTAGAGCTCCGAGCAGTTAACCTTACCTTGACCACAAAGGTGCCCTTTGCCCTGGACATAACCTAAGACAATGATCACATTGAAAGCTCTGTGTCGAAGAGCATGGGCTTTGGGATCTGACAGACCTGAGTTCAAATCTGAGCTCTGCCACTTCCAAGCTGTGTGACCTCGGGTTATTTAATGTCTCTGAACTTTAATTTCTTCATCTATAAACAGAAGATAACAACCCTTCTCAGAGGGTTGTTAGGTGATTAAATGAGCAATGCCTGGCAAGCACTTAGCATGGTGCCTGGCATATGGTAACCATTGCCAGGTAGTTCTGGATGCACTGGCATCCAACAGCAAATACCCAAGCTAGTACCTGACTCTCACTGACCACAACTAAATGCCATCACTGCTCTCCATGGAAGTCAATGTCTTATGAGCTTTAATAATTGGGGACACAAAAACAGTAGCTGCCTTTTTCTGAATGCCCATTGTGTGGCAGGTACTTTGCTGATATTTTTCAATCATTGCCTTTAATCATCATGATGTTTGTGTTTCATGATGTACGGGGATATCCTCTCCATTTTATCAGATGGGGATACTGAAGCTCAGAGAGGTTGTGTAATGTATCCAGGGTCACACAGCTAGTGAGTGACCAAGACTAGACTGAAGCCCAAGTTTGTCTGACCCAGAAATCAGGGTCCTTTTCTACCACCCTTGCTGACTCTCAGAACTTTCCTGTGTGGAAGGCAGAGGGCATGGTGCAGGGACAAGAGCCCAGGGTTGAATGTCAGCTGCTCTGGGCTTTGTCTTCCTCAATTTCTGTCTGTAAACAGGAATGATACTTACTTCATAATGTTGTAATAAAACGTAAATGAGATAATATAAGTAAAAACAAGCCTAGTACAATTTTTATCATAAAGTAGGCTTAGGATATATATTAAATAGGTATGAAGTTGCCCCACCCATGTTTTATCTGCTCTCCAAATCATTTCTTTTTTTAACCTTATTACCAGACATATTCATAGAGAAGATACATATGTATGTATGTGTATATCTGTGGAGTGTTGCATGTGAATATATATGTATGTATGTGTGTCTATGTGTATGTATATATACATATATAAGAAAAATTACAGTGCAAACTACCATCCAGCTCAACTGTCAGCATCTCAGAAGCACCCCCCGTCTGTATGTCCCTCCCTGATGAAATTCCCATTTCTCCCCAGTCCAATTCACTTCTCATCTTGTTAAAAAATAATTTTCTTTTCCCCTTTCGCTCATGCCTCTGGGTTGTCTCCAGCCTCTTTGCTGTGCCTGTGCCTGTCGCTTCACTAAGGTTCTGAGTGACACGTCATTCATGGGAGAGAAGTGAAGTAAAGTGGTTCAGCAGAGCAGGGACGCACATGCGTACGCGTGTGTATGTGTGTCCACACCTACCTCTGTGGAGAGCAGCATACCAGACATCTCGTGAGATATGTCTTAACCCCAAAGAACAGAAGGGACAAGTGGACTGATGGGAGAGAGGTTTGCTAACATGTGGGCAATTTGCTGCTCCCTAAGACATCCCCCCCACCCCACCCCCGGGCAACTGAGTCTTGTACCTTCTGCAGTGCGGGGTGGTCGTCACGGCAGCTAGAACTCTGGTTACACTGAGTCCACAATTTCTCTTCTTTAGATCCCCAGATTCTACCCCACCCTGGGATTTCTACCTTCCTCAACTGACAAATCAGTTTCCAACTTAGATGTTCCCTCCTCCAAGAGACCTTCCCTGACCACCACCGCAATCACTCTCTCCTACTATACTCTATTTTGATACTTTTCTTCATATCAGTACCTGAAATTATCTCATTTATTTGTCTACATGTTCCTCTTTATGGATATCATACTAATTAGAAATGTGAACTCAGGATCTAAACTGGGTTAGAATGTCAGCCACTCCACTTATTAGCTTGAACAAATTGTTTAACCTTGCTGGGCCTCCAATTCATCATCTGTCAAATGGGAATATAGGATTTATTAAAATGGGAATTATAGAATCATTATGTGAAGGAAATGAGTTAATGTATGTAAAGCCTTCAGTATAATGCCAGACACATAAGTACTACTAAAGTGTACTTAAAGTACTACTATTATCAGTTATGTCAATAATAATCATTATTATAATTATCCTATCTACCCTCTAGAATGTAAGCATCCTGATGGCAGGGCTCTTATCTGCTGTTCACTGTAGACTATCCAATGCCTAAGAAAAGTACCTGGCACATATTCATAATATACTGAATAAATAGTTCCTGACAAATATGTCTGAGAACCCCAATCCCAACCCTGCCTCCGAGTGCAGGACAGGGCCATATAAACAAATCACTACAATGCGGTGGCTATAGTACAAAAACAGAGTCTGAGTGAGTTGTGCTGGGGTGTAAAGGAGGAGACAATTAATTCCTTCCCAGAGTCTCAGGGAGACTTCACAGAGGAGATCACCCTTACAGTCTTAAAGCTCGATAACCCTCAGGAAACAGAGAACAGGGCAAGGGAAGGTTCTCCAGAAAAGCAACATAGCACATCTAACAGCCTCGGAATACTGAGGGAACTGCCTGTAGTTTAGGTAGCTGGGGCGAGCAGGGGGAAATGGAGAGATGCAAGGAGAAGCTGCTGGACCAGCTCGTGAAGGGTCTCCTGCTTGTGATGCTAAGAAACTTGGGTTTTATTCTGACAGTAGTGAGGAGTCATTGCAGAACCATAGTAAAGGAAGGAGCATAATCAAATTTACCGGTTTGAAAGATCACCCCAGCTGCAACGAGGAGGCTGGGTTGGCTAGCCCTCAAAAGAGGAGGCAGGGAGACCAAGTACCGGGAAAGTCCAAGTGAGAGGGGTGAGAGCCTGACGAGGGAGGGAGGGAGGGAGGGAGGGAGGGAGGGAGGGAGGGAGGGAGGGAGGATGGCTTTGAGAAATCATCAGGAGGTAGAGCTTGTCATTGCGGATTGATTGGATGTGAGGGGCCGTGTGAGAGAAAGCAGAGCCCAGGACAACTCTATTTCTTAATTTTGTCACTGGGCGATTGGTTGTCCCATTAACCAAAGCAGGGAATTTGGAGAGGGGAATCACTTTATGTGTGAAATGGGTACAAAACGAGTTCACCTTTGGACATTTTAATCTTGGCAATCATCAAAGTGAAGGATGTTTTGTAGGAAAGGAGGGTGACATTTGTTGAGCATCTATCATGTGCCTGGAGCTGTGTTTGGCTCCTTATGTATTTTATCTCATTTAATATTTAGAACAGCGGACTGAGAGATGGGGCATTATCATTTTTTTAATAGATGATAAAACTGAGGCTCAATGAGTAACGATCTCTACTTTACATAGTGAACACCAAAGAACAGTTTAGACCAGTTTGATTAAGCAAGATTGAATGAAGTGCATACAAAGAGACGGATCAGAAAATAAAGTAATAAAGGTAGTTTGGGAGCAGATCATGGAAAAATTTGAATGGAGGTATTAACCACGCCACAGGGGTGTTGTGAAAATCAGGTGAGAGAAAGCTTGTAAAGCATTTTGTAAACTATAGAATGCTGCTCAAATATGAGGAGTTCCAGTTGTGGCCAAACCTTATTGCAACAAATGGTAATAATAAGATCATAGTGATAAGTGAATTATAGAGTTCAAATCCATACTTATTAAATAAAATTCAATCATGATGTCTTCTCCCCGTTCTTCTTACTGATAGGTCCACAAAAGAATCTCTAACATATAGCAGTGACTTTTCTTTCTCCCCATCACACCATCAACATGACTGGTTTGAAGGAGAACTCTCCCAAGAAAAGATGATAATATGGTAGACATGAGAAGGAAGAGGAGATTTGAAAGTCAAACGGACCCAGCTAATCCCAGTTGCTGTGTCCTCAGACTTTGGAGTGAGACCCTAAAGGTAATTAACTTGGTTATTTCTACTGTCAGGCAGAAACACAAAAATATTAGGATAAAATCCCCAGGCCTCCTACCTGATGATTGTTTGCATGTGAACTGGGAGCGGCAATGCTCCACAAATGCTTAGGGTGGGCTGAGTCACTGTTGATAAGGTCACCATCAAATAAGCCAGCTTAAGCTATCTGTGCCTTCCTTGGCTTTCGATTTCAGAAATACATGACCAGACACTCTCTGGGCTGCTCACCATCCCTCCCTCCATGTTCTCTCTTTTTATGTTTCTGGGTCCTCTTGTTTCAAGCCTCTGTCCTTTCTCCACATTCACTGTCACTACTCTGCAGGATTAGACCAGCACTGCCCAAAAGAAATAGAATGAGAGCCACATATATAATTTTAACTTTTCTAATAGCCACATCAGAAAGTAAAAGGAAATGGGTGAAACTAATCTTAATATATTTTATTTAACCCAATATATCCAGAATATTATCATTTTAACGTGTAATCAATATTAAAAGAAACAGTGCTGAGATATTTGACATTCTTTTCCTTTAAGCCAAGTCTTCAAAATTCAGTGTGTATTTTTACACTGACAACATGCAATCCAAGTGCTCCAAGAGCTACATGTAGCCAGTGGCCACCATATGAATAGTACAGTGTGGAGCAGCGCTCAGTCCCATGAGGTATCAGACTGCCCACCCTTCGCTCAGTCCAGCATTCCAGATATATTTGCATTTCATGTGAGCTTCAGTAAAAGGAATGATGGAACTGGCTGTTGAGGATTCCATGCTATAATAATGTTCCTCAACTTTACTTCCATCTGCATGGCAGAGTGACAGTTTCCAGAGAGATCAGATGAGACCCATTGGTCAGATGAAACCCATCCACCGCTGCCCCCAGTCTGAAGTATAACTGAGCTGCCTCTCTCTTCACTCCCAAATGGAAGAGGCTTTAGCCTACAATCACTAGCCACACACCCATGGGCCTAGACCTCTACCTTAGCCCCCAAACGTGGCAGCAGATACTTGTGAATAATAAAGAAAAAATGCTTCAGTCCCACCAACCAGCTGCAGGGTCATTTAACACAGGAAACAAAGGTGACAACAAGGCCTGGGGAGAATTTTCAAGAGAAAATCCGTATCCCTCAGGACTTGTCCCCAGAATGAACTCCTGGGGCGAAGCAATCAAACAGACCGTGTTCTTGGGGATTTTCCTCTTGACCTGAGAGCAATGATGGCGTGACTTTAGGCAAGTCATTCCACTCTCAGTGCCCCACCGGAATTTTGTCCATGTCAGAAGGGGCCACCCAAGCAACCAGTGACAGGTAGAGTGAATAGATGTCTCAAACTAAGTGAAGACCAAGGAATAGGGTTTCACCAGTCCTCTCACAGGACCAACGCTTTCCCTTGACCTTTTCTCTGAGAAACAAGGCTCACTGTTGGAGCAAATGTGTGTGGCTGACCAGTCAAAGCCCTCTCCTGGTGCCATGCAGCCCTTGGTCCTCCCTTGGTACTGCCCAGGCTGGGAGACTACCTCCCGGCTCTGCTGTTCAGCTAAGCAATCAGAGTACCTCGTGGTACAGCTGCGGGCAATACCGTACCCGCCCCTTCTGCTTTTGTGGTCTCCTCCTTTGTGACTGCTACAGCATATGTTTTGTTAAAAAGGAAAAGGAGGGGAGATGAGAGGTTTTGTATGTGGGCACGCCAAGAATCTTAAGACTGAAAATCTTCTCCTCAATGCTAAATGCCTGAGGGCTTTGGCATTTTGCTGGCTCCAAGTAAACCCCAATAGGGATATTGGGTGGGGAAACAGGAAATGAAGGGAAATCAAGGCTCTCTCTTAGGAGATTCTGAGTCTAAAAAAAAAATATGAGAAGATTTTCTCGTGTTCTCTTGAAATTTGCCTACTTTCCCCCAATATCTTTCTCCAAGATTTTTGATATGTTGTTAAGCTCCCTGACCTTGAGCACTATTTTTCCCATAATATATGGATTAGGCTTGAGGGTGGGTAGAAAGCTTAGGTAATTTTCGGTGCCTAATGAGATGTCCAACATTTCAAAGCCCTCTGCCTGATCTGAGGGCAGCTTCCTCTAGGCCAATACGTGCTTCAAGTAATTAACCCAGGTGTACGCTGTTTCCAGGATCCAAGTGGAGAAGTGGTTTAGGGCAAACCCCAAGGAAACATGCAAGCCTTGAAGTTTCCAGCCTTCTCAGTGGTGCTGCAGTTAGCCTCTCTGTCAGCTGGAATCTTTTTCCCATTTCTCCCTCTCCAAACAAATCCCACCCTATCCCCCAAGACACAACTCAAATTCTCCTTCCTTGGAATACTGATAGCTCTCGTTATCTGTACAAATCAACTGTAGATTAATTAGGTCAGCCTCAAGAGTCTCTTGTATTGAACTGCTGTTTAGAATGTATGTTGTCATTTACCTTTTTCCCAGATGTAAGCATATTTTCCTAACTAGAATGTAAGATCACTGAGGGCAAAGAAGAAGTCTTATCAGACTTTTATCCCTCACAGCCCTTAGGTCAGAGCCAGAGGCAAAGCCTATGTCACTGCAACCTCCCATTCCTGTCAAGTACAGAACAGCTGAATCAAATCACAGTTACTAAGATTAACCCATTCCTTAGGAGGAGTCAGGAGAGTCTGGGGTTGGTTTGGGAATGATGAGACCCACACCCTACTCCATAGGTTCCCTTAATTGCTGTGTGACCCAGAGTAAAACAGTTCATCTTTCCAAGGTCCTCTGCTCTCCTTTTTCCAAGAAGGAGGCTAAACTCATTCTAGTCTCCTTCTTAGGCTAATCAAAGATAAATGAGGCTATAAGGCGTGTGAGGATTAACGAGGTGAGCTCCCTAAAATGCTCCTAGCCCTTTGGAAAAGTATGCAATTATAAAATGTATACAAGGTCTTATTATCTAAGAGAAAGAGTTGAATCACCAAAAATACACAGCACAGTGGGGAAAACAAAACACTAACTGGGAACTCTCAACACTAAGCATCCCACTCAGCAGAAAGTGCCCACGCAGATGTCTCCAGTCCCTTCTGATTACCTCTTGTTTGTGAGCTGGGGAGGGAGTTTGGAGCACCGTCTCAGAGGGGATGGTTTTTGTGCGACACTCCCCAGTGGCTAGCCTGTGTCTTGCGAAAGGGGATCAGAAGGAGTTGATGACGCAGGGATGTTCTTTGCCCTCTGGCCTTGCTCGGTAAACAACCTGTTAGGAGGCCAGAAGGGAAAACCCAGAGGATGATCTTAAAGGGCCTAAATGGGGAAGATGCTCCCCACCCGTGAGTCTGGCCCAATGCTAGCAGAGCAGGAACCCTCCTCCCTCCCCAGCCCTTCCCTCCTTTTCTCCTTTCTTGTGGCCATACTGCAGCACACAGCACTCCATTCTGGGAGATAAAGCCAGCCCCATTTTTGGTGAGGAGGGAGAAGCAAGAGTCAGGGATGCTTCTGTCTTCTCCATGGCTGCAGAATAGCTGTGAAACCCTTTGGTGCCAGTTGCCCTCCAACAGGGGAGACCATGGTCTGACATTTGCTTCCTTTCTCTCAAACATTTCACAGTATCCAGGCTCTGTACCAGCTCAAATCATATCGCTCCTCAAAGAAGCAAAGCATGCATCTTTCCTCAGAGTAGGCAGCAGCTAAAAAGAAGGTATATATATGTATAGCAACAGCTATTATATTGATAAGATTTCAGGATCATTGTGTCAGCATTGCTTGGTCATGCCCCGAGTGCTGCAAAACAACTTATTCTGGATGGGAGGGAACTCTAGAGGGTCCTGCCTTAAACAAATAACATACACATAACCGTGTGAAGTCAAGAGGGAAAACACACAAACTCCAACATCACTTTGCTGTTGCCTGATGTCATCAGACTGCCCCCCAGGGGATTTTGTAAAATACTTTAGCTGCTTGGTTAATACTGGCATTGCCCTGTATTCTAGGAGGCATGGTCAGAAAGAGTGTCCCTTCAACATGCACATGTCTGGAGAAGGACAGAGGCAGAAATACTTGACTAACAATATACCTTTTATCCTCCAGATTGGTCTGTGCTGACAGATCATTGTCCCTGCTGGATAAGGCTCAGATTACCCAGCTAGAAGCCTGGCTTGTTATAATTGCTATCCTTTTAACAAAACATTTGCTCCTGCTCAGGACACCTGACTCCCAGAGCTAGGAAGAGCACACACACAGTTCTTTATGGAGGGGTCTGTTAAATCACGTTACAGTGCATTAGCTTGATTATTAGTTCATATTTGGCTTAGGTCTATATACTCTGGATAAATATGTACCATGCAGAGGGACTGCTTGGTGAGGAGAAAACTCCTCTGGGCTGGAACAGCAGCTCCCAAGTTCATGTTTCTACTAGGAAGGAACACTCCAGGCATCTGGGGCCTGGGCAGAGAGCTGCACAAGCATGCTTCTTCTAGCGGCAGCCTGCTTCCTGCATACAGCTGTGAGCACAGGCACACACATATATATACACACACACATACCATAGGAAGCATTAGACTGTGTACCCAGATGATCACAGAACCAGGGAGAGAGAGAGATCCCCAGATAATCTCAGTGTGCCCCTCCTTCCAGCACAGCAATGCTCTCCCCAGTGTCTCCAACGCACTGCCAGGTTCAACTCAATCAATGGGGTTTCTGCCACCACCCGGGGAGACTATTTGCAACCCACAGGGTTCACTCTTCAATCTGTTTTTTTTTTTTTTTTTCCCTTGGCTGCATGTGCATGGGAGAAAGAGACAGGCCTCTAGAGACATACCAGGGAGCTCGATGGACATGTGAATATAGCTCTAGGAACATGTGAATACCGTGAACATGTGTATCATGTATCACAACCTCCATCCCAAACACAGTGAACCGTGTACAGTTCAGTCCAGCATCTGCTGGGCATGCAGAAGTCCTTGTCATCTTCTGCAATTATGCAGTCCGATTGGATTTTCTGAAGCTAATGGGAGTTGCACTAACTTTGAGGACTTAAACCAGGCAAAAGCAATATAGGTCAGGCAGAGCGCCCAAGTCGTGTGGCAGACATGCAACACCAGGAGGCAATAATAGGACGATCTCTAGCTAAACCCCAAAGTCCACTCCTCAGCTCCACAAGACAGAAACTAAGAGGGGGGGGGATCATCCCCTCTGCCTGCAGCTGCCAGGCACCAGGGCAAGAGGGTTGTAGGAGGGCAAAACGATCCCCTTACCCAGAGACACACCAAAAAGATAACGAAAAGGGGATGGAGAAAAACCACCAAAACCCTGCACTGTTACCTTGAATCCTTGCAAGAGCCCTCCTTGCTGTATCAGCTGCTCCCCAAACCTCCACCGACTGGGAGGAGACTCCTGAAAGATTCCAGGATTTTGTGCAACATCTCCAGTGGCAGCTTTCCAAAGTTTTTACTTCATGATTTCTTGTGGCTCCTTCTCGTTTGGGGAAACGTGAATGCCTCCCCCTCAGCGTGTGAAAAGGAGCCGATGTCTCTTTTCAAATTCCTTGCTCCCCGCTTTGCTGCTGCTGCCGCCGCCGCCGCCGCTGTCAGACCACTTGCCTGCTGCCTTCCAGCTGAGCAGCAAGGTTGCCCGGCACCCACAGCATGTTTGAAGTGGGGCTTCGACGCTGGGCCGGGGCGCACGCGGGTGGAGAGGGAAGGAAAGTGCCAAACCCGACCCGGGGAGTCCTCTGTCCTTCCACCGAAGAGAAAACCAAGATCGTGCCTTCCTTCCAACTCTAAAGAGACTCACTCACCCTGTCTCTCTCCCGGAATCACTGCCTTGCACATGGGTAGAGACAGTTCCTCCTGCTTCACCGCTCCCTCGGCTACCTGCAGACCTGCCCAGGCGCTCGCCGCGCACGGCAGGTGCACATCCCTGGGCAAGTGCTAACGGGATCCTCCGAGCTCAGCGAACGGGCTGCCCGAGCAGCCGCGGGCAGAGCAGCTTCCGAGGCGGGCGGATTCCATCCCAGGCTGCAGCCCGGCGTGTCCCTGCTCCGACTCCGAGCTCCGTACCTAAGCAGTTTCACCTGCAGACTCAGACACCCGCTGAGTGTCTTAAGATAACAATGCTTCCCTGCCTGCCTCTCTCTTTCTTTCTTATGCACGTAGGTAGGCAGCCAATGGGACGCAGCGCCACACTCCCCGCAAGCTCCCATTGGCTGGGCGGTTCGGATGGGGGCGGGGTCGGAGCTTCACCGGCTGTCTCCTTTGGTTAGCTGGCTGGCGGGGCTACCAGCTCTGTTAACCCTCCCAGCTTTGCAGTAGGGAGTTTTTTGGTGTGGATAAGGGAGGCTTGGATAAATTCACGATTGGGGAGTTGGAGAGTGGAAGAAGGCTGAGGAACAGGAAGAAACTTGGGAGCTAATTAAATTTTCTTCTAATCTTCCTAAGATAATCATTTGTCCCAGACCATTTTGTTTGCTTGCTTAACTAGAACTAGCAGAGATAGGGACCCATTTGAGCCATTTTCCTTCTAATCTGAGGTTTTATTCTGTTGTTTTGTGCATTTTAGCCTCTTAGTCTTGGTCCTGAATTACTTAATTGGAAATGAGTCCCCAGGTGAGAATACCTATCTCACAGCATATTCTCTCTCTCTCTCTCTCTCTCTCTCTCACTCACACACACACACACACACACACACACACACACACCCCAGAGATACAGGAGAGAGAGGCAAAAGATGGCAGGGACTCAGTGAGTACAGAGAGAAACAGATTTAGATACTCTGAACAGCTAAATCAAGAAACATTCTGTCCCCAAACCAGGATTGTAAAGACAAAGGCAAAGAGAAGAACTTCAGGTTCAGGTTTCTGGGGAGAAATTTAGGGGGAAAAAATTGTCCTGCTTCCAAAAGAGTGAATTGTTTTGCCTGTGGTGTTTTCCTTCTGCATGCCTCCTTTCACTTCAGTGTGTATCAGGAAGAGGGATTGTGACTCTCCACTTGGTTTTTAAAGGAAGACTAGAGAAATCAGAACAGGAACAGCCTTGTTTCTGTGAAGCAGGTGCTGTTGCTGAGCCTGTGAATTGAGAGGAGAGAGAGAAAGAGGAAGAAACAGAGACAGAGATAGAGACAGAGAGAGATGGGGAGGTGGGGAGGAAAGAGTAAAGAAAGAAAATATTAACTTTGAATCAAAGGGTGTGAAATATATTCTTAATATCCTAATGAGTATGCAAAACTGAATTATGTCCAGCTAACTAGCATACTACACTAAATTTTGGCAGAGCATGGGAGAGTAATAGTTGAAGAAAGAATCCAATTCAACAGAAGAGCTGGGGGTGGGAGCTGGCAAAGGAATGTGAGGGGTTCATACTAACTTGTATGATGGGGGAAATATGGAGAGGAAAATACAGAGTCAAAAAGGGAGAGAAGTGTTTCGATTTAGTTTATTTTAAAAATAGAGAGCAACATTAAAGATTATTTTTGTAAAGAACTAGGAAAAAGAAATGTATGCAGAGGCTTAATGAATGCCAAAATAGTATATACATCAGGATTATCTAAAAAGCATCAGGGAGCCAGATGTTCTGAATAAATGGGGAAAATTAGAAATATTTCTCACATATACACCCTGAGCCCTACCCATCTCTTTCACCTCCATTCCCTCCTCTGTATCTTATATAGGTTTGACCTTACCTCTCCACACTGTAGGTATCTGTTTGCCTAAGCTAACAAAACATGTCAGAGAATAGTCCTCAGGATAATATATCTAAGTAAACCAGTGAAAGTCTAAATCTGCTGCTGTCCAACTCCTGAGTTATTTACTCCTGTGCTTCCTAGAGACAGAGGCCCCCTGAACTTGTTCCAGATGACAAGACACCAAATGTTGAGACTCTCATAAAAATAGTAGAAAGGAGTGGGTAAATGAAAGGAGTAGTTGAATAAATGATTACTAATCTCAATGGAAAGAAAGATAAAATTTCCAAAACCTCTAAAGGAGAAGTAAAGGGGGTATAGAGTTGGGAAACAAGAAAACAACTTGTAAAAAGAAAAACTTGCCTCTGCTTTCTTCTCCTATGGAGTCCTAAGCCATGTAAAAAACACTTTATTGAGGTATAATAGACATCACAAAATTCCACAAGTGTACAGTTTGATAAAATTTTTGCCTAAATATGCATCCATGTGACCACCACCCACAGCATTTCCAGGAAGCTTGTCCTGACATTCTCAGTCAAAACTCCCCTCCTCATACAGATAACCACTATTGTGACTTCTAGCACCAAAGATTAATGTTACCTGGTCTTGAAGTTCATAAATATAGACTCTTATAGGATACACTCTTCTGTGTCTGGTTTCATTCATTTATTATGTCTGCAAGATTCACCCACGTAGTTGCATGTTTATTTTTACTGCTGTGTAGTATTCCATCACATGACTAAATGCTATTCACCCATTCTCCTACTGATGCATATTTGGGTTGCTTCCATTTTTGTCTATTATGAGTAAACCTGCTATGAATGATCTTCATTCTTTTGGTGGATATATACAATCATTTATCCTGGATATACGCCAAAGAGCATAAATCATTTAGTTTGCTTTTGGCTACTAGATGGGAAAAAAAATCTCATGAAAGTCTCATGAAAGAAACCTATTTTCTTTCTGAAATAATTGAAGAGCAGATAATGGCAAAATATCACTACTGAGCACCAACTAAATGCCTAAAACGTTAGATTCTTTATATACATACTCTCATTTCCTTCTCACACCTATTCTAAAAAACATGTATTATTGTTTCTATTTTTCTAATAAGAATGTTGAATGCAAGACACTGTATTGGGATATGACCCTTGGCCTCCTAATGTGGGGTGTGTGTGTGTGTGTGTGTGTGTGTGTGCGTGTAAGGGATCTGTGAGAGGAGCTATGAGAGAAGGGAGTGATGGAAGGTCTCACTACATAGATAAGGCCTGAGATTTGCCTGCAGAGAAGGGACAATCTGGAGAACACTGAGTGGTGCGTTCCAGGTGGACAGAATGGCATGGGAGGAGTGAAAATGGAGAACGGGCTTTAATTCGATGGGGATGTGTATGTGTGTTGTGGGGGGAGGGGAAGGGGATAGTGTAGTAAGCAATACATCTAAGAGAATAAATCGTATGAAACTTGGAAGAGGGTTTGAATTTCGAAACTATGGTGTTCGAACTTTATCCTGTAGGAAAAGAAAAACTTTAGAATGGCATGAGGAAAGCAAGATTTCAAGAAGATCAATCTGGTAGTTGTCTAAAGAATAGGTTAATAGCAGGGAAAGCATTCAAAAGCTATTATAAGGGTCGAGGAGCAAGGCCGTTGGTACTGGAATATAGGAATTTGGACCTCAGGAGAAACCTCAGGAGAAAACAAGTATAAGTACTTGTACTTATATTATCTGTGGCCTGTGCGATGGGCAGAGATCACTGGCCCCATTTTATTGAGGGGGACAATGAAGATAAGAGTGGTCCAGGCTCATCTCCAAATAAGTAAATTATGGAGTTGAGACTTGACTCCAAGTCTGTTGTCTCACTACATCATGTTGCCTGTACACAAAGGTAATTATGTAGATGCACACAAATTTCTCCCAGCCCCATTTAAATGTAAAACATCATACAGAAGAGATGGTCTAGTTATTGCGAACTTCACCTTCTCCTCCATCTCTAGGTACTTAATTCCCTAAGAGAAGGCCATGTGACAGTGTATGCATGTTTATAGGAATCCAGTGCCCTGGCAATATACTATCTCTTTTTATTTGTATAGTCTTCTTGCTTGACCCTTCCACAGAGAAAGAGGTCTATAAAGGCTTGAGACCCCAATTCCAAGTCTTTCCAATTCAGTATACACTTTTTTTTAAGTAACTTGATCATATCAATATATATATACTTTTAAAATTTTTATTTATTTATTTATTTTTGGCTGCATTGGGTCTTCGTTGCTGTGCGCGGGCTTTCTCTAGTTGCGGCGAGCAGGGGCTACTCTTCCTCGCAGTGCGCGGGCTTCTCTTGTTGTGGAGCACGGGCTCTAGGTGCGCGGGCTTCAGTAGTTGTGGCACGTGAGCTCAGTAGTTGTGGCTCGCGGGCTCTAGAGCACAGGCTCAGTAGTTGTGGTGCATGGGCTTATTTTCTCCGTGGCATGTGGGATCTTCCCGGACCAGGGCTCGAACCCCGTGTCCCCTGCAATGGTAGGCGGATTCTTAACCACTGAGCCACCAGGGAAGCCTCAATATACACTTTTAAATGGACATTTGATCCATGTACTCTTTTTCTTGTAACTGTGAATAAGAAAGCAGGTAAAAATGTAAGCATGTAAAAATGACTACAGATAGGCAAAGTAAAGTAGATATTGACTTATTAGAAAATCAACATCAAATCGTTCACTCGGGTTTTCTAAAATGACTCAAGACACATCAGAAAATTGGGGAGAAAGATTTCAGAACAATAGTAGATTATATGCTACTCAAAAGCAGGAAGAATATTTTTCCTAGAATTTGCCAATGCTTAGTCTAGTGCACAGCATGTAGTAGGTATGCAGATGTTTACTGAATGAATTACTGGGGGCCATTAAGTCCAACGACTATCCATGGGTACACCTGGATGTCCCACAACTGTGTAGTGGAGAAAGCCCTAGGCAAAGAAATCTTGTTTGTGGCCTTAGCTCCCCCACCCCTTCTTGGCATATTGATCTTGGGTAAAACACCTCGGTATTTCACTGTCCTCAACTTCCTCATCTGTTAAATGAGAGACTGGACTAATAGATGGTCTGGTAGTTTCATGCCATTTCTCACATTCTAAGACTAAGTGTATTTCTTGTTATCCGCTCTGATTTTTCAATGGTAAACCTTGAGTAACTAAGTTAATACTGCTTTTGTATGCTAGAGAGAGTAGGCAAAAAAAGTATCATGGGGTCTTTCTCTCCCTCAGTATCTCCTATGAAGATGAGTTTTAGAAAGGTCATTAGCTGATAAATGGTTTTTGCAGTACTTTGCAATGCTACATGGTAATATATCTCTGGGTTAGTTCTCAGATATGTCAAATTAAAAAAAACAAAAACTTAACTTGTAATAAAGTATTTTTGTTCTCTTTTCTGGTAAGCAGGCCTTTCACTCCTTAAACATGACCTTAAATATGCCTCATTTTCTCTATTCCCATTCATCAACTAGAGTAACCTTGTGAAATATATGGCAAAAGCTTTTTAAAATTCTTTTAAAGGACATACATTCACATGTGCCAATAAATTAACACCAGCTAGAATGAGAATGAAATTGTTTCTAAAGTGGGGGTCCTCTTTGAAGAGGGTGGTTCATTAAATTCCTAGAGATTAGGAGTTATGTATAACATAGTCTTACAGCACCTAGTATTTAAGTCAGCACTGAATAAATGATGTTGGAGCGGCAAACTTTTTTAAAATTGAAGTATAGTTGATTTACAGTGTTGTGTAGTTTTGGCAAACTTTTGAAATAAGTTATAGGTTATCGTGTGAAAGTTCAATTAATCATCAGATACCAGTACATACAAACATCACTTCTCTATCACAGTTTACTGTCGTTATTTTGTTAAGGTATCACTGTCCAGCACTAATGGAAAGAAAATTTATATGGGTTTTTGTTGTTAATGCTGTTGTTGTTATCTACCCTGCTCTACTCTTGATTGGGCTGGGATTGACTTGGCCCATGCCCAAGGATATTCTTTTATTCCTTTTCCATTTGTTAAGGGTGCTTAGAAACTTTGTTTTTCTCAAATTTTCTTTCAGCTCTGTTCTGTTTACTGGATTCTCTAAAACTAAAAGCTCAACACTTCTTTCAATTATAGCATGCCCCAAATTATCTTTATATTGCTTATCACAGGTAACGTTTGTAACAGAAATGAAACTGAAGAGGCAGAGAGAAATTGCAAATAAAAGTTCGGGTCTCCTGCTTAACTGTATGCAGTACACTGGCTTTGTTCTTTGTTATTCATACCATCTATCTATATCTACATACAGAATATTTCCTTTAAATACTTCTGCAAAGTTAGTGCTGAGTAATAATACACACGTGCATTTATACCAGCACACGCTTATCCAATATACAAATCCAGTTTTAGTGGGTAAAGAAGACAAGAATGGGACCACCTACATCTACAAAATAACTGGGGGCGTATTTGGATCTAGAGACCCCCATCACCTGCTCTGAGGAAGCACCTTATAAGGGGTGTGCGTGTGTGTGTGTGTGTGTGTGTGTGTGTGCCCTTCCCAAGGCATCTGGAAGATAATGCGAGAGGGATTATTTTGCATTGCAAAAACGGTTAAAAAAAAAAAAAATGCTGTGCAGGTAGTTAATAGCCAGGAGTGTGCTCCTGCTGAGGGATGCAAAGGAGGAGAAAGGCGGCAGCACCTGCAGCCTACTGGGGGCTGACCTGATTCCCTAGAATCTTCAGCTCCCTTCCTCTTTCCTCCGACGTCCTTCCTTCTCCTTTTCTCCACTCCCCACCTCCCCCCACCCCCCTTTTCCCTTCCCCAGATAAGCAGCTCCGGGAAACAAAGAGCGCGGGCTCTTCAGGCATCAACGCTTAAGCCCTGCACCAGGCAAGCGGCATCTCATTCCGGGGACCAGAGCTTTCCCGGCTCCACATCTCCTCCCCAACGTCCCCCGCCTCCCGCGCTCGCTCGCTCGCTCCCTCCCGCTCGCTGCCTCCCCCACCTTCGCGGCGCTGGGAGGAAGGCGGCCGGGGCTCAAGATGGCTTTAGCCGGGCTCTGCGCCCTGCTCGCCTGCTGCTGGGGGCCGGCGGCGGTGCTGGCCACGGCCGCGGGCGACGTGGATCCTTCCAAGGAGCTGGAGTGCAAGCTCAAGAGCATCACGGTGTCGGCGCTGCCTTTCCTGCGCGAGAACGACCTGAGTATCATGCACAGCCCCTCGGCCTCCGAGCCCAAGCTCCTCTTCTCGGTACGCAACGACTTCCCGGGAGAAATGGTCGTGGTGGACGACCTGGAGAACACGGAGCTGCCCTACTTCGTGCTGGGTGAGTCCCGGGGGAGGTCGAGGCGCTGGCCCGGCGCCCTCACCCCCCCACTCGGGCTCGCTCTCCACACCCACTCGCCGGCGACCTCCCCTCCCCCACTCCTACCTCCCTGGATCCGCCCCATTCCCAGACCATTCTCCATACCTACTTGCAGACTGGCGCCTCGGTGCACCTGACCTCTCCCCAGATCCGACCCGAAAGCTGGGCCTTCCACCTCCCCTCAGCCGCCCTGCCCCAAAGGAACAGGTTGCAGGAGTCTCTCTGAAACCTTTCCCAGCCTTGACCTCCCAGCTTTCATTCAGAAGCACGTTGACAGGGCACTTCTTGGCAGCTCCCAGCTCACCTCCCAGAAGCCCTTTTCCCACTCCCAGACCACATGCTCAGTTCTTTGCTTCACACCCCCTGGGCCCCCATCCCCACCCACAGCATCCCCTGGGGGAGTTAGAAATAGGTCTCCAGTGCCCATCTAGCCAGGTATGTGCAGGCCAGATTGCACTGGCTGAATCTCCAGTATTCACTCACTGAGAGCTCTTTTTCTGTCACCAGGTTGCTGATACTCTCTGACCTTCTTTCAGAACAGAAGTTTCCTACACCCCTGGTGTCCATCCTGGCAAGTCCTACCTCCATGCTTACATGTAACAGACATCTCCTTACAGACACCTCCACATCTCCAATTCCTTGGATGAACAAATCATCCAACTGTAGTCTGTTAACACTGGCATCTTTGTTCTCCAGCTCCCTTAGATAGAAAGGCATTCCTGCACAAAGAATAGCCTCCCTGGCCAAGAAGCTCTTCCTTCCTTTGTTTATTTATTTACATCTCTCTCTTGGTATCCCTATTTTAATTTCCTTAGGCCACAAAACTCCTTCAGATACTGGAACTTCTACATCACTTCTAATCCACCCCTCTTTTTTCTTTTCCATTTTTTTCACTTCCAAGCTGCAAAGAGACTGTAGTCCTGCTCCAGCATCTTGCAAAGTACCACAGGTTCATGTGACTTTGTTGACCAAAATTTCCTTCACTTCTCCATGTGCAGATCCATCTCACCCTGCTGTGCACGCCCACCGTGCGATCCATTTCTTTAGTGCTGCTATAAATCATTCTTATTTTGCCCAGGAGAGAATTAAAATATAACCACAAGTAAGTTTCTAGATCCAAGAAAAAAAAGTGAAAATGTCCAGGAAGCTGTTTCATCTATTGACTGCCCGACCAACTAAAGTTCACTTTGTAGGGACATGGCTTCCTGATGGCCGTATGTAGGTTAAAACCCCAAATGGAATGCTATTTCACATCCTCTTCATGCTCTTTCCTTATGAGACATAAAACATTAAGAAGTGGATGAGTAAACCCCCACTCTCCAGCCCCTACGGAAAAACAATTTCAAAAATTGCCTGGTCCTTTGAAAAGTTGGTTCACAGTTCCTGGAGTATAGCTCAGTAGACCCCATTAAGCCCAACCTACAGCCTTGATGGCATTATTTAGTTTTGCATTAAAAATGTACTAATAACACAATAAAAACTGGGGACTGGCTGGGAATGCTGACATTGTGGATACGCTGTTGATTAAAATGTGTAATTGCTGGGTTATTCGGTGGATGTAAATTTTGTGTTGAAGTCATGCTGATGTGCAAGTACAATCTGTTCGTGGTCATGTGTAAGAATGAGTATAGGGAATTATATGTTTCTAAAGAGCCTATTTTGGGCTCTACATGCAGTGTTTACTGCACATGAAGAGGGACATGTGTGGTGCATGAAAAAAAGAAGATTGGACTAACAGGTATTCAAAATTCCAGTTCCTTTTTTGCAGAATCCCAAAGCAGGGCCTAAAGCCATGATGTGGCTACTAGGATCCAATGTGCACAGCAAAAGCCCAAATGTTAAAGAATGGCTTTTCTGCACCTCTGTGCAAAGCTGCCCACTGCAGCACCCTGCTGGAGTTGCTATGGTAACCTCCTGCAACTTGGCATTTACACACAGGAGCAGACACACTCTCTCATTTCAGGGCCAGATGCATTTGCTCAATGCATTGATTGTCCCCTGCCCTCCCAGTTAACGGGGTATGTTCAGAACCAGAGATGTGCTGGTACCTTCCCTTTTGGCCCAGTATTCCCAGGGGGAGTAGGAGTGAATCTCAGCTTGGGTAGTGGGGCAAAGCTGGGCAGAAAGGGAAAGAAGTCCAAGTTCATGGAAGTCAAGGGTGGTTGCTTTTGAAGTTAACTTTTGTTGTCCTGGATCCTGTCACTCGTGGCCAACAGTAAGGTCTGTAGTGACTTTGATTTAGAGGTTTCCCTATTCCTACCTCTAGAACCTGGTTTGCTTAATCCACCCCGTAGAGGAATTTGAATCAATCAGTCCTGGGAATTTACTGGGCATTTACCTGCTTGACACTCTTAGGCGCTTTTAGGATACAGAAGTTAAAAAACAATAAAAGGCTTCTGCCCTCAGAGCTGTGAGTAATAACACCTGATTGTGTGGCAAGGTTGTCAAGGACTGTAGGAATGTGGAGGAAGGAGATACTTGCATGACAAGAGCAGATTCCGTGGAAGATATGGGCTTGACTAGGGGCCTTGACCAAAATCAGATCCTTTTGTCTCCAGGATCAAGTCCTATACCTCAGTGAGGCAAACAAGTGTCTTCTCCTTCTGACTATAGCCTTCTCCAGCCTCTTATCTCTACAAGCCTGCCATGGCTTTCAGGACTCTTTCAAGACTTTGCACATGGTCTTCCCTCTGCCTAGAATGGTCTTCCCTGCTCCTCCACCTGGCAGCCATTCATTCTTCCTTCTATACCCTGCACACATAGGCATCTCTCTATGAAGCCTTCCCTACCCCCACCAAAGTAGTTTGAGTTCATTCATCCCTCTTCGGTGCTCTTTGCATGGATTAAAAAAAATAAACACACACATACAAATGAACAAAGTCAAAGATAGGTTAGATTTGGCTTGGCCTAGGAAGGGTGAAGCCATTTGAGGTCATGGAAAGGATAAGCCAAGGATGGTGGTAGGAATGAATGTGGGACTAGCATGCATATGGCACAGTACAGAGATTAGCCTGGTGGTCTGAGAGTACAGAGGACTCTGCCTGGCTCTGTAGGGTGGGACATGGCTCACCACTTAAAAGCCAAGCAGGGGACAGCTGACTTGACAGAGAAAGCACTGAAGCCTGACTTGCAGAGGCTATCTCAGCCTTCAAAATTGTCGTCAATTCTGCTTGTAGGATAACTCTGAGGGGCAGTGGAGGGGGTGGCATTATCTCCTGTTCTCTGAAGTAGGATTTGCAAATTCTGGTGAAAGGGCCATATGTAACTTTCAGATGTGTTTTGTTTGGCTACACATAGTTTTGAATTTCAATGTTCTTAGTCAAGTCATGCCATCTCTAGATTGCCATACTTCCTATGAATATTGATTGTACTATGGCTGAACCTCTTCTTTATGGTTCTTATTTGGTACCTCTTAGCCAGGTAATCTAAACCCCTGTGGGTTTTTTTTTTAAGTTATTCTCATACAATTTTTAAATTAATTTTTATTTATTTATTTTTATTTTTGGCTGTGTTGGGTCTTCGTTTCTGTGCGAGGGCTTTCTCTAGTTGAGGCAAGCGAGGGCCACTCTTCATCGCGGTGCGCGGGCCTCTCACTATCGAGGCCTCTCGTTGCGGAGCACAGGCTCCAGACGCGCAGGCTCAGTAGTTTGTGGCTCACGGGCCCAGTCGCTCCGCGGCATGTGGGATCTTCCCAGACCAGGGCTCGAACCCATGTCCCCTGCATTGGCAGGCAGATTCTCAACCACTGCACCACCAGGGAAGCCCTAAACCCCTGTTTTCAGAAGTGTTGTAAAACTTTCTATAATATGGGAAAATAACTGCAATTCCTAACTCAAAATATTTAGATACATAGGCCTTATTACCCTCTCAGGAGAATATAAAATTTTGCTGAACTAGCCAATTAAAATTTCATACCTTAACTAAAATTTTGTGTCTCATCTTTGAAAACAGTAGACTTTCCTGCTTTGGTGGCATATTTGATTTTGAGACAACTGGTTACCCTGAAGTATGGCTTCTGCACTGAACTGTGGTTTTCTGTGCTGTGAACAGAACATATTTATCAGTCTCATTATTTTTTGAAGGAGATGCTCCTCTGTTTCAGACCCAACTATTGAGCTTGTGTAAAACTTAGTGAAGAAAGCTATTTCTACTGTGCCTTGGAGTTTAGCTTTAGCTGTCATTGATTGAAGAAGGTACACCTGAAGATAAATCAGTCAGCCTGCAGAGATATAGTGAGTTCCCCCATGCAAGGTGCTATTTAAGGTGTCTGGAGCAGGCCAGTGTGGTGGTTAAAAGAACAGGCTTTGAAGACAGATCTGGTGTCAACTCCAGACTTTCCACTTATTCCGACAGTGGAGAAAAGTAAGGATGGAGAGGTTAAGTAACTTACTGAGGGTTACATAGCTGACGATTGATGGATCTGTAACTTGAACTCAGGTCAATATGACATTTAAGTCTTTCTCTTATTTGCTATTTCATAGGCTTAAAAGTTTTCAAAATCTGTTCTTTTTCATGGTTGAATAAAAGGAGCCCTGGCAATGGTTAGAATAGGGAAAACACACTCAGTTTGTATAAAGGAGTCCTTTTTGGTTTCTATGTAAATACCTTTTGAACATCCTTGTCCATCAAGTGATTTCTCACTTAAGCCTTAATACAGAAGAGGGTGAACTTCACAAGAAATATTTACCTAAGTAGGTATACTTACCTAAGCAGAATTGGGGAATTCTTATTTCATTCATAGTTTCCAGGTCTGGGTAGCCATGTTTTATGGCGTGTTATGGCACCCACAGCAATGATGAACAAAGTAGGGTATATGGGGATTAAGATAACATGTTCAGTGCTCTTCTGAGAAGGACCCCACAGAAATGCAAACTGGGAAGCCCAGACAGCAGGTTCTGCTGTGAAATGGAGCCATCCAGAAGGCACTGTGGTTTCAGCTTCTTGACAAAGTCCACTGAAGTTTGTATCAGGGGATCTTATGCATAGAATTCACTGTCAGAGCCCAGTGGCACTGCTTAAATAGCAGTTACTGAGCTTTTTGATTGGCTTCAAATATAACATTAGACATAGTTTGCTACTTACCATTGAGCTTTGCCTAATAGGAAGCATCCTAGTTTTTTTCCCCACATATCCCTCCATCTCCCCATTCAAGAAGAAACTTTAAAATTTGTTTCTTTTCCTTCCTTTTGCTCTTTGCTACAGTGAGCTGCCTAGGTTAACAGCAAACAAATTCATATAGAGTGGCAGCCCCATCCAAGACATGGGAGGGTGATTAGTAGCAACCTTAGGGTAGGGTCTTCAGCACTTATATAACTCATACTAGCAGAATGCACTAATTTATAGTATTGAGAGGGTTGTTATTTACTATTTCTCTACAGACCTATAGATTTTACATCAAAGGAATTTTAAATGCAAGAGTGATGAATTTTACATTTCAAATGCTCTTCTAGATATACTGAGATGGTTTGAATTCAAGTTTTTGAAGGAAAAGTAAAATACAAGCTTAATTTCTTTATATATCTTTGGAGGCAAGATTGAGGTCTTGTTTTACAGTATATATATATATATATATATATATACACACATATATATGTGTATATATATGTATTTTTTTCTTTCTTTGTTTCTTTTTAAGGAATGTAATTAAACCTAAATTCTAGTAGTTTCTCAGATTAAGGCCAGTTTACGAACAGAACGTGGCACCTTTTCAGCAGAGATATGCCAAGACTTTCTTTCTTCACTTTTATACCAAGTTCAAATACATGCAAACAGATGTATTTTGCTCAAAAAAGGTCTATTTTGAGCAAGTTAATCTCCCAGGATAAGTTTAGGCCTATGGTGATTTTTAGCATACCACAATTTGGCATCTGTCACCATTTTTTATTATAAATATGAAATAGTTAATATTTTATTTCTTAATCATATACACTTTAAATACTGAGAGAAAAAAACAAAGTGCCTCTATTGATCTCCTAGTTTCCAAGGA
Source organism: Eubalaena glacialis (assembly GCF_028564815.1). Taxonomy (NCBI): domain Eukaryota; kingdom Metazoa; phylum Chordata; class Mammalia; order Artiodactyla; family Balaenidae; genus Eubalaena; species Eubalaena glacialis. Next base: position 56,665,593 of record NC_083718.1, read on the forward strand.
GCAAAATTTGGAAAACTTAACTTGTTGCTGATGGCAATCTAAACTGACATGATGACTTCTGTAAAACAATTTGATATTATATAGTAAAGTTGAAAATATACATGCTTTATCACCAAGCAATTCCACTTCTAAGTATTTATTATATAGGAATTCTTACATCTATACACAAGAATATTTGTAGCAGCATTGTTGGTAGTAGCAAAACCTGGAAGCAACCCAACACATTGATAGGAGGCTAGAAGTATACAGGTGTTACAGTTACCCAATGGAGTATTATCCAGCCATGAAAATAAATGAGTTGCAGCTACATATACCAACATGGGTAAACCTCACAAATATATCATAAGTGAAAATAAGCAACTAACTTAAAAATACAAATGATACAATTTCATTTATATAAAATTCAAAATAACAACATGTTGTTTAAGTATACTTACCGATGTACAATTTGTATGAAAAACAAGGAAACAGAAAAACACAAAGGATGGGTGTTACCTCCTGTGAAAATGTAAGATGATGTGAAGGAGGAGGGAAAAAAGAGGGCTTCAAACATTCTGGCAGTTCTTGATTTTTGTTTTTCTTCCTTTTTTGAAAAAGTAAACTTAATTTTTATAACAGTTTTAGATTTAGAGAAAAATTGTGAAGATAGCACAGAGAGTTCCCATATACCCTGCACCTAGTTTCTCCTGTTAACATCTTATATTAGTATGATACATTTATTATACATAAAGAACAAATATTGACACGTTACTATTAACTGACATCTATACTTTATTCAGATGTCCTTAGTTTTTACCTAGTATCCTCTTTCTGTCCCAAGATCCCACCGGGATCCTATATTACATTTAGTCATCACATCTCCTTAGGCACCTCTTGACTGTGAGAGTTTCTCAGACTTGTTTTTGATGACCTTGACAGTTTTGAGGGGTACTTGTCAGGTATTTTGTAGAATGTCCCTCAATTTGGATTCTTTTTTTCTTCTCTCTTTTTTTAAAAAAATATCTTTATTGGAGTATAATTGCTTTACAATGTTGTGTTAGTTTCTGCTGTATAACAAAGTGAATCAGCTATACATAAACACATATCCTCATATGTCCTCCCTCTTGCGTCCCCCTCCCACCCTCCCATTCCTACCCCTCTAGGTGGTTGCAAAGCACTGAGCTGATCTCCTTGTGCTATGCAGCTGCTTCCCACTAGCTATCTATTTTACATTTGCTAGTGTATATATGTCAATGCTACTCTCTCACTTTGTCCCAGCTTACCCTTACCCCACCCCATATCCTCAAGTCCATTCTCTATGTCTGCGTCTTTTTTCCTGGCCTGCCCCTAGGTTCTTCAGAACCATTTTTTAGATTCCATATATATGTGTTAGCATATGGTACTTGTTTTTCTCTTTGTGACTTACTTCACTCTGTATGACAGACTCTAGGTCCATCCACCTCACTACAAATAACTCAATTTCGTTTCTTTTTATGGCTGAGTAGTATTCCATTTGTATATATGTGCCACATCTTCTTTACCCATTCATCTGTTGATGGACACTTAGGTTGCTTCCATGTCCTGGCTATTGTAAATAGAGCTGCAATGAACATTGTGGTACATGACTGTTTTTGAATCATGGTTTTCTCAGGGTATATGCCCAGTAGTGGGATTGCTGCATCATATGGTAATTCTATTTTTAGTTTTTTAAGGAACCTCCATACTGTTTTCCATAGTGGCTGTATCAATTTACATTCCCACCAACAGTGCCAGAGGGTCCCCTTTTCTCCACACCCTCTCCAGCAATTACTGTTTGTAGGTTTATTGATGATGGCCATTCTGACCAGTGTGAGGTGATACCTCATTGTAGTTTTGATTTGCATTTCTCTAATGATTAGTGATGTTGAGCATCCTTTCATGTGTTTGTTGGCAATCTGTGTATCTTCTTTGGAGAAATGTCTATTTAGATCTTCTGACCATTTTTGGATTGGGTTGTTTGTTTTATTGATATTGAGCTGCATGAGCTGCTTGTATATTTTGGAGATTAATCCTTTGTTAGTTGCTTCATTTGCAAATATTTTCTCCCATTCTGAGGGGTGTCTTTTTGTCTTGTTTATGGTTTCCTTCGCTGTGCAAAAGACTTTTAGTTTCATTAGGTTGCATTTGTTTATTTTTGTTTTTATTTCCATTTCTCTAGGAGGTGGGTCAAAAAGGATCTTGCTGTGATGTATGTCATAGAGTGTTGTGCCTATGTTTTCCTCTAAGAGTTTTATAGTGTCTGGCCTTACATTTAGGTCTTTAATCCATTTTGAGTTTATTTTTGTGTATGGTGTTAGGGAGTGTTCTAATGTCATTCTTTTACATGTAGCTGTCCAGTTGTCCCAGCACCACTTATTGAAGAGGCTGTCTTTTCTCCGTTGTATACTCTTGCCTCCTTATCAAAGATAAGGTGACCATATGTGCGTGGGTTTCTCTCTGGGCTTTCTATCCTGTTCCATTTATCTATATTTCTGTTTTTGTGCCAGTACCATACTGTCTTGATTACTGTAGCTTTGTAGTATAGTCTGAAGTCAGGGAGCCTGATTCCTCCAGCTCCGTTTTTCTTTCTCAAGATTGCTTTGGCTATTTGGGGTCTTCTGTGTTTCTATACAAATTGTGAAATTTTTTGTTCTAGTTCTGTGAAAAATGCCATTGGTATTTTGATAGGGATTGCATTGAATCTGTCGATTGCTTTGGGTAGTATAGTCATTATCACAATGTTGATTTTTCCAATCCAAGAACATGGTATATCTCTCCATCTGTTTGTATCATCTTTAATTTCTTTCATCAGTGTCTTATAGTTGTCTGCATACTGGTCATTTGTCTCCTTAGGTAAATTTATTCCTAGGTATTTTATTCTTTTTGTTGCAATGGTAAATGGGAGTGTTTCCTTAATTTCTCTTTCAGATTTTTCATCATTAGTGTATAGGAATGCAAGAGATTTCTGTGCATTAATTTTGTATCCTGCTACTTTACCAGATTCATTGATTAGCTCTAGTAATTTTCTGGTAGCATCTTTAGGATTCCCTATGTATAGTGTCATGTCATCTGCAAACAGTGACAGCTTTCCTTCTTCTTTTCCGATTTGGATTCCTTTTATTTCTTTTTCTTTTCTGATTGCTGTGGCTAAAACTTCCAAAACTCTGTTGAATAATAGTGGTGAGAGTGGGCAGCCTTGTCTTGTTCCTGATCTTAGTGGAAATGGTTTCAGTTTTTCACCATTGAGAATGATGTTGGCTGTGGGTTTCTCATATGTGGCCTTTATTATGTTGAGGTAGTTTCCCTCTTTGCCTACTTTCTGGAGAGTTTTTATCATAAATGGGTGTTGAATTTTGTCACAAGCTTTTTCTACATCTACTGAGATTATCATATGGTTTTTCTCCTTCAATTTGTTAACATGGTGTATCACATTGATTGATTTGTATATATTGAAGAATCCTTACACTCCTAGGATAAACCCCACTTGCTGATGGTGTATGATCCTTTTAATGTGCTGTTGGATTCTGTTTGCTAGTATTTTGGTGAGGATTTTTGCATCTATGTTCATCAGTGATATTGCCGTGTAGTTTTCTTTTTTTGTGACATCTTCATCTGGTTTTGGTATCAGGTTGATGGTGGCCTTGTAGAATGAGTTTGGGAGTGTTTCTCCCTCTGCTATATTTTGGAAGAGTTTGAGAAGGATAGGTGTTAGCTCTTCTCTAAATGATGGAGTTCACCTGTGAAGCCATCTGGTCCTGGGCTTTTGTTGTTGGAAGATTTTTAATCACAGTTTCAATTTCAGTGCTTGTGATTGGTCTGTTTATATTTTCTATTTCTTCGTGGTTCAGTCTCGGATGGTTGTGCTTTTCTAAGCATTTGTCCATTGCTTCCAGGTTGTCCATTTTATTGGCATATAGTTGCTTGTAGTAATCTCTCATGATCCTTTGTATTTCTGCAGTGTCAGTTGTTCTCCTTTTTCATTTCTAATTCTGTTGATTTGAATATTCTCCCTTTTTTTCTTGATGAGTCTGGCTATTGGTTTATCAATTTTGTTTATCTTCTCAAAGGACCAGCTTTTAGTTTTATTGACCTTTGCTATTGTTTTCTTCATTTCTTTTTCACTGACCTCTGATCTGATATTTATGCTTTCCTTCTGCTAACTTTGGGGTTTTTTTTGTTCTTCTTTCTCTAATTGCTTTAGGTGTAAGCTTAGGTTGTTTATGTGATATTTTCCTTGTTTCGTGAGGTAGGATTGTTTTGCTCTAAATTTCCCTCTTAGAACTGCTTTTGCTGCATCCCATAGGTTTTTGGCCAACGTGTTTCATTGCCATTTGTTTCTAGGTATTTTTTAATTTCCTCTTTGATTTCTTCAGTGACCTCTTGGTTATTTAGTAGCGTATTGTTTAGCCTCCTTTTGTTCGTATTTTTTACAGTTTTCTTCCTGTACTTAATATCTCGTCTCATAGCGTTGTGGTCAGAAAAGACACTTGATAAGATTTCAATTTTCTTAAATTTACGAAGCCTTGATTTGTGACCCAAGATATGATATATCTTGGAGAATGTTGCATGAGCAATGAGAAGAAAGTGTATTCTGTTGTTTTTGGATGGAATGTCCTATAAATGTCAATTAAGTCCATCTTGTCTAGTGTGTCATTTAAAGCTTGTGTTTCCTAATTTATTTTAATTTTGGTTGATCTGGCCATTGGTGAAAGTGGGGTGTTAAAGTCCCCTAATATTATTGTGTTAGTGTCAATTTCCCCTTTTATGGCTGTTAGCATTTGCCTTTCGTATTGAGGTGCTCCTCTGTTGGGTGCGTGAGTATTTACAATTGTTATATCTTCTTTTTGGATTGATCCCTTGATCATTATGAAGTGTCCTTTGTCTCTTGTAATAGTCTTTATTTTAAAGTCTATTTTGTCTAATATGAGAATTGCTACTCCAGCTCTCTTTTGATTTTCATTTGCATGGAATATCTTTTTTCCATCCCCTCACTTTCAGTCTGTATGTGTCCCTAGGTCTGAAGTGGGTCTCTTGTAGACATCATATATACAGGTCTTCTTTTTGTGTCCATTCAGCCAGTGTATGACTTTTGGTTGGAGCATTTAATCCATTTACATTTAAGGTAATTATCAATATTTATGTTCCTGTTAACCATTTTCTTAATTGTTTTGGGTTTGTTATTGTAGGTCTTTTCCTTCTCTTGTGTTTCCTGCATAGAGAAGTTCCTTTAGCATTTGTTGTAAAGCTGGTTTGGTGGTGCTGAATTCTCTTAGTTTTTAGTTGTCTGTAAGGGTTTTAATTTCTCTGTCAAATTTGAATGAGATCCTTGCTGGGGAGAGTCATCTTGGTTGTAGGTTTTTCTCTTTCATCACTTTTAATATGTTCTGCCACTCCCTCCTGACTTGCAGTTTCTGCTGAAAGATCAGCTGTTAACCTTATTGGGATCCCCTTGTATATTATCTGTTGCTTTTCCCTTGCTGCTTTTAGTATTTTTTCTTTGTATTTAATTTTTGATAGTTTGATTAACATGTGTCTTGGTGTGTTTCTCCTTGGATTTATCCTGTATGGGACTGTCTGCACTTCCTGGACTTGATTGACTATTTCCTTTCCCATATTAAAGAAGTTTTCAACTATAATCTCTTCAAATATTTTCAGACCCTTTCTTTTTCTCTTCTTCTTCTGGGACCCTTATAATTCGAATGTTGGTACGTTTAATGTTATCCCAGAGGTCTCTGAGACTGTTCTCAATTCTTTTTTCTTTATTCTGCTCTGTGGTAATTATTTCCACTATTTTATCTTCCAGGTCACTTATCCATTCTTCTTCCTCAGTTATTATGCTATTGATTCCTTCTAGAGAATTTTTAATTTCATTTACTGTGTTGTTCATCATTGTTTGTTTGCACTTTACTTCTTCTAGGTCCTTGTTAAACGTTTCTTGTATTTTCTCCATTCTAGTTCCATGATTTTGGAGCATCTTTACTATCATTCCTCTGAATTTTTTTTCAGGTAGACTACCTATTTCCTCTTCCTTTGTTTGGTCTGGTGGGTTTTTACCATGCTCCTTCATCTGCTGCATATTTCTCTGTCTTCTCATTTTGCTTATCTTACTGTGTTTGGGGTCTCCTTTTCACAGACTGCAGATTTGTATTTCCCGTTGTTTTTGGTGTCTGCCCCCAGTGGGTAAGGTTGGTTCAGTGGGTTTTGTATGTTTCCTGGTCGCGTGGACTGGTGCCTGTGTTCTGATGGATGAGGCTGGATCTTGTCTTTCTGGTGGTCAGGACTGTGTCTGATGGTGTGTTTTGGGGTGTCTGTGAACTTAGTATGATTTTAGGCTGCATCTCTTCTAATGGGTGGGGTTGTGTTCCTATCTTGCTAGGTGTTTTGCGTGAGGCATGCAGCACTGGAGCTTTTTGGCCATTGGGTGGAGGTGGGTCTTAGTGTTGAGACGGAGATTTCTGGGAGAGCTCTTGCCGATTGATATTACATGGGGCTGGGAGGTCTTTGGTGGTCCAATGTCCTGAACTTGGCTCTCCCACCTTAGATGCTTAGGCCTGACATCAGGCCGGAGCACCAAGACCCTGTCAGCCATACATCTCAGAAGAAAAGGGTGAAAATAAGAAAGAAAGAAAATTAAAATTAAAATTAAGAAAATAATAAATAAAAAAAATTTTTAATTAGTAACATAAAAAAATAATAATACTTAAAAAAAAAGAGCAACCAAACCAATAAACAAATCCACCAATGATAAGAAACCCTAAAAACTAAACTAAGATAAACATAAAAATCCGAAACAAATCAGTCGCAGATGGCAAACCCCAAGTCTACAGTTGCTTCCAAAGTCCACCGCCTCAATTTTGGGACGATATGTTGTCTATTCAGGTATTCCAAAACGCAGTGTACATCAAGTTGATTGTGGGGATTTAATCTGCTGTTCCTGAGGCTGCTGGGAGAAATTTCCCTTTCTCTTCTTTGTTCACACAGCTCCTGGGGTTCAGCTTTGGGTTTGGCCCCACCTCTGTGTGTAGGTCACCCTCAGGCATCTTTTCCCCACTCTGACAAGAGGGGGTTCAAGCAGTGGCTGTTTAGGGGGCTCGTGTTCCCTCAGGCCGTGGGGAGGGAGGGGTACTGTAGTCATAACTGGAATGCGGGGTGAGCCTGCAGCGGCAGAGGCTGGCGTGACGTTGCAACAGCCTGAGACATGCCGTGTGTTCTCCCAGGGAAGTTGTCCCTGGATCATGGGCCCCTGGCAGTGGCAGGCTGCACAGGCTCCTGGAGGGGGGCGGGGGTGTTTGGATAGTGACCTGTGCTTGCACACAGGATTCTTGGTGGCTGCAGCAGCGTTAGAGTTTCATGCCCATCTCTGGGGTCCGTGCTGATAGCTGTGGCTCATGCCCGTCTCTGGAGCTTGTTTAGGTGGTGCTCTGCTTTCTGTGGGCAGACGGGGAAGGAATCCCCTCTCCTCATGCACCCCAAAACAATGGTCTGTTGCCTCTTCGGCAGGTCCAGACTTTTTCCCGGACTCCCTCCCGGCTAGCTGTGGCACACTAGCCCCCTTCAGGCTGTCACACAGTGAACCCCAGTCCTGTCCCTGGGATCTGACCTCTGAAGCCCGAGCCTCATCTCCCAGCCCCCACCTGCACCAGTGGGTGAGCAGACAAGCGTCTCAGGCTGTTGAGTGCTGGTCGGCACCGATACTCTGTGCGGGAATCTCTCCGCTTTGTCCTCTGCACCCCTGTTGTTGCGCTCTCCTCCGTGGCTCCGAAGCTTCCCCCTCACCCTCCCCCCACATCTCCACCAGTGAAGGGGCTTCCTAGTGAGTGGAAACTTTTCCTCCTTCACAGCTCCCTCCCAGAGGTGCAAGTCCCATCCCTATTCTTTTGTTTCTGTTTTTTCTTTTTTCTTTTTGCCCTACCCAGGTACATGGGGATTTTCTTGCCTTTTGGGAAGTCTGAGGTCTTCTGCCAGTGTTCAGTAGGTGTTCTGTAGGAGTTGTTCCACTTGTAGATGTATCTTTGATGTATTTGTGGAGAGGAAATTGATCTCTACGTCTTACTCCTCCGCCATCTTGAAGGTCCCCCTTCCACTCATTTTCTTAGATACTTAGTTACTTAGGTCAGCATCTTTACCCCCTCACCCCTCAGTGAAGTTGCTTCATGTATTTAAGATACAGTTAGTGTTTTGTCACTTTCTGCATTCCATCCTGGAATCACCCAACCTCCTAAATGTTTTCTTTTCTCTTAATTTGTAAACTTCAGTGTTGGCTCTTTGTGCTCTAAAGTTCTATGGGTTTTTAACAAATATACACTGTCATATATCCACAATTATGTTATCATACAAAATAGTTTTACTGCCCTACAAAATTCTTCACTCTTCACCTATTCAACCCTTTCTTCATTACTCCAAACTGTGGCAACCGCTGAGCTTTTACTCTCACTATTGTTTTGCCTCTTCCAGAATGTCATGTAGTTGGAATTACACAGTATGTGGCCTTTTCAGACTTGCCCCTTTCACTTAGCATTATGCATTTACGATTCATTCATATTTTTTTTATGGCTTGTTAGCTCATTTGTTTTAGTGCTGAATAATATTATATGGTGTGGATGTACCACAGTTTGTTTATCCATTCACCTATTGAAAGACATATTGGTTGCTTCCAGTTTTTAACAATTAAGAATAATAGTGCTATAAATATTAGCATATGTCTTTTTTGTGTGCTGGCGTTTTTGTTTTGTTTTGTTTTTGTAATCTCAGTGGAGAGGTTTGAGTTAATCATACACCTGAATCCAAAATATATTTTATCATAGGTCTGTGAAAGCCCTCCTCCTTCCAGTGGCTCACTTGTTTGTTTGTTTCTCTTTATCCTCACCTCCAATTTCCAGGTGCCCTTCCTCACAGGCCAACATTCTAATTTTTTCAATGTGTATCTTTTTTTAAACATGTTCTTGTGAAATGTGAACAGTTTTTTGTGTGCTCATGTTATTTTTACTTTAACTAAATGGTGATGTGATTTAATGACATTCTGATTCTTACTGTTTTCAGCCAGCACTCTATTTTAAAATCCACTCATGTTACTATGTGTGAATATAGCCCAACACTGTACTGTCCAATTAAATTTCTGCAGTAATGATAATGTTCTATATTTGCCTTATTCAATATGGTAGTCCCTAGCCACATGTGGCTCTTTCGCACTTGAAATTTAGCTAGTGCTGCTAAGGAAACAAATTTTTTCTTTAAAAAAAACTAAGTAATTAACGTTTAAATAACCTCGTGTGGCTAGTGGCTATGATGTTGAAAGTGCATATATAGAACGTTTCCACCATTGCAGAAAGAATGACTGGACAGAGAAGGTCTAGCATTTCATGATGGGCATCTTCCCCTTTTTACCAATCCATTCAGTGATGTATGCCTAGATTGCCTCCAGCTCCACATCCCTATAAATAATGCTGCAATAACCATTTTTATACATATTTCTTCAAGGATCATTGTGAAAGTTTCTCTGGGATATACAGCAGGAGTAGAATTGCTGGTTCATAAAGATTATGTACCCTTAATTTGACTAAGTACCATCAGATTGTGCTCAGAATGGCTGCCCCAGTGTACACTCTCATCAGTAGTATTTGAGAGTTCCTATATCCCCATACTCCTGTCAACACTTGGCATTGTCCAGTGTTCTCATTTTTGTCAATCCACTGCGTGTAAAGTGATATCTCATTGTGTGATTTCACTCTGCATTTTTAGCAGCACTTTAAAATACTAAGGCACTTATCCCCTTGATTGTAATATGAATTATAAAGAATTTCTTTTTCCTCAGATGGATGTATGTCTTTTGATTTCACCTATGTATTTGTTTAGTTGGTTGGTTGGTTGGTTGGCTGGTTGGTTTTCCAGAAGCTTTTAGATTTTATGTATTTTAATTATTAATTATTTATTTTTGGCTTCTACACCTTAAGTCTTAGGGGAAGTTCTTCCTCACTTTAGAGAAGTTTTTCCTCACTTTAGGATTATAAAAGGATTTATTACTTTCTGTTCTCATACTCTAGTGGTTTCATTTGTTGCATTTAAATATTTGATATATTTTGAACTTATTCTGGTATACCCTATGAGATATAACACCTTATCCAGATGTACTGTATGAAGTGCCAACTTTAGCTCCTCAGATAATTACTCAGATGTCTCAGTGTCATTTATTAAGTAGTTTGTGCCTTCCCCTCAGACTTGAGACATCACCTTTATCTTATAGTAAATTCTTTAATATATTTAAGTTTATCTGAACTTCTGTTCTATTACTACATATAGCTATCCATGTGCCTACCGTATTGTTTTAATTATTGAAGCTCTGTAGTATGTTTCAATATTTGGTAGGAGTAGTCACTTTTGCTACTATTCTTTTTCAGAATTCTCCTAAGCATTCTTCTTCTTTTTTTAAAAAAATATAAACTTTCAAAGAAGCTTGTCTAGTTCTAAATAAATAAATATATATATATATAAATACACACACACACATATATATGTATATATATAAAACATCAAGGAAAACAAACACTAGTAATTTTTTTGCTTGAAATCCCATTAAATTAACTGAGGGGGAATTAATTAAATCCTTATAATGTTGAGTTTTTCTATTTAAGAACTTAGTATGTCTGTATTTATTCAAGTCTTCTAGTCTGTCCTTTCATAGAGTTTTAAAGGCTTTTTGCCCCCTCATATAGTTCTTGCGCATCTCTTATTAGATTTCCTTCTAGGTATTTTATCATTTTGTGGTTTTGTAAAAGGAGTATTTTCTTTATATATATTCTCAACAATTATGTTTGTATATATGAAACCTATTGATGTTTGTGTTAATTTCAACCCCCATCACCTTATTGAATCTCTAGCCATAGTAGTGTATCAGTTGCTTCTCCTGAATTTTTAGCTATAGACATATCATATGCAAATACTGATAATTTTATATCCTTCCCTTAAGTTTTTTATCTCCAATTTCATTCTCACTGGTACTAATTCTGGTACTAATTCCAATATAAGGGCAAATAAGAATGTGAATTCACATTTGATAATGAGAATTCGTCTCTTTTCCTAACTTTAATGGCAAATAACACTGCTGTCTTACAATTATGATAATGGCTTTTGGGTTAAGGTAAATAAAAATTACCATGTTAAGAAAGAATTGAGTGTTTTTTCCCTATCAAAAATGATTTTTAAAAAATTAAAAATATCTTTTGAGTATCTATAGAGATAATCATATAATTTTTCTCCTTAGATTTATTAAAAGGATAAGTGGTATAAATAGACTTTCTAATAATGAACCAGCTTTGCATTCCTGAAACAACTCATACATGGTAAATGATAAATTATTCCTTTAATATGCTGTTGGATTCTGTTTGCTAATATTTTATTATGAATATTTTGCATCAATATTCCTAAGTGAGATTAGTCATAGATTTTCTTCTTTTGTGTGTGTAATCTTTGTCAGAATTTGTCATCTATTTTACATTTGATACATTTACATTTTTTCATAAAAATAATTGTCAAGTTTTCCGTCTTTGTTTGCTCTAGCACAATTTAGATAGCACTGCAATTATCTGTAGAGTTTGTAATCTTAACCACTGTACCATACAGTATGGTGAGTGTAATGACTGAATCAAGAACTGATTACTTTGTTAGTAAATAATGAACAACTAACTAAGTCAGACAGAATAATAGGGAATTCCTTCCAAAGACAATGGTGTAAGTTGAGATTCAAAGGATAGTGGGATTTAGTCTGCTAAATCGGGGGTTCTGAGTTTGGAAAAGAAATTATGACCTCTAGCCTAAGGAAACAGGAAGTAGAAAATGTAAAAACCAAAATGGGTGAAAGGATGTGCAGTATAGATATATTTAAGTGTCACGTTTGGCACTTACGTCAAAGTTGGCAACCTTTGATTGAAGGGGCATGAAGCTGAGTATGTAAACCGAAGAAACATCCAGTGATTTCTTTTACTCTTGCCAGTTCCTAGGTAGTTTTTATAATTCTAAGTAGTGAGGGGAATACTCACAGGGAATCCACCATACTATATAGCTCCATGAGGCATTGTTCCCATTGAAATCTATGTACACATAGCATCACCTAGAGTTGTGCAGTGAAAGTCTGTGTACTTTTAATGGCCTTGACTGATGACTTCAGATTGTCCTGTCCTCCCCTAGATATCTACTTTTCCCCCAAATATGAATTCTGAGAATTAAAATTCTCTCACTTATTTTTCCCCATCGTAATCTCATCCTGTGCCTTGGCCTTATTCTCCTTCCCATGTCCCTTCTCCTTTCCTTTCTAGCGTTCTCTGGATGACTCTTTTCAGTCTAGCACTAATCAGAGATATAACCTGAAAGGGTGCAATGGCAAAGAGTGGCTACTTTACTGAAAAGTATCCTTCTGGACACTTTCTCAGAATGTTCCCCAGCGTGTGGGAGGAGTGGCCATTTCCTATTTTCTTCAGTGATGCTTCTATATCAAGTGTTCTTAGCCTTAGGGCCATGTATGGGCTCCAGAGTCTATTGTGTATAAACTTTATGTGTAAGTGCAATTTCTTGGAAAGTGAGTCTGTAGCTTAAATCAGATTTTAAAGGGGGTACTATAAGTAGGAAAGGGGTTAACCTTCTGGAACAAAGATACCTTAATAACATGACTTAAAGAAGAAAAGTTTACTCTCAGATGATGACAGTTCCAAGGCGAGTGGTTAAGTTTGGAAGGGCAGCTGCACTCCCTGCAGTTGTTCAGAAATCCAGAATCCTTTCATCTTGTTGTTCTGCCAATCTCCAAGTCTTTATCCTGTTCCACACGTGAAAGCATGTGTGTTTTAGCTCATACAAAGGAGAAGGGCAGAAGTCCTGGGTAACAATTCTCATAGGTTTTTTTTTTTTTTTAATTTAAGCAAATGAAGCAAAAATTGTACATATCCTGTCTACTCCCATGTCATTGTTTACATGGGCCAAATCTTGGCAAATGATGCTGGGAAATACATCCTTAGCTGGGTGGCCATGTGCTCAAGTTAAGTGAGAGAGAGAGACAGACAGAGGGAGAGAGAGAAGAAGAAGGAGGAGGAGGGGGAAGGGAAGGAGGAGGAGCAGGGGTGGGGAAGGAGGGCAAGGTAAGACAAAGATTTGGGGGGACATTAGCAGTCTTTGTCACAGGGATCTCAAAAAAGTTAAGAACCACCCTTTTAGACCATACAATTCTACTCTCCTTTCAAGAAACACCTCCTTTTTGGAAGTACACATCTACAGGTTCATCACCTTCTGCCCCTCCTAGTTGTCTCCATTTATCAGCTTCCAGGCCTTTCACTAATGAGCTTGGCACTGCCCTTCTGGTTTTGCTCTCTTTACCCAAGACCATATCATTAACCATGTAGACCTGGTTCAACATACCTATTCTTAAAGGACAAGATTGTAAATATTTTAGGCTTTTCAGGCCATGTCATCTCCATTGCAACTACTCAAATATATCTTTGTAGCAGAAAAGCAGCCATAGACAATATGTAAATAAGTGGATATGGCTGTGTTCCATTAAAACTTTATTTTTAAAAATAGGCAAGTGGCCCACAGACCACAGTTTGTCAACCCCTGATGTAGACAATGCATCCAATTTCCTACTTTATAATTCCTCGACTCCTATAACTCCATTGACCAACAAAACTACACTTTATTCACCCATAATTTTGGTCATAACCCCTCATCCCCAGAACTCTCCAACTCTGAAACTGGTCCTAGTCAGACCACAAATTCTTCTTTCCAGCTCTCATGCTCTCCTGTTCCCTTTGACTGATCTTTGGTCCTTTGAAATTCACCATTTCATTGATCTTTTTATTTCCCCCATGTCTATTAGAATGTTTCTGGCATCTCCTCCTTTTCCTGAAGTACCTTTTGATCAGAATCCTCAATTTCATTGCTTCCTGTCATTATACAGCATCTACCAGTTTAATGTCCAAATGTAGATCAATTCCCCTAAATCCACATGCTTTACTTGTATCCACAGACTGAGTGCTGAGATCTGTGTATAAATATTCCCTTTTGCATGGATTTGAGGTACTATAAATATCTAGGTTCTAATCTCAGTTTGGTCCTAAACATTGCTTATTAATTTTTATTGTCCTTGATAAACCTCTCTTTTCATTGCCCTCAGTGACCATTTCAAACCTTTAATAAGACAATTAAGCTCCCAACTTAATATCTACATCTTTACACTTAGTATAAGACCTTGCCTCATAACTTTACCTAAAATATTGAGACTATCAAGCATACTTTCTATACACCCCAACTCTCAAATTTGTAGACCCACTTCCATACTCCTTCTTACCTTCTCATCTCCAACTTCCAGTATTTTTTGAGCAGCTGCTAAGTACCAGTCATGATACTAGGCTCTCAGGATGCAATGAGAAATAAAAAAGACACAATCCTGTCTTTATAGAACCAAGAATTCTGTCTCTTCTGGGGCCTCACTGTATTTTTCATTCCTCTTTTCTAGAGCTTTACCTTTTTCTCCCTCTTTTTCCTAGATCTTTCCCACCAGCCTATCAATATATTCATGTTTCTCCTATCTTAAAAAAATCATCCACTTACTTGTGTACCCTCTTAGTGATTACCTTATCAGTCTCTCCCTGATCACAATGGCTTTTGGCTTCCTGTCTGCTTCATTGCATTGAAGTCGCCATTGACCCCTTAATGTTAAATCCAAGGAATACTCTTCTATCCTTATCTTAATGGTCCACTGTTGCATTTGTCACTGCTGATCTTCACTGAAATCACCTCATTCTTTTCTTGGATATTGTACAAACTCTTTAGAGGTAGGGAGGTATGTTATAAAACTGAAAGAAAGCCAGTGTGGCCAGGACATGAAAGTAGAAAGCGTTTTTCCAAAATCAGCTGGTGGCAACTTCAAAAGCCTTGCTATTTCCCAGCTTACAATACTGCAATGACTCCCAGAACCTGCTGGAGATGCTTGGGATTCTTAGCAAAGCATGAAAGGTACTCCATGATCTGGTTCCTCTATCTCTAGCACCATCTCTGATTAACATCATATTAATTTGGAACTCTTCCATTGCAAGTAAGAGAAAACTTAACTCAAATTGACGTAAATGATAAAAAGGATCCATAGGCTCAGGTCAATGAAGGTGGTAACCTGGCTTCCTTCTTTTAGGACTCCAGCTGTGTGTCTCTGCAGTTCTCAAGGCTTTGGCTTCCTTGGTCAACTACATCCTTAGACTGGTAGTAAGAGAGCTGCAGCAGTTCCAGGTATCACATCCATATGGAAAAGTATGGAAAAGTGTCCAGAGGAAGAGTCAGGTTGCTTCTGAGAGTTCTATCATAAGAGGAAGAAAGCTGTGCTCTCCCAGCAGTCTCCTGCAAGCCTCTCCTTGCAATTCTTGGCATGAGTTTACTTAAGCCTGCCCAGCCCTGGACCAATCTCTGTACCAAGAGGGATGCAATAACCGGTCAGCTTCAACAAATCAGGGCCCATTCCTGGAGCTGGGGTCAAACTCCCAGACTGCATGGGGAGAGGGAAGTTGAGGAGGAAACCTCAAAGTGACTTCAACAACTCCCTTCCACTTCCTGCTTCAGGAATGGTGACCTATCATTCTCTCTTTAAAATTGCCCCCTAATTTCTTTCAGTCTTTGGTATACATCTTTTTAAAAAAAAAATTTTTAAGATATTTTATTTATTTAACATCCTTATTGGAGTATAATTGATTTACAATGTTGTGTTAGTTTCTGCTGTATAACAAAGTGAATCAGCTATATGTATACATATATCCCCATATCCCCTCTCTCTTACGCCTCCCTCCCACCCTCCCTATCCCACCCACCTAGGTGGTTACAAAGCACCGAGCTGATCTCCCTGTGCTATGTGGCTGCTTCCCACTAGCTATCTATTTTATATTTGGTAGTGTATATATGTCCATGCCACTCTCTCACTTCGTCCCAGCTTACCCTCCTCCCTCCCTGTGTCCTCAAGTCCATTCTCTATGTCTGCATCTTTATTCCTGTCCTGCCCATAGGTTCTTCAGAACAATTTTTTTTTTTTTAGATTCCATATATATGTGTTAGCATATGGTATTTGTTTTTCTCTTTCTGACTTACTTCACTCTGTATGACAGACTCTAGGTCCAACCAACTCACCACAAATAGCTCAATTTCATTTCTTTTTATGGCTGAGTAATATTCCATTGTATATATGTGCCACATCTTCTTTATCCATTCATCTGTCGATGGACACTTAGGTTGCTTCCATGTCCTGGCTATTGTAAATAGTGCTGCAGTGAATATTGTGGTACATGACTCATTTTGAATTATGGTTTTCTCAGGGTATATGGCCAGTAGTGGGATTGCCGGGTCATATGGTAGTTCTATTTTTAGTTGTTTAAGGAACCTCCATACTGTTCTCCATAATGGCTGTATCAATTTACATTCCCACCAACAGTGCCAGAGGGTCCCCTTTTCTCCACACCCTCTCCAGCAATTACTGTTTATAGGTTTTTTGATAATGGTCATTCTGACTGGTGTGAGGTGATACCTCATTGTAGTTTTGATTTGCATTTCTCTAGTGATTAATGATGTTGAACATCCATTCATGTGTTTGTTATCAATCTGTATATCTTCTTTGGAGAAATGTCTGTTTAGGTCTTCTGGCCACTTTTGGATTGGGTTGTTTGTTTTTTTGATATTGAGCTGCATGAGCTGTTTGTATATTTTGGAAATTAATCCTTTGTCAGTTGCTTTGTTTGCAAATATTTTCTCCCATTCTGAGAGGTGTCTTTTCGTCTTGCTTATGGTTTCCTTTGCTGTGCAAAAGCGTTTAAGTTTCATTAGGTCCCATTTGTTTATTTTTGTTTTTATTTCCATTTCTTTAGGAGGTGGGTAAAAAGGATCTTGCTGTGATGTATGTCATAGAGCGTTGTGCCTATGTTTTCCTCTAAGAGTTTTATAGTTTCTGGCCTTACACTTAGGTCTTTAATCCATTTTGAGTTTATTTTTGTGTATGCTGTTAGGAAGTGTTCTAATTTCATTCTTTTACATGTAGCTGTCCAGTTTTCCCAGCACCACTTATTGAAGAGGCTGTCTTTTCTCCATTGTGTATTCTTGCCCCCTTTCCCAAAGATAAGGTGACCATATGTGTGTGGGTTTCTCTCTGGGCTTTCTATCCTGTTCGATTGATCTATATTTCTGTTTTTGTGCCACTACCATACTGTCTTGATTACTGTAACTTTGTAGTATTGTCTGAAGTCCAGCAGCCTGGTTCCTCCAGCTCCATTTTTCTTTCCCAAGATTGCTTTGGCTATTCGGGGTCTTTTGTTTTTCCATACAAATTGTGAAATTTTTTGCTCCAGTTCTGTGAAAAATGCCTTTAGTAGTTTGATAGGGATTGCATTTAATCTGTAGATTGTTTTGGGTAGTATATTCATTTTCACAATGTTGATTCTTCCAGTCCAAGAACATGGTATATCTCTCCATCTGTCTGTATTATCTTTTAATTTCTTTCATCTGTGTCTTATAGTTTTCTGCATACAGGTCTTTTGTCTCCTTAGGTAGGTTTATTCCTAGGTATTTTATTCTTTTTGTTGCAGTGGTAAATGGGAGTGTTTCCTTAATTTCTCTTTCAGATGTTTCATCATCAGTGTATAGGAATGCAAGAGATTTCTGTGCATTAATTTTGTATCCTGCTACTTTACCACATTCATTGATTAGCTCTAGTAGTTTTCTGGGAGCATCTTTAGGATTCTCTATGTATAGTATCATGTCATCTGCAAACAGTGACAGTTTTACTTCTTTTCCAATTTGGATTCCTTTTATTTCTTTTTCGTCTCTCATTGCTGTGGCTAAAACTTCCAGAACTCTGTTGAATAATAGTGGTGAGAGTGGGCAGCCTTCTCTTGTTCCTGATCTTAGTGGAAATGGTTTCAGTTTTTCACCACTAAGAACGATGTTGGCTGTGGGTTTGCCATATATGACCTTTATTATGTTGAGGTAATTTCCCTCTATTTCTACTTTCTGGAGAGTTTGTATCATAAATGGGTGTTGAATTTTGTTGAAGCTTTTTCTGCATCTATTGAGATGATGATATGGTTTTTTTCCTTCAGTATGTTAATATGGTGTATCACATTGATTGATTTGCATGTATTGAAGAAGCCTTGTATTCCTGGGATAAACCCCACTTGATGATGGTGTATGATCCTTTTAATGTGCTGTTGGATTCTGTTTGCTAGCATTTTGGTGAGGATTTTTGCATCTATGTTCATCAGTGATATTGGCCTGTAGTTTTCTTTTTTTGTGACATCTTTGTCTGGTTTTGGTATCAGGTTGATGGTGGCCTCGTAGAATGAGTTTGAGAGTGTTCCTCCCTCTGGTATACTTTGGAAGAGTTTGAGAAGGATAGGTGTTAGCTCTTCTCTAAATATTTGATAGAATTGACCTGTGAAGCCATCTGGTCCTGGGCTTTTGTTTGTTCGAAAATTTTTAATCACAGTTTCAATTTCAGTGCTTGTGATTGGTCTGTTTATATTTTCTATTTTTTCCGGGTTCAGTTTCGGAAGGTTGTGCTTTGCTAAGCATTTGTCCATTGCTTCCAGGTTGTTGCTTGAAGTAATCTCTCATGATCCTTTGTATTTCTGCAGTGTCAGTTGTTACTTCTCATTTTTTATTTCTATTTCTGTTTATTTGAGTCGTCTCCCTTTGTTTCTTGATGAGTCTGGCTAATGGTTTATCAATTTTGTTCATCTTCTCAAAGAACTACCTTTTAGTTTTATTGATCTTTGCTATTGTTTCCTTCATTTCTTTTTCATTGATTTCTGATCTGATCTTTATGATTTCTTTTCTTCTGCTAACTTTGGGCTTTTTTTTGGTTCTTCTTTCTCTAATTGCTTTAGGTGTAAGGTTACGTTGTTTATTTGAGATTTTTCTTGTTTCTTGAGGTAGGATTTTATTGCTATAATCTTCCCTCCTAGAACTGCTTTTGCTGCATCCCATAGGTTTTGGATCGTCGTGTCTCCATTGTCATTTGTTTCTAGGTATAGT
This sequence comes from Eubalaena glacialis, assembly GCF_028564815.1. Lineage (NCBI taxonomy): Eukaryota > Metazoa > Chordata > Mammalia > Artiodactyla > Balaenidae > Eubalaena > Eubalaena glacialis. The sequence continues at coordinate 56,684,628 of NC_083718.1, forward strand.
TTGATTTCCTTGTTGATTTCTTCAGTGATCTCTTGGTTATTTAGTAGTGTACTGTTTAGCCTCCAAGTGTTTGTATTTTTTACAGTTTTTTTCCTGTTATTGATATCTAGTCTCATAGCGTTGTGGTTGGAAAAGATACTTGATACGATTTCAATTTTCTTAAATTTACCAAGGCTTGATTTGTGACCCAAGATATGATGTATCCTGGAGAATGTTGCATGAACACTTGAGAAGAAAGTGTATTCTGTTGTTTTTGGATGGAATGTCCTATAAATATCAATTAAGTCCATCCTTTCTAATGTGTTACTTAAAGCTTGTGTTTCCTTATTTATTTTCATTTTGGATGATCTGTGCATTGGTGAAAGTGGGGTGTTAAAGTCCCCTACTATTATTGTGTTACTGTCGATTTCCCTTTTTATGGCTGTTAGCATTTGCCTTTCGTATTGAGGTGCTCCTATGTTGGGTGCATAAATATTTACAGTTGTTCTATCTTCTTCTTGGATTGATCCCTTGATCATTATGTAGTGTCCTTCTTTGTCTCTTGGAGTACTCTTTGTTTTAAAGTCTATTTTGTCTGATATGAGATTTGCTACTCAAGCTTTCTTTTGATTTCCACTTGCATGGAAAATCTTTTCCATCCCCTCACTTTCAGTCTGTGTGTGTCCCTAGGTCTGAAGTTGGTCTTTTGTAGACAGCATATATACCAGTCTTGTTTTTGTATCCATTCAACCAGTCTATGTCTTTTGGTTAGAGCATTTAATCCATTTACATTTAAGGTAATTATCGATATGTATGTTCCTATTACCATTTTCTTAATTGTTTTGAGTTTGTTATTGTAGGTCTTTTCCTTGTCTTGTGTTCCTGCCAGAGAAGTTCCTTTAGCATTTGTTGTAAAGCTGGTTTGGTGGTGCTGAATTCTCTTAAATTTTGCTTGTCTGTAAATGTTTTAATTTCTCCGTGAAATCGGAATGAGACCCTTGCTGGGGAGAGTCATCTTGGTTGTAGGTTTTTCCCTTTCATCACTTTAAATATGTCCTGCCACTCCCTCGTGGCTTGCAGAGTTTCTGCTGAAAGATCAGCTGTTAACCTTATGGGGATTCCCTTGTATATTATCTTTTGCTTTTCCCTTGCTGCTTTTAATACTTTTTCTTTTTATTTAATTTTTGATAGTTTGATTAACATGTGTCTTGGTGTGTTTCTCCTTGGATTTTTCCTGTATGGGACTCTCTGCACTTCCTGGACTTGACTGAATATTTCGTTTCCCATATTAGGGAATTTTTCAACTATAATCTCTTCAAATATTTTCAGACCCTTTCTTTTTCTCTTCTTCTTCTGGGACCCTTATAATTCGAATGTTGGTACATTTAATGTTGTCCCAGAGGTCTCTGAGACTGTCCTCAGTTCTTTTCAATCTTTTTTCTTTATTCTGCTCTGTGGTAATTATTTCCACTATTTTATCTTCCGGGTCACTTATCCGTTCTTCTTCCTCAGTTATTCTGCTATTGATTCCTTCTAGAGAATTTTAAATTCCATTTATTGTGTTGTTTGTCATTGTTTGTTTGCTCTTTAGTTCTTCTAGGTCCTTGTTAAACATTTCTTGTATTTTCTCCATTCTATTTCCCAGATTTTGGATCATCTTTACTATCATTACTCTGAATTCTTTTTCAGGTAGATAGCCTATTTCTTCTTCATTTGTTTGGTCTGGTGGGTTTTCACCTTGCTCCTTATCTGCTGTATATTTCTCTTTCTTCTCATTTTGTTTAACTTACTGTGTTTGGGGTCTCCTTTTCGCAGGCTGTAGGTTCGTAGTTCCCATTGTTTTTGGTGTCTACACCCACTGGGTGAGGTTGGTTCAGTGGCTTGTGTAGGCTTCGTGGTGGAGGGGAGTGGTGACTGTGTTCTGGTAGGTGGGGCTGGATCTTGTCTTTCTGGTGGGCAGGGCCACATCCAGCAGTGTGTTTTGGGGTGTCTGTGTACTTAGTATGATTTTAGGCAGCCTCTCTGCTAATGGGTGGTGTTGTGTTCCTGTCTTGGTGGTTGTTTGGCATGTGGTGTTCAGGACAGTAGCTTGCTGGCCTTTGAGTGGAGCTGGGTCTTTGCATTGAGACGGAGATCTCTGGGAGAGCTCTCGCCAATTGATATTACATGAGGCCGGGAGGTCTAGTGGTCCAATGGCCTGAACTCATCTCTCCCACCTCGGAGGCTCAGGCCTGACACCCGGCCGGAGCACCAAGACCCTGCTAGCCACATGGCGGCAACAGGTTTGAGTGAGGTTGCCGGGGTGATTATCCCTCATGATGGGGCTGAGTCCTGAGGAAACGGGGCAGTGCTGTTAACCAATTCTCCAAAATTACTCTGATGCTGGGTTCAGGGACTCCTCTTCTCAAGGATGATGCTTCTCTCCTGGTGAAGGATCCTTTTTTCTTTTCCTTGGTGCTTAGTCTGGTTTCACTTGTTCAGAGGTGGCCGCGTGCAGAGGCCTTGCACCTGGCCCTTCAGACCAGAGCTCCTGGTGAGAAATGGCTGCACCGACACCTCAGCTCCTTCCGTATACATCTTAGATACAACCTCCTCTTCTGTGGGTTCTTTGCTGTTTTTCTGTATTCTCATAACACTCCTTGAAGACCTGTAATACACTGTCATTCTAAAATTATTTTCTTCCCCATTTGCCTATCCCATGATATGATAAGCTCCTGAAAGGCAGACAACTTCTTATGCAGCTCACTATCCTCAGCTTCTAGCACAGTGCTAGTTTGGCATGCAGGATGTCCTTTGTGAATGCGTATTGAGCTTGGTTCCATTGAACTTCACTGGACTAATTCCTGAGGAGCCTTCAGGTCTAGCTCAGTGGTTCTCAAAGTGTTCCTCAGATCTTCCTGTGGATTAATGAGGTCCTTTCCAGAGGATCTTTGAAGTGAAAACTATTTTCCTCATAATATTAGGACATTACTTGTCTTTTCCACTGAGTTGATGTTTGCATTGGTGGTGCATAAGCAGTTGTTGGAAAAACTGTTGGCACCTTAACAGGAATTAATGCAGTGACACCAAACCATGCTAGTTGTCATTGCACTTGTCACCACACCCACAGTTTTTTAAAATCTGGTTTTACTTAGGGGTAATCTAGATGAAACAATACAAATTATTAATTTATGAAAATTGATGCTTGAGTACATGTCCTCTCAACATTCTAACTTACAAAATGTGAAGTACACATATACCACTTCTGCTCCAAGCTGAAGTGTGATTGTTTGAATTGGTAGCTGAACTATCTCCCTTTGTCTTGTACCACAATTTTCGCTTAAAAAAACAAGCAAACTATAGCTATTCAGACTGGGGTATTTGTAATAGGTATTTGGCTGCCGTTTTCTTGAAAATGAACAAAGTGAGCTTGGAACATGACTGACAATATTTGTAGCCAGTGATAAAGTCCAAGCTTTCAAGAGAAAAAAAAAATATTTTAAAAACTTGTAAATGGCACAGTGAACTTGACAGCTTTCCAATACTTATAGACTCTTCTCCTGAGACTAGCACTGCTAGTGATGAGAGTTTTTGAAATTGTGTAATGAAATGTGCCAGCAGTTGGAAGATCTGTGTAAATCCATTAGCCAGTATTTTTGAAGTGACCAGTGCCTAATGTTTCAAAACCATGAATGAGTAAAAAAAAAGTATGTTCACATATCAACATGGGAATGGATTTTACTGAAGCATGAACACAATGTTCAATGTATGGTTACTATTTCCACATTGCCACTCACCTTTAAGACATTAATATTTATTGAGTTTTGGTGTAGTATCAAAGAAGACTGTCCACAATTTTCTGAAATGGCTATGAAAATACTCCTCCCTTTTCTAACTTCATCTCTGTGTGAGGCAAGAGTTTCTTCATAGACTTTAGCCAACATAACATATTGTGGTATATTCAATGCAGAAGCAGAGATGAGAATCCTGTCTTATTAAGCTGGATATTTAAAAGAGTTGCAAGAAATGTAAGACAGTGTCACTCTTCTCACTATTTCTTTTATCATGAAAATATTTTTTTCATGAAATATATCATTTATGTTAACATGTAGTGGGTTTCTTGTTGTTTTTAAATGAATTAATAAATATTTAAGACATTTCTCAGACCGGCTTCAAATATGGTAAACATAGATAGATATAACCCACATAGACAAAAGCTGTTTGTGGTTCTCAGTAATTCTTAAGGATGAAAAGGGTTGCTGAGACAAGATATTTGAGAACTGCTGACCTATCTCACATGGCACCTCAACTGGGAACTGACCCTGACATCCCAGGGAAAATTAATTATCTTTCATGTGAGTACTGCAGCACTTGGTTTACATTTCTGTTACAACACTTCCTGTAGAGTCACATATTAGTTTGTATGCCTGTTTTTTCTAGCCTATGAGCCTTGTGCTGGTGCATATCTGATACTAGTGCTTGATGAATGAATGAGTGAAATTTCCTGGGCTCCTCCTTCTACTCCAGCTGTTTCTTGTTATTGAATTTTAGTGAGTATTCTGCGGCTCCTTTGGAGGGCAGGGCTTTACACACACACACACTAACACCTCTACCAATTAGATGTGCTGTGTTTGGGCCCATCCCCTTCAGCCATGTGGTGAACTTCTAGAGATCAGGAAGGAAAAGTGGTTGGTTAAGAATCTCTGAATCATGGTGCCTAAAGCTGCTTTCAGAGGTGCTTTTCTTTAGCCACTTTTTTGGGGTTTTGGATATACAGTGAGCCTGGAAGACACATTGTTTCATTACCTAAAGGTCACAGGGGAGGCTGTTTGAGAGACTATGACATTTAAAGTAACTTTAGTTTATTTCCCAGGGGTCTTGAGATTAAAGGCAAGGGAGATGGTTATTGTTCTAGAGCCATGTGGAAGAGTTGAGTTACTCTAAGACAGAGACTATAAATCCAAGGCATTTTCACCTTCATTTACCACCAGAGGAACAGAGCTGGAAATTGATTGCTGTAAGGCTGCGGGTTAAAGCAATCTAGTGAATAATCCAACTTTCTTAAATCTTGGTCCTGGACTACTCAATCCTGGGGATTAGATACTTGGAGACTCAGAGATTTGGGGATTTAAGGCACTCTGAAACCTTCTAGATCAGAGCTTCACAAACTTTTTCATGGCAGGAGACCTCTAAAAATGATTATCTCTCTATGTCTCCCTAGAGTAAATTACATGACTTCTCATGGCTAGAGGTGATGAGTTTAGGGACTGTGGCTTAACACCGGATCCCACCAGATACACTAAGGGTTGGAGGTGAACATCACAGCACATCTGTAATCCATTTGCAGCATACCAGTATGCTATGACATACCTAATGGGAAATTATTTTCTAGTCTAATGTGTCTTCGTGGGAAGGCGTGCTAGAATCTCATTAGACCTTGTATGGATTCCTTATGTGAAGTGAGAGATCAGCAATAACCTTCCGAAGCATCTAAAAACTGTGGTACCTCTGAATTGGACCAATTACCCCTAAACCACTGGGGCTATTATCCAGTGGATTAAACCACCTCAGAGATAACACCAAACCATTGGACTCCACTCCTGCTCCTGACCTGTTTTGGTCTTAGCTCTAGGTACTACTCATATTTAGTCCAGTAATCTAGCTTAGAGGGCATGCTCCAGAATTTCTCATGACCTTATCAACAGCAAGTTATAGTCTGTGGAAACTTATAATAACCATAATTTCCACTGGGACTTGATAATGTTCTAACCAAACCTAAAGGAAAAGAAACTTGACATTTTGTTTACCTGTGGGACCTTATTCAATGTCAGCACTGCCCAATAAATGGTAACTTATTTTTCTGAAATAATGTTAGGCTTACAGAACAGTTGCAAAAATAATTCAGAGAATGCCCATATACCCTTCACTCAGTTTCTCCTAATTTACATGTTGCCCAAGTGTAATGAATGATCAAAATTAAGAAATTAGCATGGGTATGAGAATATTTTTAGGTGATACACGGCCTATCATTTAAAAATATAACATTTGAACATATAGTAGAAAATACGCATATTAGAAAATAAAAGGCATATCAAACTCATAATTTCATTAATTTGTCACAAAGATTCAGATTAAGCAAAAAGTTGATTTAAAGTAAATTTTAATTTAAAAACATGAAAGTGACTAACATTTCAGGTGGCATGTGGACATGGCAAAATTAAATTACAAAGGTATTACTTGAATGAGTGACACTTGGGACTCTCTGTCAAAGTAAATGCGTGACTTGGAAATTTAAGAATTTACTTCCTCCTTCTTACTATCTGAGGAGACACTCCTTGGATGCTGGCTTCCCAGGGCAGGCTTTATGTCTTCAGAGTGCCACTCCTGAGTGATTTGTGTTCTCCATCCAGTAAGCCGATGATGGCCAAGGCTAGAATAATGTCCCTGCGCATGTCCATAGCAAAGCTGACTTCCCTAGAATCCTCACATTGCAATATAGATTGACGATTATGGTGGTGATGATGGAAGTTAATGTTCTTCCTAAGACTGGACATTGACAAAAACTTGGAAATGTTCATACTAGAGGGAGATTTGAGAGGGAAATGTAAATTATCCAGTTAATGGGTTTTCCCCAGTATACAAGCAAAAACTGCTTTCATCTTCAGGTCACCATGTAAATCACGGATGCCTGGCAGTTTTATGTGCTCCCAGGTTCTGTGCAGAGGTGATTACTAAGAACTCTGGAGCAGGGTAGCTATTTGAGGAGTTTAGACAGCCATGAGGGCTGTGCAGAAGGCTAGGAGGACTTGTGTTTAATCTGGGAGGGAATTTGCTGACCACATCTCTCTTCTGAAGTTCAGCCTTTCTTCCTCCCTCAGGAGTCAAAATTACTTTAAATAATTTGTCTTGAAACTCAGCCTTCCTTTTTCTATTTCCTCCCTGCTTTCTCCCTGCTTTCGCATGCATGTTCTCATTGTTAGTGAGTGAAAGCTGGTGAGACATAGGGCTTAAAGTCCCCCAATTTCATTGTCATTATAAAAGTCAGGAATTTGCTAGATTAAATAATAACCTCCAGATAGAGCAAAAGTGCCTTTTGTTACATGGTATACTTTGTGCATTTTTTTTGTTTTTTAACCAGAGCCTTTCTCAAGGAAAGTACACTCAGTCCCACTGACTTTCAGATGCCCTTGCTTTTTCCTATTTTGTTTATTATGTAAAATCTTGGACATGAAGAGTGACAGTGATGTATAAAGTAATACATGATGGGTAGCTGCTACTTGACAGCCTTCTGTATTTTTCTGTTTATATCTGCCTGGCTTTCCAGACCATTCCACATCAAACTGGTCTTCCAGAGTAATACTTAGTCCTGGGGTGTTCGGGAATAACAGGAGAAGGATTCGGATTTCTAAATGTCAAGCGTATGAACTGTAGTTAACTCAGTCCTCTGTTTCTGCAGTGGCTCTTATTTGTTTATTACTTTGTTTTCTTATTCTTTTATTTCTTTTCCTGGATTCGCTCATCACGTAACAAGCGCTGGCACTACAAGTAATTAAAAAAAATACAACAGCTATTTGACCACTGAGCCACATGCTGACCACCTTGCCTCAAATCTGTAAATTTACTGGCAACGTGTAATTGTTATTTTTATTGCCTCAAACAACAATTGCTACAGAATAAATATGACCAAAGGGAGCTGTCATCTGAGCACTTCTACATAACCATTCAAGCTGGGGTTCACGGTATAATGAGGTGCACCATCTCCTATGGCTGTTGTTAGTCTGGTAGACACTGATACTGCCCCCTGGAAACATGAGGGGCAGCCAGTAAATTGGCTTATTTATTCATACGAACTTGGCAGGTGGAAGCCGCTACCCTCACGTGCACTGTCATTCCCTGCTAACCACTGACACTGACACAAACTGTTGGGTCATTTCCTACAGTCAAGTGAGACAGTATAGCATATAGTGAGACTGCTTTGGTTGTGCCCCCAGGTGCCATTTGTGACATACTTATTTTGGGAGTTGAGTGGACCCAGTGAGTGTCCCCCCTTTTCTCCACCCAAGTTCAGGACCAATTGAGAAGCAGAAACAGGAGATAGGCAGTTGGATATGAAAGTATCACCTTCATTACTGATAAAACTATGCCGGGAGACATGGCTTAGAGGTGGTCAAAAGGCTTGCCTAACATTCTCTCTAGCTAAACTTTCATTCCTAAATGTCAGGCCTCCTGGGAAATAGAGCTGGCCTTGCTAAGCTCGCACGAAGTGTGGAGAGTACAGCAGAAGGTACACTTTTCTCCGGCCTGCAGACATCAAAAACACACAGTGAGGAGTGGCTGCCAGCTCAGCTCTTTTTCCCATGCTGCCCGCTCACACAGGGAGTGCAGGGGCAGAGAGAACAGCAGTGCTACCCGGATGGAGACCTCTTACATATGGAAGCACAAATCCAGGGGAAAGGAGGCTCTCCACCATCCCAGACACTCACTGTGCGCTAGGGCCTGTGCTAAGTGCTCCACCTCCGTGATCTCAAGCACCACAGTTCCATAAAGTAAGGCAGAAACGAAGGCTTGGCAAGGGTCGTTTCCCCAAGATCACACAGCTAGAAAGTGTGAACGCAATTCATCCTTCAGCCTGTCATCACACAGCCTATGTGTGATGACCCCAAATCCTATGCTCGTAACCACAGCGCTGGAAAGTCTCAGACATTTTACACTTAATAGCACTTCTCACCTTAGCTTGTACCTGGACATAGTGCCACATGTCTCTGATTCTCAGTTTCACTATCTGCTCAATGGGGAGAACAATCCTGACTGAAATGAAAGAACTCTTATAAGGAATAGAGAGTAAAGGATGGTTGTAGAGTACAGTTAGCTGGCACACACGTGGGTGTGTGCCTTGTGCCCAAGGACTCCACATATGGAGGAAGGGGACACACTTTAGATGGGGGGAGTGCAACGTACTCTGCAAAATGTTCTGTATCTGAGAGCTGCCACAAGCTGGGTGAAGGAGGTTAGCCTTGTTTCCCATAAAGTGGTAAACTGGGGCACTTGTGCTTGGGAGATTCATTTGTTTGTCCATAAAACACTTAATAAGGTGTCCACTCTGTACCAGGAGGCTTGGGGCTAAGTTAGGGGGATGCTTTGATGGGAGAGAGAATGCTCATGTGACCTGGGACGATGAGGCTCTGTACATACCCATAAAAGGAAAGGTAGTTTAAAAGATTATAATGTCTGCTCAGCTATGGTCGATTCTTGACAGAGCTGTTTTCAGCTAGCTTAATTCTCATTCTTCTCAAAAACACTGTCATTGCATTTGACTGCTAAAAGAAAAACACTCTTTTATTCTACTCACAACACTTCTGACACTAAATGGGTGGGGTTTTTTCCCACACTAACCAATTTGCCAACTCTCCGGACACCAGCTGGGTGTCCTACAATTTAATTATGACACCGACTACCTGGAGTTAGTGCAGACCCCACAGTTGAAAGCTCAGTCCCATAAGACTGGCTGCCACTTCGGATGCCAGTAGCAAGTCCCGGGTTGTCACCTGTGCTTCTGAACAACCCGCTATAGGTTGGGGTTTCCATAGCCCCCTCCTCAGTTTCAGTAATTTGCTATAATAGCTCACAGAATTCAGGGAAACAGTTACTTACATTTGCCTGTTTATTATGAAGAACATAATAGAGGAAACAGGTGAGCATCCAGATGAAGAGATACATAGGATGTGGTCTGGAAGGGTCCCTAGCACAGGGGCTTCTGTTCACGTGGAGCTGTGGTACACCACTCTCCAGGCACACGGACATTCACTATCCACAAGCTCTTCGAATCTCCTACTTTAGGGATTTTTTTAATGGAGGCTTCACCGCGTAGGCGTGGTTGATTATTAACTCAATCTCCAGGTCCTCTCCCTCTCCCAGAGGACAGGGGTAGGGCTGAAAGTGCCAAGCATCAATCATGGCCTTGTCTTTTTAGTGACAAATCCCCACACAGGACCCCACACAGGAGCCCACCAAGAGTTACCTCATTAGAACAAAAGATGCTCCAACACCTAGAAAATTCCAAAGGATTTAAGAGTTCTGTGTAAGATACTCCTATTACCCTCATCACTCAGGAAATTACAAGAATTTAAGGAGCTCTGGTTCAGGAACCAGTGGCAGAGACCAACGCATCTTTCTTATTATGACACAGCCACCTTTAGCATCACCATAGTGATGGAATTCATTCATTCATTCATTTGTTCAGCTACATGCTTAAAGGTGGCTATGGAGCCGTATGTTTATTTCTCAAGATTCTCCCTGATTGGGGCCAACTGGGAAAAAAATGAGCTCCAAATGACAGCGTTTTGGGGATGCTCTCACTCACTGAGTGGTTAGTGAGAATTCGCTTATTTACAATTATATTGTCTCCTTTCTATGCCAAATGCAAACATCTCTCAGCTATATATGGAAAACCATCCTAAAGTGATTTATTTGTAGGTGATAAAAATACCCTGATAAAGCAGTGAAAGTGCTTGGGATATTTAGATGGAACAGACCAAGGGCCTGTGACTCATCCTGTTGGGAATGTTTTCTCAGTGGGGCCCCTGGAAGATAAACAAGGAAGATGAGTAGCGTTTTCCTGGCTTTGTCATACCCTCTTGCTGTTCTCTATAGACAAAGTCACTGGATCTCTGTTGAGTTTGAAAAGTCAAGTAAAATTCTACTTGTAAAATTAGAATAATAATTATTATCAGGTGAATCTTAAAAACTCACTAGGTTTTTCCCCTATTTCCAATAGACTTTCTGACATTCAAGATTCTGTCATTTCTACAATATCTCTGCTTTAGCAAGGCTGTGCCCATCACTGTAGCCAAAGTGCCTTGCTTGCTTCAAGCTCTGAGCTTCTGTTCAGGACAGGTGCATTGGTCCTGACTTGATTCATATCATGTCTTTTTTCTGGAATGTTCTTTTCCCCTTCTCTACTCCCTGAAATACTAGTTATTCTGCAAAGATCAGCATGAGTCTCTCTTTGATAAAGGCTTCCCATAATTACACTGTCTCACATAGATATTCCTCATCTCCAAAGTCCCACAGTTCTTGTTACCTGACTTGCATCATTTTATATTACTTAACTATTTGCTCTGTGCTTATTTTTCCTCCCAGCTAGATGGTAAGGCCATGTATAGGAGGTACTATTTCTTATGTGTCTTTTGTTAGAGCCCTTGGCTTTTTTGGAGCCCAGAACAATGCTCTGCTCATCAAAGATACTCCATAGTTACAGAATAAATGCAGGAGTCCTCATTTGCTGAGATTCACTAAGTCCTGAGCTCTTTTGGTGACTCACACCGGGAAGGGTTTTTCAATGGATTGTCCCTTTCTTTCTAGCTTTTCTGCATGGTGGAGTGGAAGGAACATAAACTTTGGTGTCAGAGAATCCACCAGTTATTCATTAAACGACCACAGCCAAGTTCTATTCAAAAGCCCTTAAACATCGGCTGCCTCTTCTGCATTGTAGAGATAATACTTTTAAGAGTACAAGAAATTACTTTTGTAGGGAAGCTGGCACAGTGTTTGGCACCGAGGAGATGCTGCTTCTTGCTACCCACTTGGACTCCACCCAGGCTGTACCTTCTCCTCTGCCTTTAATCAGGTAGTTCCCAAGTACTGGTTCTGTTCAGTGATATCCTGATTAATGATAGGTTTCTAAGGAAGCTCAGCTTGGTGCAAACAAACTGACAAAACCTCCTCTAAATCTTGTGAAGCAGAGCTGTCTGGGTGCATTAGCATGACAAAGCCATCTCAGGATACAGCTATTTGTCCCATTCCAGTTGAAGAGGGAGCCATGTTGGCTCAGTAAAATGACCTAGTGTTCTAAATATATCTGGATCCACAGCCTCTTCTTTCTATGCTTTCCTTCCTCCTTCCCCTCCTCCACAACCAGAGATTCCTCAATGAGTTTGCCTCCACCCCTCCACAAAAACTGTGAAGAATCTGATACAATTAATGCTCTTTGATTAACTGATTGTACTTGAATGTGAATGGGTTTTAGCCAATGTGTTACCCCAACCAGCAGTTATATTTTAAGGCTTTTCAGTTTATGATGGTATAAGAAACTTTGTCCCATGATAAGAGATCTCCCACATTAGCAAGCAGAGAGATTTTCTAGAGAAGGAGAATTCTTCAATCCCAATATGCCAGCTCCAAGGTTGACCTTGAACATAAACCAAAATTTAGCATTTTTAAGGTGATAGGATATGTTTGTTCAGAAGAAGCATCTCTTCTTTCCCCATGGCTCTGTTTCCTTTTCTCCTAGGAAGAGTTGACCTGAACTGGGTTCTGGAGCTTGTTCTGGTAGCTGGCAGGGACTAGACAGAGAAGTGAGTACTGGTACTGCAGGCCCCTTCCAGCCTCAGAGGGTTCTATTCCCTGCCATTGTACCCCGGAAGGCATCTCCTCCCTCCCCTGAGTGAGGTATCTTAACCTCATTCTAAATCCTATCCTTATCATTTTCTGTTGGAAGACCCATAGATGCACATTTTATGTTTTCTAATACACTAGATGCTATTTTAGTTAGCATTTCATTAGCAGACTTTCCACACTCTAAAAATCCTCATAAATCCTAACAGGTAGAGTGGCATGGTAGGAAGGGTATTAGGCTGTGGGGCAGGAGATCCAGGTTTACTTTGACAATACAGCCATCCTTGGTCCTCAGTATTCTCCAGGCCCAGCTCTGGGTGCCGGGCAACCAGAGACAGTTAACACCAACCCTGCGCCTTCACAGACAAGTGTTCCAGCTCTGTCTCGAGGTAATAGTAACCTTGGACAAGTGCATTTGCCTCTCTGGGTTATGTGCAGAATGATGGCATTGGAGGAAGTGAATCTAATGCCCATTCCAGCTACAGATTTTATGAATCTGTGTGCAGCAGACCTGCATCTGAGAATTAATACTTCAAAGTGATATTTTCATACTGTAACAACCCTTCTTGTCTGACATCCTTGAACTTTTTTCTTTGTCTCTTACACTATTTCCGTCTTTGTTAATAATGTCTATGGCTTAGAAACAGCCTGTGGTCAGGACCTCTGCTCTTTACTATGGGTATTTGCTGGAATTAGAGGTAGCCTGTTCCCCTTGGTTTCTCCTTTCTGAATCATGTATCTCTCTTGATTCTTCCTCCTGTCTTCGCCAGCCCTTTGACTTGCATGTGTTATTAATACCTCTTTGTTTAGTTCCCATTAATATAATAGTTCAGCATTTGTGTTGTGCTATTTCCAATCACATCCCCATAGACTTCTTCCTTACACTTTCCTGATTAGTTTTTTCTAGTTCAGTGGTTCTCAACCAGGGGTGATTTTATCCCCCCTCCCCAAGGAACATTTGGCAATGTCTGGAGACATTCTGGATGCCGCAGCTGAATGATGACTGCTACAGGCATCTGGTGGTTACAGGCCAGAGATGCTGCTAAACATCCTCCAATGTACAGGGCTACTCCTGCAACAAAGAATTGTGAGGTCCAAAATGTCAATAGTGCTGGCATTTAGAAACTCTCATATAACCATTTTTAATTCTGCAAGTGCAGGAACCAAATATGTCCATTTCCATGTGAATAGCATGCAGAATAGGACTACGTAACAAGAAAGAGAGGAATTATTTATTATTGTTTGACTGACTAACCCCTGTGTTGGTAAACAGAGCCACTATTACTGCAAATTTAGTCATTTTACAATTTTGTAATTGCATCCAGCAAGGGAGGCCTGCCTAAAACCACTGTTTGATATTCCATATAATAACTTTGACATGTCTAAAGGCTGTTCTATTGAGATACTTAACCAAATGCATGAAGACTAAAGACCCTCAAGCAAGCCAGCTGAGATATGTTCAAAAGAGGACACTCCACCTGAGAATAGCCACAAGGACTGCAGCAATGACTTCTGAGGCATGGGGTGCCTGCTGTGAGTGAAACAGTGAACAAAAACCTGGAGTGGGATGGGATTTAATTTGATGACAAATTTTAGCACAGTGTCAGGTCCTATTAATAGGCCACAGTGATACTTTATAAGAAGACAGGTCATCTAGTCTGGCATTTGTTTTGCTTTCTTTTATAATTCTCAAGTTAGGATGGAAGACTGTCTATAAGCCTGTGATAAAATATTCTAGAACCATTCTTGTAAAACTTTAACGTGCATATGAATCACCTGGAGGTATTGTTAAAATACAGAGTATCTTTAAGTGCTTCTGGGGTGGGGACCAAGATGTCCCATTTCTAACAAGCTACAGTTATATATACTATACATATGGGTGCTGCTGGACCATGGGCACACTTGGAGTGACAAGGTTTTTAGAATGGTAAAGCCAGAAAGTATTTTGAAGTTTACTGAGTCCCACTGAACCTATATTTCACAAATGATGAAAGTGAGGCCTGGAGTCTCTAGGGCAGGCACGGACAGAGTGTAGTGACCAGATGTCTGTACCCAACCCAGTTCCCACGCCTTCCCCACTCTGGCATCACTGCTCAGTCTTTGGCAAATCACTTACTGTTGCTGGGTCTTGGATTGCTCTTTTTAGAAACAAGTGGGCTGTGGTCGCTGTGAATTCTGCTGTAGCTGAGATGCCATTTCCTCCAAGCCTCTGTCATTTGGATGCTGATGGTCACCACTGCTCATATCCTTTTTCCTATTGCCTCCTGCCTCTCGGGAACGAATCTGGGGGATGCAGGAAGCAGGGCTGGATGGGCAGAAGATTGATGATGGGCTACTGGCAGGATAAACAGGTGCCATTTTCATTTGGTGAGCATACCTCTTTGAGATGGGCTCTAACCTTGGTCGCAAATGAATCCCGGCACCCATCATGCTGGCTCGGCCACTACTGATGTGATGAGATGCACAGAGCTTAATGTGAACTGGCATTTCTTGCTGCTGAGACCCAGGCAACATAGCGAAAGCAGCCTCTTGTGGCAGTAAGCACAACTACCGGCCCCTCTGCATGCAGCAAAGGTTCTCTTAGGATGCCAGGGAAGGTGCTTCTATTAATATTGCATTGGAGGGTGGCGAGAGAAGGGAAGGAAGGAGAGAGGAGACCTGCGCCTTCATTCACTTGAACCTCTTCATTATTCATCTTCTATAATGTCTTCCCTGGCATCTTGTTGCTTTTCGGGTCATTGTTATAACTAACCACTATGGTTAGCTTTGGACATCCCTCTGGGAATTCCTAAGACATTTCTCACAACTCATTTGAAAATAATGATTCCACCTCTTCTCATAGGGTGGTCATTATTGTTAAAGTTTCCTCTCCCTCCTGTATGCATTCTTGACACTTCTTCTTTGCATTCTATAGTAGCATCCAGTGAAGCCATTTTTAGAACTTGAGGGAAATAAATCAATATTTTAAGCAATAAAAATCCATTGTTTTTCACAGGATTTTTCTTTGAGGATTTTTGCAGACATCAGACCAGAAATTCCCTTTGTGCCCCTTTGAAGTATTAAGGAGGGTAGCTCTTTTTATTCCATTTTGAATAATAGTAAGACTGAAACATAGCAATTTAGTGTTGACCTAAATTCAGTCCTTGGGTTGGTGGGGAGAGGACCCACATCAGGAACAGAAGCAGGTTATCTGGTTGGAATCTAGACACCTGGTAATTCTCAACTCCAGTGAGGTTGCTCCCAGTAGTGAATTAGGCAGGACTTCAGGGGTGGGAGACCAGTGTTCTCTAACAAGATCAGAACTGTAAGAGTTGATTAGACCCATGAGATGGAGCAGGAGTGGATAATGAGAGGTGCAGAGGTCAGAGAGGTGCAACTGCTTTCCCGGGCCCACGTTTCAGAAGCAAGAAGGCACTCAGTGAAATGAAAATGTAACCCATTTAGTGTTGATGAAATGACATTCTTATGTTTGCAATCCATTACTAATCTGAGGATCTCAGTGCTCCTTGGAAGCATAGAGGCCAGCTACATACACGGAATGATGAATTTTGAAGGTGTTAGAGCAATAGATTGGAATTTGTGGGTCCAGACATTGGTGCCCTCATTTCTGCTACTCTTATCTGTAATCAATAAATGCTTTCAAGGCACATTCCCTGGCTGGCTACAGCGGGCTCAGCACCGTCCTAGGTACAGATGATTTTGTCCCTCTAGCATCTGGTACATAGCAGGTACTCAGGATGTGTTGAATAAATCAATATATGAATAAATTAGTGTATAAACTAAAGCAAATGGACCTATTCCTTACCCTCATGCTGCTTTCAGAAGTGTGTAGTCTGTAGAGAATTGGTCACATTCTTGTGTCTCACTTTCCCCACCTCAAAAGCAAAAATAAACTAGACCTTTACAGGGCTAACATGTGAACTCGTCCCTTTGGATAACTAGAAATGCTTACCCACAAATTACCGTTAGATATTTAAGTCTTTACATTAGCTGGACTGCAGATAGAATAATGGCTTTCATCTTTGTTCTGACGGTATTCAATGTGCAAGTAATATTAATCACAAGAGATAGCCCTGTTCCTTTCCCACCATTATGCCTTGACCATCTCTATCCTTACTTCCCTATCACCAGTTAGAGGGAAGAAAGAGGCAATGATGAGATATTTGGATTATTGGGCATTCATGCTTACACAGCACATGGATTTTGTACCATGCATTCTGTTAGGTAGAGGAGAAATGTTTCAGTCTCAAAAAACAAACTAATATTTTTTGAGGTGACAGAATTTTGTGGACAGAGAAGAGCTTAGGCTTTGTATCCAGACAGACCCTCTTTTGAATTCTATCTATGGGTGACTGCTATTCAGTTACTTAACTTCTCTGAGCCTAGGTTTTCTTTGGACGGTGGGGAAGTTTAGAAACTGTAAACTGCCTAGCACATAATTGTTGATGAATAGCTCTTTTTCTTCTGATTATTACTTAGGTCAATTACTGAGGTATCCGTGCAGGTACCGCAGTTGGACAACTAAGGTGATGTACATGATTAAAAACAAGATTCAATAGGATGGGTACATGCGTTCCTGACTCTAGGATATTAGGGCCACTCTAAAAGCGATCTTTCAGAGTAGACTGTGTGATCAACTGTGCTTTATGAACTAACCTGAAAGGATTCTTTTGCTGGAGAATCTGCCCCAAGCCAGGTGACACATAGAGAGGGAATACCAACACTGGAACATCTCCCTCATCTTTTTACCTCATTTTTCTCACTCTGGGTATAAATATCCATTAACACCTATAATCCTACTTGGAATCTGCAGAAGCGAACATATGCGATTCCAGGTCTTACAATGAACAGCTTTGTTGGCATTGTAGCGGTTACACCTGTTAAACACAGTTCGCTCAACAAGTGCCAGAACAGATACCAAGGCAGGGTACTGGGTGGTTTGCAGAGAGGCGTTACATTAGCTTTGTTTTTCCATCAGGGCCTTTGGAGTCCAGGGACCCAGCTGTACCCCAGCTTATACTTGGGTCTTGGTGAAATTCTTGATTATTGCTTCCAGCCTCTTATTTTGAATCTTTTGTTGAGAGTATGATCTTAATGAGGAACTGAACCCCTGTTGCTTGTATACCTGCACTTTCCTTCTGATGAATGAGCTTAGGAGATTTTGGGGTCAGCAGGAGGCATGTAGGGATTCAGCCCCAGAATCACAAAGCCATGTGAATAAAGCTGCAGGATGGGGAAAGCAGACTGTCGCCATACTTCTTTGGTGACTTCATTTGCTCCTTGATCATCTCTCCTTGGTGATGATTAAATCCAAATGGAAGATAGTAATTTTTAGCCTGAAAGAAGTGAGTCTTCTTAGCCAAGGTAAGAATCATATTTCCTACTCATGAGGGAAAGGAGCTGGATATTTTTATTTATCTTTGTTTGTTTGCATGCTTTTAGAAATGCAATACTCTCCCTACCTCCTTCAATTATAGAGGTAATATATGTTCACAGCATTTGTGTCAGAAAAAAACAGAAAAGCATATAGAAGAAAAATGGCTCGTAACCTCATCAACCAGGTAACCCTGTTGACATGGAGATATAGTTCCTTCTTTTTAAGCATAGTTTTTACCTACTTGAAATACTATTGTACACATAATTTAAAATCTTGGGTTTTCATTTGAAACTTTAAACAAATCCTATATTATCAAAATCTAAAAATACTAACTTTAGAAATTCTGAGAATGCAGTGGATGGATATAAATGGTTTACTATTAAATTCTCAGTGCCTAGCAAATAAATGTTTGTTGAATAAAATGAACGATGATATTCTAACCATATGGATGTTCGGTTTTCTACTGAATGGTATTCACATTTCCAATTTGTTTGCTTTTAAACATAATGCTGCAGTTAACGTGCTTGGTATAATAAACTTCTTTTGTACTTCTAATGATTTCCTTCTGACAGTTTCCCAGAAGTGTAATTATACACTCGGTCAAAAGGATATGAGCATTTTTAAAGTTCTTGGAACATACTACCAAATTGCTTTCCAGAAAGGTTGCATTAATTTATACTTCCACAAGAGGTATGTGAGAGGCACATTTCACTGTACCCGAGGCAGATAGTGAGTTAGCAGACACCAAGGACCACTCAGGCAGCTCCATCCATCTAAGAGGATGGACAAGAACAACTTCTGGTGAATTGAGGGGAAGGTGTTTTTAAATAGGATCTGAAGAGTGAAATGTGTCATGTACTTTGACTAAAAAATCCAGTAAGTGCAAAATGGGGCTCAGAGTAGAGAAAAAACATTCAAGGAAAACTAAAATATGTAGCTTTCTTCTGCTCAAGGGACCTAACTGCCAGCCCCTGCAAGCCTCAGAGAGGAGGCTCCATGCTAGGATCTAGCTGTAACCTTGTCTGCCTTCACCACTCAGTGTCAAACACTTTAACATGGACCGGGCTCGTGCCAAACTCTCTGGGTGACACTAATCCCTGATTTAATTACCCTTGACAGTGTGTGATGGGCCTTAACGAGCTAGGATCCCTAATGAGCTGCATCTTGGAGTTTTAGAGCACTACCTGAAGGGCGTGGCCCTCACCCAGGCTAACTCTGGCCAGTGCAGAAAACAAGCTCCCATCTCAGGGACCTCAATGCAAGTGACAGGGCAGCATGTGGTGACCTGCAGAGTAATGCTTCGAAGTGGGGAGGTGACACATGATATTTTCCTGGCCCTAAATCATTAGCAAGTAAGTCCTGCAGGGACAATTTTTAGAGTGTAGGCATTATGTGGGTGCATGCCATTTTCCCTGCCAAGCAGTCATCTTCCTGAGGACAAGGACAATTTTGCTTTTGTGCTGCTCATTAAAAGTCTCCTTATTGACAGGGCTGGGTGGGAGGGTGTGCCTGCCGGTTACTCTGGAGGGATATCCTAACCTTATCACCAGGGTTACATAAACCACCCTATCCGGCAAGATTTAGCCCTGGTCTTCTTTGTTAACCATGGCAAGATTACTATTTTGAAAAAGGAACTTCAATAAGAAGAAACGTTAGAAAGAGAAACAGTCAAATGAATTCGAAAAAGTAGATGAGTTTGCAAAGTAAGGTTTAGCCATGAATGAGACTGTCTGTTCACAAGCTCTATGACCTTGGGACAAAGCAACATAGATCCTTTCCAACAACCTGCTTCTTTGTCTGCTGGGATCCTCAGATCCTACAAAAGCTGCTCTCCAGTCTTATTTCTGCATGTTTCATCTCCCTAACCTATTTGCCTGTCTTTAAACTGATTTTTTTTTTTTAATTTATTTTTTATTTTTGGCTGTGTTGGGTCTTCGTTTCCGCGCGAGGGCTTTCTCTAGTTGCGGCGAGCGGGGGCCACCCTTCATCGCGGTGCGCGGGCCTCTCGCTATCGCGGCCCCTCCCGTTGCGGAGCACAGGCTCAGTCGCTGTGGCTCACGGGCCCAGCCGCTCCTCGGCATGCGGGATCCTCCCAGACCAGGGATCGAACCCGTGTCCCCCGCACTGGCAGGCGGACTCCCAACCGCTGCACCACCAGAGAAGCCCTAAACTGATTTTTAATGTGATGTTAAAGCTACAATTAACTCTTTCATTCATGTCTGGTCCCCAACATCCAGGATGTAAATTTCTCCCGTGGAATTCAGACCAACTTGTTCTGTGAACTCAATGATTATACAGCCCTGGAAATTATACCCTCATTCCTTACACGTGCCTACTGGAATTTTTAGTGTTTCCTGAAGCTTACTCATTATTTTCTTTCCCCAGTAAGATTAATCCTATCATTTGGTGAAATGAGGCATCTTCATCTACTGGTCTTAAAGCCTGATAGTGGCACCGTCTTTCCTTGGAGCTCGTTTTGCACTTTTGACACACAGGGGCTGATTCTTTCTCTGTTCTTACACTCACACTTCTTTTTTGACTGTTTATCATATTCCTGTTTCATGCTGATGGGAAATTCCAACCTTTATATTATATTCAGAGCAGAGACAAGTGAGTGCTAGGTCCTAAGGTCCTAAGTGGCTGATCCAGACTTTACTGCGTTGGGTTGCTAGTTCTACCCACTTCTCCAGTTTCTCTTCAATCCATTCTATAAAATTAAATAACTCTTTCCCTCAGTGCCCAAAAGGGCCCTTTTGATTCTTGTCTAATACCTAAAGAGTATAAACATACTGTTGAAATCACAGAGGAAAGAGAAGAGTCATTTTTTTACACATGTTTCTTCTAGATTTTAATTTAGAGTCACTTATAAGATCTTGTATTTTGTGCATACACGTACAAACAGACACGTACCAACTTCAAAAATAGCTGTGGTACTGTGAGTTCCCCAAGCTAAGGAAAATAATGTTTTCCAGTTTGCAGGCCTTTTAAAAGTAACTTATTTGACTTTTGAAAGCAACATATGATAATCTGAGGGCAAAAATTTAACTCTCTAATAATATTTGACTTTTAGAATTTTGATTCAATTAAGCAAACATTAAATGTGGTTTGCAGTTTTTGAATTTGGAAAGGCCAGTCCCAGGCATAGAATTCCTATTGTGCATAATAAGAAAATTTGGGGTGAGTATAACTTACAGATTCAAGAATCTCTGGAGAGGCTTGTACAAAGACGGAAATGGATACCTTTTTTGTTTTCTTTTTATACTGTACTTCCAAGTTATGACTCCTCTTCAAGATTGTATTTTTTGCTCAAATTCATCTAATGGCAAAATACTATGTGAATAACCTTAAATTCTTGTGTAGGGCTGCAACTAAGAAATGCTGAAGGCCCCTAAACCATTTTTGCTGTTCAATTAAACGTTACATTTGTATTATTATATTTTTTATTAGAACTTGATGATTGCTTCACCAGGGCATTACGAGTTACTATTTGTAAAGAAATTGCATCTCTCTGGAATAAAGGTCATTTTCTGTTGGTGCATAAGTTGACGTGAAAAATTACAACTACAGCAAACATTTATGTTTTGGATCATATGCGTACAGGATGTGGTTGACCTGACAAACTGTTTAAATAAATCATCAAAATGGGCTCCATCCATCCATAGCTTTGAAAGAACTTGAGAGTGGAATTGTAAAACTGGGGGCCAAGTATGTCAGATGGCTCTTGTGTGAGCAACCTGATTTACTGGATTGCCTGGGTAACTGTCAGGGATGCCCCAGGGATATGCAGAAGGGGCCTCTGGGCCCTCAGATTCCTTCTACTGCAAGAAAGAGGTGAAGTGATTATAAAGAGAGGGTCATTGAATGGATACAAAGTCATATCCAGAGTTGAAAGACAGTATGGTGGTTAGGATCTTGGGTTTCAGACCCAGATGCAGTGGGTCAGATGTGCCGAAGATGTTTGATTGTGGGGAAGGCATTGGGTGTGGGCAGAATGGCAGAAAACACTATGACATGGGTGAAGAATAGGCTTAGATATCAGGGAGACGATAAATGGGTGTTTCTTGAAATAAAAAGCATTAACCGTGGGGTCTTCTACAAAAAACCACTTCAAAATTTTTAATTTAACATTTTAATTTTTTAAAATTAATTAATTCATTAATTTCTTTATTTGGCTGCCTTGGGTCTTTGTTGCTGCACACGGGCTTTCTCTAGTTGCGGTGAACGGGGGCTACTCTTCGTTGTGGTGCGCGGGCTTCTCATTGCCGTGGCTTCTCTTGTTGCAAAGCATGGGCTCTAGGCACGCAGGCTTCAGTAGTTGTGGCACGTGGGCTCAGTGGTTGTGGCTCATGGGCTCTAGAGAGCAGGCTCAGTAGTTGTGGCGCACGGGCTTAGTTGCTCCGCGGCATGTGGGATCTTCCCGGACCAGGTCTTGAACCCGTGTCCCCTGCATTGTCAGGTGGGTTCTTAACCACTGTGCCACCAGGGAAGTCCTCTACATTTTAATATTTTTATAGATGGTATTGAGACCATAATGAAATTTGTTTAGTGTGCAATCGACATTAAAGCCTTCCACACATAGGAATGTCAAGCCAGTAGAAATACATTTCAGAATATCAGAGAAGATTTAGATGAGGGAATTGAAAGGTAACTTCCGTAAAAACTTAAAGCTTTTTTCTTTGCTGCCCACATAATTATGGCCTACCTGCACAAGGTTTGTCTGATGCTTCCAAGGATTGTTTACCACTCTTAATGCCTTTGATGCTTGTTGTATATGCTATTTATTTGACATGGGGCATATGCTAGCTTTAAAATGTTATTTACCTTTTTTTGTATATATGTTGAATCTCCAATCACATTGTCTTTTTCCTTGTGGTATGGTATCACTAGAACCTATCACAAAGCCCAGAATCCACTAGATCCTTAATAAACCATTAGTGATATTCTTGATGATTACCTTAGTTCAGATTCCCTAGAAAACAGGGCTTTAGGACCAAGTTCTAGAAAACAGGGCCTTAGGACCAAGTTCTGATGCTTTATTTGCAAGGCAAGGACCACAAAAGTAAGGAGAAGGGGAATGAGAAAGGGAAGAATGAGAAGAAATGTGAGATGATGCATTACCATCATGGCTGCTACTTCATGACACCAGCGAGGAGACACAGAAGGTCACTTGGCACACATTTTTGGCTCTGCCAAATGGGAAGTCTTTGGACACAGCTGTACCACACCCTGGAGCAGTCCATGGAAGGGAGGAAGGAGAGATTATTTATCTGCCTGGTTCCTTCCCATCTTCTATTTTTCATTGGTCAAAGTCTGCACCAGAGGAGTTAACTCCCCTGTGCTTCTGAGTTGCATCAACTGGCCCCTGCAGTGGCCACTCAGAAAGCCAGATCTCATACCCTGAAGTGTGCTGCTCCATCTGAGATGGCAATTGCAAGAGATGCCAAGACTCAAGGGGTCCAGCGGGTTAGCCTGGTTGTATGTCCCTAGCCAAGGTGGAAGTCTGTCACTCCCAGGCAGTAACTGGTTGGTTCCAAACTGGTTTAGGTCAATTCATCTGCCACAAAGACAGCTGGGGTGGAGCAAGCAGCTGAGGGTCTCAGAAACAGGTGCAGCCAAGGGAGTCAGATGAAGTTAATAAGATATCTGATAGGATGATGATGATGATGATGATGATGATGATGATGATGATGATAAAGAACCACCGCCAGCAAGAAATGGAGACAAGAAAGCACCAGAAGAGATCAACAAGAATCAACAAACAAGTAGAAAAAATATTTAATGTAAGGATAGGTTCAACACTCTTCCATTTAGAAACGTGAAAGACAAGAGAAGTTCTAATTATATGAACATAGATTTGTTCAAAGCATCTTGGAATATGACAAATAAGGGGCATCCCTTGAAGCTTGAAGGAGAGACTTAATTCGGGAGAAATGAAAGGGGGTATTGTTATGACTTAATATAGGGGGTAGTAAACACATAGACTGTATTATCCTCAGAGGTGTTACTGTCAGAAAATACAAACTGGTTGAAGAATAATTTAGGTAAATTTGTATTTTATGGAGCCATAATCGGCTACTAGGAGGAAATAAAGAGTGTTTAGGGTACTAGCCCTAACCTTTTGAGATTGAGATCACAAAAGACAGTAATGTGCTTCCTTTAATATATTTGGTGTCACTTTCAATGACTGAATCCTGGTCTCAGTGGATCATTGGTCTGAGCCAATATAAAGTGTTTTACGTATCTATTTTTATCACTAATATCCATAGTAATTTCAGGGACTTTTTGCCTTGGGGGAGAAGTGGAGGGTGCATCAGAACTGTTGTCTTCAAATCTAGGTAAGCATCCTGCATTCCTATAGAGGGACGATGTCCACTTTAAGAATTACCCTGCCTTTGTCAATACTCAGTCTTTTAGCATTTAATTCTCCTCTACAAACCAGTGGGGAATTAAATGGGCAATCAATCCACTTGATCTTTGCATAGTCATCTGAAACACAAATATAATAAACTACATTAGTTTCATCATACTCATTCTGAACTCTAGTTCTTTGCTTAAGTTAATCTCTGTACTTGGATTTTCTTCTCTCTCTGTTTATCCAAATCCACGCACTGAAAGGCTTAGGCCAATTCCCATTTCTCCGTAAAACCTCTGACCACTTCATTCCTCATTCCTCTGCCCACCAGCTGTTGACACTGGCAAGGCTGCTCCTTATATGAAGAAGACAGCAGCAGCACTTTCACTGCTTTAAATCATATGACATTTATTATCTTTATCATAAATACTCAGCTTTAGGCTCTCCTGAATTGGTTGCTAATCACTTTGTACATAAATCACCTTGCTCTAACTAGATTTTAAGCCCTGTTGAGAGCAGGAGTGCGGTTGCCTGGTACTCTCAGGTAGGCCCCACATGGAGCACGATGCCAGGCACTTAGTTGTTGCTTGGTGAACACTTGCTGGGTAGCAGGTTGGCAGGTGAGAAGAGTGTGTGTGTGCTGCCATCCAGACAGACTCGGGACAGTGGGCAGCTCACTGTAGCTCCAGGTGAAAATGCTCCCTCATTGCTTTTGGATAATGAAAGCAGTCCTTAATTTTCACTGAGAGTAATAAAAGTTACTGCCCCTTTCAGTGGTGCTAACTCACTCCCATTCCCCCTCCTCCTCTATCAAAACATGCCAGGGAATCCTAAAGACCTTCTAATTGATAATAAAGAGAACTTTTACCCGATTTTAAAAAAAGAATTTGCCTTCCCTACCTTTGTCCTCTTGTTCCTCTGGGCAGTGGCTTCTGTGGTAGCTGTTAGCAAAATGCTTCAGGCAATATACATCAGATAGAGAAATTCCTCATTACTACATTCCTCCCAAGCTCAAGTCTGAGATGATACTACCGAGTTTAGCCAAAGCAACATCAAGCTCACACTCACACCTTCACTAAATCTGCGATGGGGTCTCGAGAGCCCTCATCTTTTTTCTTTTGGAGTGAATTTGGAGGGAGGGGATCCATCTGCAATAGGAGGCAGAGGAAAGACTGAAGTGAGAATGACTTGAACAATTTGGCCTGGAACATGCTATTGAACTTCTATCAGCCCCAGTTTCATTATCTCCCAGACGCTTCTTGTGAGGATGGAGTGAGATGAAAACACATAAATGCAGGGCAAGTGAGGAGAGTTGGGGCTCCACTGGCAGGTTGAGCCTCCTACCCAGGATTCTGGCTACCTGCTTTAAGCTCATGTGTCCATCTGGCAGGGAAAAGATGATGAACTATGCCCTGTGCTTCTTAGAAAGAGGACGGTGGTTTACTTGGAAGGAAGAGTCAAGCCCACAGTGGGAAGCAGCTCTTAAAGCCCTGAGATAATCAGATATGTGGCTGCAAGGCTTCCTTGAAAACATCTCTATCGGAGAGAACAAAATTAAATGCCCTTAAATCAAACCTTTTACACAATGGACCTGTCCCTTCCTAGGCAAGGTGGAAACAGACTCGCAACTCTGTGGCTTAATTCTCTTACTTCTCGTCTCCTCACTGATCAGCCACTGAATTTGGTTTCCTGCGTGGGGTTAGCTCACAAGTGGATGCTGAGGCCTCCTGATGGCTTGGCCATGCCAATTGCTTGCTGCACCACTGACCAAGATGTAATCAGCTCACAGAGCCAGGGTGGGTAAGATGCAGCTTGAAATGAATAGCTGCTGTCGAGAAAGTCTGATGTCAAGAACCCTGAACTCTTAACACAAAGGAAGAAGTAGCCCATGGGCCACTGGGAGCCACTGGGTTGGGGTGAGGAAGATGGGGTAGGAATGTGAGGGTCTACCTTCCATGATCTGTGATCACCATCTTTGGGATGCTGGCTTAGGGTTGTGTATTTTGGAGCCTCTGTTGCCTATCTCGTCTGTAAAAAGGGAAAAATAGTACCTACCCTACTTCCTCTCTGGGGTTCTGATGAGGAGCAGAGGTTCCAACATATATGCAAGAACTCAGTAAAGCACAAAAGGTGTTGGGCAGTTGTTGGATATTAATTGTCATTAGTGGAAATGAAAGTCCAATAATGATTATTATTTGGTCAATTTTTCTCCTTTGTTGTAAATGAATGCTTTGAAAATTTTTGTGCAAATTTGTGTTGACGTTCCATATTTCCCACTGACTGTTGAAATGAAGCCATATCATGTACCGTGAGGGTTTGCTTAGGACCACTGACAATGCTTTCTATTCAGCATATACTGGTTTCCTTGACTCCCTCTATGAAACCTTGCAGAAGAACGTTTCTTCCTTCCCAGCTGGTCACTGACCCTATGGTCAAGTCCAGTTGCATGTGGTTATGTGTGGTTTTAAAATAAGTGAGGCAGAGACTACTGCACTGGGCGTTCCCTGAGATGTTGAGAGGTGTCCTGGCCTTGAAGCTGGGGGCTAGCGCTCCAAGGAGTACTTCAGCCATGGTCATTCCTAGAAGGAAGAAGGGGGAGGGGTCCAGAAGAGGCAATGCAGTTTAGTGTTTTGATTCTCACTATCTCATTGGATCTTCTCTCTCAGCACTTCCCATAATTTATTGCAAGCAGCTTGAGAAGACCTTTTAGATCCTGGGCATTTCTGCCTCCTGTTCCTTGCAATAAGGAGGATAATTCCTGTCACCTCCCTTGCGGGAATGCAGTGAATCTGATGAGTTAGGTAATGTCTGGACAGAACGCTGGCCCCTGTGAAGTAAGAAGGAGTGTAGGGTGGCCAAATGCAAAAAAAAAAAACAAGAAAAAAAAAACCCAAGGGGTGACATGAGTGGTCAAATCACCGTGATGAGGAGTGTGGCCCTAGCCTGACCAGCAGGCATCTGAGCTGAATGTGGGGTTGGGGGCCGGTGAGGGGTGGGCTAGGGCAGAGAGAGATGGGAGTGTTCCCACTTGACTCCTTAAAAGTCTTCTCTCTAGCACCCTTGACCTTGCAAGTTGAGGCTTGGCCCTGCTGCCACATTCTAGCACGAATCAAGTACTTCTGAGCTGCTGTTGCACCGCTCCAGTGTCCCCGGATATTATGACTAATTGGGTTGAAGCAAAGACAGCTTCACTCTCTGAGTTTTGCTTTGAGTGGCATCATACTCTGCCTCTCGAAGAATAGGCGAGACGTGGCTCCTGTCACTTCTGGTCCCCATCTCCCTCCTACTCCAAGCCTCTGGCTGTCCACATTAACTCACGGGGCCTTCTCTCAGTCCCTCTGTAACACAGGGCTTACCCTCACCACCTCCTCACTGCAACTTGTTTTAAAACCACTTTGGCTCAAGGAGAATGGGATTTGGCAGGTAACAGTAGGGTTCCCGTCGATCTCTTTTTTAACCCAATAACCCCAAAGTGCTCCAGGTAGCAGCGGTACTTCTTTCCCTCAGCTTTTATGCCTTTGCTCGAGCCAAGAAATGAAAGTGCCAGCTCTGTGCTAAGTGGGTTGAGAGGTCCTCTCGTTTGCTTGCATCTGCTTCAACCCTGTCGACAGTATCTGTGAGCTCTTCTGTTCCACCGAAAGGGAACCATTCCCGTTCTCCCCCAGCTTCAAACTTGACATGTTTAACCTCCCTCCCGGGTTAAATCTGGGTCCTCACCACAAAACCCAGACTCTTGAAAGAGACGTGCAGAATATACGCCATAGCCTGTCTTTTCACCTAATGTCAAGGCCTCTCAGATGTGAAAGCTAATAGAAGCTTTGGAAGAGCTGGAGGAAGGGAAGGAGACGGAGGCGGAAACTGTAACTTTCCCAGAGCATTTCTTTTCTGCTACGAGTAGTAAAATGCTATCTCCCTGAATTTTCACCCCAAACCTCATAAAATGTCAGAGTGGGCAGATGAGAAACTTTAGGCTCAGAGGAGATAGCATCTTGCCCACCATCACATGGCCATCCCACTGCACACCCAGGTCCATCTGACCTCGAGGGCCATGTTTCTCCAAAATGCCCTTTTCCTGACTTCAGGGTCACCTGGGCTCATCCTTTCATTTCCCTGCTGAGCAAACAGGGTGGGGTATCACCTGTTCAAGGTCACTGGCCTTTTTTTAAGGAGCATATATCTCTCGATCTTTTACCCGGTGTCCTTCCTATAAGGCACCTAGAACTTCCTTCACCTCTGCAGGATTATGAGGATGGCTGGTGGCCCTGTCTCTGAGTCATGATTGAAATTTGAAGAGCCTCATAAAGCTCACATGTGGTTTACATAGTATGTAAGGTCAATGCCGATGTCTGACACTGGCAAGGCTGCTCCTTATATGAAGAAGACAGCAGCAGCAGTGACAATAATAAACTAAACCAAAAACAAACAAAAGTATGATCACAGGACAGATTGGTGTTAGATCTGCTGAGCTCAGTTCAGAAGAGAGAGAGGGGTCCTTGCTAAGGATCCCTACCAGGAGGCAGGAGCCTGTGCCCCTAAACTGTCTTCATCCGGTACAGCTGGAACACATTGTCCGGTCAGGTGGAAGCCCTCTTTCTAATGGCTGGGCACTTCTAATGGATGGGCTTCTCCCATCGAATTCCTGCAGCTAAGAGGAAAGCTAAGGCAGACACCAACTTAGCAAAACTGAGAGGCAGAGCCTGTGTGAGTGAGATAAGAAGGGTGAAACTCATTGTAGAAGGAAGTGCTGTCTTTCTGCAATGGAGGGCCCTCCTGTGTCTGGGAGTCATGAATATTGCATCAAAATAATAAGCTTATTTAAGAAAAGGAAAAAGAAACCCAGGAGCTGAGAGAATTAAATAACTCCTGGGAACTAGCCTTAGGAAGGTCTTTTCAGTCTGATTGTGGAAGTAAGTTTCTGTCAGGGTTTTGCCTTGGATTTTTAGCTTTGTGTGAATCCAGATCAAGAAAACCCCTTTGGGATGCCTGAGGGGAGGAGAAAGCCCTTAGTGGAAAGAGGGTGGGCAGGTGACTTCATAACCAGTGGGGCTCAAGGGCACTGTCAAGCTTCTCAATGCCTGGTTTCCATACTATCTTTATGTAAAATTTCCCAATGTTTAAATTTCATCCGGGTAGTTGAGAATGTTTTAAGGTGAGTATCATTGTTGCAGCTCAGCATTTTAATACTTCAGTTAAATATCAAGGCATCACACAAACATACTTCTAGGGTACTTTCCAGCACAAGATCAGAGATAGGAGCTCCACTGCTGCTCCGTTTTCCAGCTCTGAGGCCATAGTGCTGCTTCTTTTGGTGTAAAGTGGAGCAAATAAACATCAGCAAAACATTACTGCTTTCTGTTGCCACATAGAACAGGGAGAAGGAGGCTGTTTCCCAGATGACTTAACAAGTTTTTGACCATGGCTCTCTAGTGGACTGCAACAAGGTACCTGGCATCTGTGCGAGGGAAAGGGTTCTTTCAACAGTTCCCTGCCACATCTGCCCTATTAATTTCCTTGCTATTTTAGGACTGAGGGGTAGCTTCTGCTTGATGATAGACAACAAGAAGATGCAGGTTGTTAATGGACATACTTGGGGCAGTTCTTTGTGATATTGAGAAGGAGGCAAAGTGGAAGGAGGAGCAAGGATAACAACAAAAGGCAGAAGGAAAGGTAAAGGAAGCACAGAGGCATTAAAAATAGTCCGGAGCTAAATCTGCGTTGTTCTGTGTGGGCAAGGCCATTCCAGGAGTATATGGAGCTCTAGGAGAACTGGCTCCCAGAACTCAGCTGGTTTCAGCTTTCAAGTTGTTCAAATGAGTGGAAGGTTTGGGAGAAAAGAAGGAGAGAAGGAGGGGGAACCAAAATACCCTTTGCATTTCTGCAGCTTCATTTGAGTTGAGAAGGGCTCTTTAGCCAGAGCCTCCAACCAGAACCTTGTTTCCATGGCGACCCACTTGCAGCCTGCAAAGCTGTGACAGCCCACTCTGGAGCTAGTGTTGCCGAACCAGAAAATGGAATGGGAGAAGTTTGGTTTCCTGGATTATTAACATTAAATATATTCACATAGAGGTATGTAGGAATCTGTATTCAGTAGTGAATGCCGTTTTTCTTCCTTGACCTTAAACATAAATTCTTTGCATTTATTTAGCATTTACTAGGCACCAGCACTGGGTAGGTTCTGGGGATAATGTGGTGAATAAGAAATAGCCTTTGACATTGATGAGGCTACCACCCCAGGAGATCTGTGGCATTCAGCATTTATGTTCTGGGTGCTGCACCAGCACAGAAGAGGGCATAGCTAACTTTGATAGGGGTTAGGAAGGCTTCCCAGTGATAATGACATTCAAGAAATGACAAAGAAGTGAGTAGAAGTTTTCCAGGTGGAGAATGAGAAGAAGGGAATTCCTGTGGGAATAATATCTATTAAGTAGGAAATAAAGCAAATTATGATTTTGTTTCTTGACATGTCTTTGAGACACCCCCCCCATCCCCCATTAGATTCTGCCCCCTCTGGAGCTTCTGCCCACCAGCTGTTGAGGTTCTGGCTGCAGCATTACTACTTTGGGTTGATTTAAAGCCTGTGGGCTGACAGAATTTCCCAATCTTTCATGGGGCTCACTCATACACTCGCTTTATGGGAAAAATGCATTTCTAGCATTATGTAGAAAGATAATACTGGTAAACCAAATGACATGAGGGGCTTAGAGGGTGGTTAGGGCTGATTTTTAAAGACAGCTTATAATGATCTATTTGAAAACTCTTTTGTTTGGGGATTAGAATACTTTCTCCCTAAGACATCCCACCATTTGTTTGACTCTTTGCATAATGACTTTTTTAAAGAGAGACATACCTGTTCTGAACTACTTAGTGGTCTTTACTTTAACTAGCTGGTTTCTTTATGCTCCTAGAGATATACTAATTTGCATACTGACACCAAGAATATAAATATAAATTACTTCTCTCAGAGCACTGGAGAGCAAGGCTCACCTCAGTAATATTCCACAGAGCCCCCCTAGGATCAGTGCCAGTCATCCTGTGAACACTCCATGCATATTAATTGGTGATAATTGAAAAATAACACCCATCATCCTTAAAGAAGAAAATAACCTCAACTGATGGCACTTTTATCCAAAGACTATTTTATTACCTAGATTCACTAAATAATCAGATTGTCATTATCCCACTCAATATTACCACAGTACTAATATATATTTAGTCTTTTATTCATTCATTCAACAGCTATGTTCAACACAATGTGGTGGGGATATAAATAGGAAAAAGAACAAGTCCTATTCTGAAGAATCTTACAATTTACTGTGTTTATGGAAGGGAGGGTGGAGATGTATAAATAAATGTAATACAGAACAAAATGAAGTAGTTGCTGGGTGTGTATATGTGTGTATATATATATATGTGTGTGTATATAATGAGATATATATATATATAGAGAGAGAGAGAGAGAGAGAGGGAGAGAGAGAGAGAGAGATCTAGCACTGTGCCTCACAACACGTTTTGTAAGTGTAAAATGATTGATAGGATAAATATACTGTAAACATTCATAAAAGAAATGATTCATTTTGATGGGTGTCCCGGGCTTTCAGGACAGAAGGGCTTTATAGAGAAAATAACATCTATGTAGAACTTCAAAGAATGAGGGCTATTTTGTAGGTATGGAGGAGAAGGGCAATCTAGGTTGAGGAAACAGCCTGAGCAAAGGCTGGGAGGTGGGCTATGATGGGTGTGCCTGGGAAACAGTGAATGGTCCAGTGAGGAGGGATACAGTGTGAGACTCCTGGAAATCAGGCACTTGGCTTTGGAGAATCTTGAACACCATCATGCCTCAAAGTTTGGATTTTATTTTTATGGTGGGGGGTGGGTAGGCAGAAATGAGTAGCCAGTGAAGATGTTTGAGGAGGGAATTGATGCTGTATGCTTATTGCTTATTGTCTGTGTGCTCTCAGTAGAACACAGCCTCCACCAGGTGAGGCTTGTTGTCTGCTTTGTTCACTCATACACCCCAAGGGCTAACCCAGGCCTGGCACACAGCAGATCTTCAGTAGATAGCTGGTGAATGGGATTCTACCAGGGCTTTAAGAATTTGTTTCTGGGCATGATGAAAAAGTTAGGAAACGGGAAGGATTTCAGGAAGGAGAGGCAAGGTAGAAAGCTTTTCCAGAAGCTCAGATGAACACCTACGAGACTGAAGCTGAGAGTCACATGAGAAAGGACAACAACTGTGGATGGGGAGCTGAGGAAAGCACCAGAGAAGTTGGACACTGAGTGACTGTGAGGGTGAGGGTCAAATATGTCCCCTGTATGATTAAAAATAAACAGCTGGCTAGGACTGCCATTAACCAAGGCTGAGAACTCCGAGGGAGGAGTTGCCCCCAAGTTGAGGGTGGGGAGAAGCTGAGAAGAGAAAGACAATGGCTTTGCTTTTGGAAAAGTTGAATTTGAGGTGCACTTGGGAAATTCATGTGGACACTCAAAGGGACAATTGGGGAGTGGAGCTCAGTTTGGGACAGGAGGACTGGAGTGAAGGATGTGGGAGTCATTAGGATAAAGGTAATAATGAAAATGCAGACAGTAGGGGCCCTGGGTCTTTGGGGAGGGCATGGAGAGCAAGACTGACAAGGATGGGACACAGAATCTGAGGAAGGCTTGCTTTGCATAGGTAGGAAATTCAAAAGCTTGAGAATTGGGAAGTCAGGACTGAATTAGGAAAACGGAGAGTCAAAGAAGTCAGGAGAGTGTTTTCTGATTGAGAATGTGACCAAATAACTGAGTCTGGTCAAAAACCATGCAGGGTGAAGACTGGTAAGAGCCCACTGGGTTAGATAGTCAAGAGCTACTAGTCATGTCAGTAGAATGATGGAGGCGAAACATTACAGAAAGATGAAAATGTTGGCTGACAAAATGGAGCACAAATGCAGAGTGCTTCTTTAAGATATTTGGCAGTGAATGAAAAGAAGGAGGAGGGTTTGGCTTCAGAGGAAATTAGAGTTGAGGAAAGACATTTTTTATGAAGGAAAGTGAGCTCATGAAGAGGGAAGCTTTTATGTAACAACAATAAACTCTTAGTTGTTTCTATAATATAGGAAAAGTATTTCGATTTTGAGAAAAGTAGCATAAGACACCTTTCATCTACACATAAAATACAGTAATGCATCTGAGCACAATTTTAATGTGATAATGTCAAGCACAACACATAAAGATGATGTTTAGTCTTACTAATAATGATCAATTTATCAGTCTCAAATTTTATCTATGGAAAGAGGGCTTCTTTCTGTAAATGCTGTGAGGTTGAAGAGATGGTGACATCATGGTCTGTTTGTCCCTGTCTCACCATTGCCTGGTGATGGCTGCATAGTTCCAATGAGGAAAATCAGGTCAGACAGAGTGAGAACTTGGTAGTCCTAGATTTGGGTTTCACCGAAGCGTTAGGAATTCTAGGTGTTGAGGTAATTTGGAAGGTCATTGGATCTTTCACCTTGTCCTCCAGAAGATTTCCATGAAAAGTATGTCAAAATTATAATGTCCTGCCCAATGTTAATGTGCCTGGGACCTACAGTGGTAGTGGTATTAGTTTATATGGGAAAGGATCTCATGGAATTTTATGTGATTGCTTTGTCTTGACCAGGTAGAGAGTAGAGTTAGCATAGAAACAAATGGAAAAACATTTCCCCCCTTTTATTCTTAACCAAATAATATAGCCAAATAGAAGCAAGTAAATTTTTTTATCCCTTTCCTGAAAGTTGAAGATTTTATCTTGTCCTGTGTCTTCAGAGTAATAGGAAAGAACTACTGTTATAGAAACATGAAGTTGGCTGAAATGTGAGCAGAAAGGATTCTACACATTTCAAGGCCCTCTTCATACCAGAATCTCACAACCACCATGATTAGATTAACCTGGGTATCTGGATATATCATTGAATGGAAAACCACACTGGCAATACAAAAATGCTTAGTTTTTTTGTTTTTTAAATCTTTCAAAAACAGGACTAAAAGACAACTGCACATAAATGATGAAAGCAACATTGATGCAAGTACACTGAGAAATAGAAGTGGACAAAATATCTGAGTAGGGGAGCGGTTGAATAAACTATGCCTCTCTAAATTCATTATAGGCAGTATTTAGCATATTCAGAAACATGGAGGAAACCCAATTAAGATGTTCCACGGAAAATCCAGGATACAAATCTCTATGTAGTATGACACAAGTTTTATAAAATTAAATGCTGCACATATAGATATATTTGCACAGAAAAAGACCTGAAGGAATATTATACCCCAGAAATGTTAATGATAGTTATCTATGGTGATAGGATTATGAATAATAATTATTTTGCTCTTTATATTTTAGGTACTTTCCAAGTTTTATATAATGAGGTTACTTTATTTTTATAATTATAAAAATTGTTTAAACCTGAACTTCAATCTCACAAAAGTGTAACTGCACATGTGTTTCCCCATATGTGTCTTTCCATTTCATTTTCACCAGGATAGGGTCTGGATTTGGGGGGCCTAAATTTATAACCCCTGTGGTCTTGTGTTTATATTCAAACCTCAGTATGAATCAGAACAGGCTCTGTTTAGACTCTGGACTAGAGCAAACCAGAACTGACGTGTTTACGAGCTATTTCCCTGTGGGTGAAATGGGTGGGCATCAAGATTGGGGAGATGCTGGTGTTACTCCTGGTCTGCTGGGCATGGAAGGGGCTGCCATGCCTCCTGCGCCTCTCCCTCATCTCCCTCCTCCCGTGCCCTTACTCTTATTCCTCCCTCTCCTCCCCTTCCTCCTCTCCCTCCTCCTTTCCATTCTCCCTCTCCTCCATTCTTTCCTCCTCCACCTCTTTTCACGGGCTCTGTTTCTCTGTTGGCCAAGTGCTCCATTGCTGTGTTTGAACCACATGCACTGGAGGATAAAGAGCTGGCTCAGGAGAAGTTCATGGGCATCATTTATAAAAATGCACCAGGAACCAGAAGAAAGGCAAAAACGAGCCTTTTGACTGTGGCCACCCAAATCAGGCCATTTAAAAACTTGATTTAAAAAATGTATGCTTGTGGTAATGAAACTGTTGCACATCTGTTTTTTGTTTTTTTTGTTTTTTAAATACATTTATTTATTTATTTATTTATGGCTGCGTTGGGTCTTTGTTGCTGCACACGGGCTTTCTCTAGTTGCGGCAAGCGGGGGCTACTGTTCCTTGTGGTGAGCGGGTTTCTCATTGCAGTGGCTTCTCTTGTTGTGGAGCACGGGCTCTAGGTGCCCGGGCTTCAGTAGTTGTGGCACACAGGCTCAGTAGTTGTGGCACGCGGGCTCTAGAGCGCAGGCTCAGTAGTTGTGGCGCCCGGGCTTAGTTGCTCCGCGGCATGTGGGATCTTCCCAGACCAGGGCTCGAACCCGTGTCCCCTGCACTGGCAGGCGGATTCTTAACCACTTCGCCACTAGGGAAGCCCGCACATCGTGACTGTGGTGATGGATATGTGAAACTACACGTGATAAAACTGCACAGGATAAACACACACACACACACACACACACACACACACACACACGAGTATAAGACAGGAATTCTGAATAAGATCAGTGTTTTGTATCAGTGTCAATATCCTGACTGTGATACTGTGAT